>NC_134398.1:67334829-67655755 GCF_050003625.1 Haematobia irritans | reverse complement strand
TAAATCATTTTTTTTATATTACAAATTTCCGATTTTCCATAAATCTTATATACAGCTAATTGTAGCTATATTGGGAACAAAAAGGCAGGTAATGAACAAACTCAATGATTTTCAATGGAATAACGTCGACAACCTTTATTACATTTGAATTCAACATCAACATTTTGTCAATAGAACAAAACGTTTCGCTTCGCTTCGCACGAAACGAATCTATCGTAAATGGCTAAGTGAAGGTGCAATAGATTTTAAAGTCTTTCTACAGGGCAAAAAAATGTAATGCAAAAAATTAGTAAAGTCTAAAATCGAGCGGGGCCGACTATATTATGCCCTTCACTACTATGCCGGAGTCGAGCAAAATTGACTCGACTCCACAGCCCTGCTATGTACACCAACCAATTTTTTAATTATAATCTCAACTCCTTAAATTTTGTTTGGAGCTATTTAAAGTGTTATATTCTAATATACAATGCCCTGGGAGGAAACACAAATACACTGAACAAAACAGTGAACCCACCAGGAAGAAAACTTTCGATTAATTTTAGAAAATTTTAATTACACAGTATTACACACGTTAGCATCACGCCCATGTCATAAAAATAAGTACATATTTTTCGACAAATTCAAGAAAATTTATTAGACATAACTAAGTTTTTTCACTTGTTAAAGAAAATTTTGTAGTTTGAAGGAAAAACTTAGAGTTCAAAATTGCAGGAATGTCTTTGGTGACATACGATGTTCATGACGGACGAATTTTTGGTAAAATTTACAAATTCAAAGAAATTCTGAACTATTTTGTGTTAATCTTTATGCTTAGTTAATCTTTATGCTTCATTTGAGTATATTTTTTTCCTCGGGTTTAGTTAATGTAACTTACGTACACAAAAAATTATTAAAGTAAAGAAAACTTTCTCTAAACATAATAATTCCATGAACTAAAATAAAGTAAAACAAGTATATACAGCAGTAAGTTCGGCCGGGCCGAATCTTAAATACCCACCACCATGAACCAAATATTAGGGTTTCCTTTGAAATTTCAGGAGGGCTTGAGGACACTTCCGGAATATAAATTTAAAGATTTCACCTATGAGGACTATATCAGATTCTGGATTTATAAGAACCATTTTTGTTTGAGTTTTAGAGGAATTATTAACATCTCTTGTAAGTGTGCAAGAAAATTATAAAATAACGTCTTGATTTGAAATCTTAAATCTGTAGATTTGCTCCCGAGAAGTAAAATTTGGAAATTTTGCATCAAGCAATTTTCATGATGAGTTGGCCTTCTACACCCTCAAGAAGTGAAGTCGGTCTATATGGAGGCATTACCAAATGGACCGATAAAAACTTAATCCGATACACGTTTTTGTGAGCCTCAAATACCAGAATATTTAGAATTTCAGGCAAATCAGATAAAAACTACGGTTTCTAGAAACCCAAGTGTGGAAATCGTTCTTATGGGGGCTATACTAAAATATGGACCGATACTCACCGTTTTCGGCACACCTCTTTATGGCCCGAAAATACTTCTAGATTTCCAATTTCAGGCAAATTGGATAAAAATTTTGGATTCTAGAAGCCCAAGAAGTAAAATCGGGAAATTGGTCTATATGGGGGCTATACCAAAATGTGGACCGATACTCACCAGTTTTGGCACACCTCTTTATGGTCATAAAATATCTCTAGATTTCAAATTTCAGGCAAATTGGATAAAAACTACGATTTCTATAAGCCCAAGAAGTAAAATCGGGAGATCGGTCTATATGGGGGCTATACCAAAATATGGATCGATACTCACAATTTTTGGTACACGTATTTGTGGTCCTACAATACCTCTAGATTTCCAATTTCAGATAAATTGAATAAAAATTGCGGTTTCTATAAGCCCAAGAAGTAAAATCGGGAGATCGGTCTATATGGGGGCTATACGAAAATATGGACCGATACTCACCAGTTACTCATCATTTTCGGCACACCTATTTATGTTCCTAAAATACATCTAGATTTCCAATTTCAGGCAAATTGGATATAAACTACGGTTTCTATAAGCCCAAGACCCCAAATCGGGAGGTCGTTTTATATGGGCACCATACCAAAACATAGACCGATCCTCACCATTTTTGGCACACCTCTTTACGGTTTTAAAGTACCTTTTGATTTCCAAATTCAGATAAATTGGATAAAAACTGCGCTTTCTATAAGCCCAAGAAGTAAAATCGGGAGATCGGTCTATATGGGGGCTATACCAAAATATGGACCGATACTCACCAGTTTTGGCACACCTCTTTATGGTCATAAAATATCTCTAGATTTCAAATTTCAGGCAAATTGGATAAAAACTACGATTTCTATAAGCCCAAGAAGTAAAATCGGGAGATCGGTCTATATGGGGGCTATACCAAAATATGGATCGATACTCACAATTTTTGGTACACGTATTTGTGGTCCTACAATACCTCTAGATTTCCAATTTCAGATAAATTGAATAAAAATTGCGGTTTCTATAAGCCCAAGAAGTAAAATCGGGAGATCGGTCTATATGGGGGCTATACGAAAATATGGACCGATACTCACCAGTTTTGGCACACCTCTTTATGGTCATAAAATACCTCTAGATTTCAAATTTCAGGCAAATTGGATAAAAACTGCGGTTTCTATAAGCCCAAGAAATAAAATCGGGAGATCGGTCTATATGGGGGCTATACCAAAACATGGACCGATACTCACCATTTTTGGCACCCCTCTTTATGGTCATAAAGTACCTCTAGATTTCAAATTTCAGGCAAATTGGATAAAAACTGCGGTTTCTATAAGCCCAACAAGTAAAATCGGGAGATCGGTTTATATGGGGGCTATACCAAAACATGGATCGATACTCACAATTTTTGGCACACGTATTTGTGGTCCTACAATACCTCTAGATTTCCAATTTCAGGCAAATTGGATAAAAGCTACGATTTCTATAAGCCCAAGACCCCAAATCGGGAGGTCGGTTTATATGGGGACTATATCAAAACCTGGACCGATATAGCCCATCTTCGAACTTGACCTGCCTGCAGACAAAAGACGAGTTTGTGCAAAATTTCAGCACGATTGCTTCATTATTGAAGACTGTAGCGTGATTACAACAGACAGACAGACAGACAGACGGACAGACGGACATCGTTATATCGTCTTAGAATTTCTCCCTGATCAAGAATATATATACTTTATATAGTCGGAAATCGATATTTCGATGTGTTACAAACGGAATGACAAACTTATTATACGGGGGTATAATAAGTTTGTCATTCCGTTTGTGACGGGGGTCACCATTCTATGGTGGCGGGTATAATAAATTGGCTTTAGTGAAATAGAGAGTTTACTTTTTTTTAGAGTGTATAAGATATATAAAACTAGAGCCTGTTTTATACAACTACACTAAAGTGAATTTATGATTTATCGGATGATACATATGTTTTAGAAGTATAGGATAATTTGTGGCATTTTTACAATGTTTGCTGCTTAGCGATGTCGATTTTAAAAGGATATTGGCTAGATCTCGCCAAGATTGGTAGTCAATTGTGGGTTGTGAGGTATTAATTGGCCAAATCGGTCCTCATTTACGCAACCAACCATTTTATAGAAAGTCTGGCATTACAGTCTATTGGATATGACTACAATATGTGGAAATCATCACCGAAAGAAGTTTAAGCAAATATGGAGGCTAAATCTGAACTGAATTGGATCAAATCCGATTAAATCAAATATAACAGTCACCTTTGAAAACTCTTCGGCGTAGCGTGTTATTTGATAATATATAGCGGGTTACTTGATAATGTATAGAATGATAATATATAGGAATGATTAAATAATGCCCTGATTTTAAATCTAAAATCTATAGATTTGGAAAATTTACTTTCAGTTTCAAGCACCTTTCATGATCAGTGCGCCTTCTATACCGTCAAGAAGTGAAATGGGTCTATGTGGAGGTCTTACCAAATGGATCAATAAAAACTAAATCCGTTACAATTTCAGGCAAATCGGATAAAAACTACGGTTTATATAAGCCCAAGGAGTTAAATCAAATATGCACCGATACAAAAAAAAAAAAAAAAACTGCACACATAGTTGTGGTTCTGAAAAACCTACAGAATATAGACCCAAATCGGAGGGCGGGTTTATAAGGAGGATATATCAAAATCTATACCGATACCTATTTATGGTCCCCAAAAACCTCTAGATTTCTAATTTGAAGCAAATTGAATAAAAACTACGGTTCCTAGAAGCTCAAGAAGTAAAATCGGGAGATCGGGCTATAGGGAGCTCTAGCAAACTATAGACCGATACACACCATATTGGGCACATATGTTTGTGGTCCTAACATACCTTTAGATTACTAATTTCTGGAAAATCGGATTGAAAATACGGTTTCTAGAAGCCAAAGAAGTAAAATCAGGAGATCGGTCTCTATGGGGGCTATACCAAAACATGGACCGATACACTCCATTTTCGACACACCTATTTGTAGTTCTAAACTACCTCTAAATTTCGAATTTTAGGCAAATCTGATAGAAAATTAGGTTTCTAGAAGCCCAAGACCCAAATCGGGGGGTTGGTTTATATGGGGGCTATACCAAAACAGGGACCTAGTTCGAAGATAGAACTTGCTTGGAGATAAAAAACGAATTTGTGCAAAAATTTAGCAAGATAGCTTTATTATTGAAGGCTGTAGCGTGATTACAACAGACATCCAGACAGACAGACGAACATGGTTATATCGTATTAGAATTTCTCCCTGATCAAGAATATATATATACTTTATATAGTCGGAAATCGATATATCGATGTGTTACAAATGGAATGACAAACTTATTATACCCCCATCACCATTCTATGGTGGTGGGTATAATGAGAGGAGCTATTTGTTGAACTGTGTTCAACAATTTTTAATATCATTGTATTTTATTTTGCTACTTCTTATACTATTTACCCTTATAACGATTTGAATTTAACGAATCCTTTCACATCTTGTATCTTGAATTGTAATTTCTCATTACACTCAGAGAAGGAATATGATCACCTCAAACATATTTCAAGAGCAAAATGTTATTTTTGGATGGTGACCATATAACATGTTTATCGCACCCATGTTATTTTCTCGGAAATTATGTATATGATTTCGGCAAGCATGTTATGTTTAGCGAGAAAAGCATCCAAAAATAACATTTTGCTCTTGAAACATGTTTGAGGTGATCATATTCTTTCTCTGCGTGATTTGCGTTAACTGTGGTAATACTAATAGTAATAATTTCACTCAATAATGACCACCATTTTTGATTCTCTGAACTCGAAAATGTATTGTAAACTTACTTGTGCATCATCACTTGAAGTGGTAAGAAGCGCCACTGTACCTTGAAAATAAACCACTGAGCTGAAATCTGCCTTGTTTTTCTCTATTTGTTTATTTGCATAATTATTCAACTCTTACATCTGCGGAGATCAAACATCATTAATACAGTCCCTTCGTAGATACCGCATTTGTACACTATTCTTACGGCGACCATGTAACATTTTCAACTGCAACCATGTTGGCTCAGTGAACATAGTTCTCAAAAAATATAATTGTCCTCATCTAAAATATTATTATATTGAAAAAAAAGACAATGTTCACGATCTAAAATGTTATGGTATTCGTCAAAAATGTTCTTCTCCCAGTTAAAAGAATATGGACACCCCCTAAAATGTTATGGTCTTTATAAAAAAAAAAATTCACCTCCACTTGAAAAAAGAAAACACAAAATAACTTTATTTATTTATTAACAAATTCCTTGTTTGTAAGGAAACATCACATATTTTATATATTTTTGTAACACATCAAAATATTGATCTAAGGCCCCATAAAGTCGATCTATCGATGTCCGTCCGTCTGTGGAAATCACGCTAACTTCCGAACGAAACAAGCTATCGACTTGAAACTTGGCACAAGTAGTTGTTATTGATGTAGGTGGTATGGTATTGCAAATGGGCCATATCGGACCACTTTTACGTATAGCCACTATATAAACGGACCCCCAGATTTGGCTTGCTGACCCCCTCAGAGAATAAAATTTCATCCGATCCGGTTGCAATTTGGTACGTGGTGTTAGTATATGGTTTCTAACATTCACGCTAAAATTGTTCCATATAGGTCCATAATTATATATAGCCCCCATATAAACCAATCCTCAGATTTTGTTTGCGGATCCTCTTGGAGGAGCAAATTTCACCTGATCCGGTTGAAATTTCGTACATAGTGTTGATATATAGGCTCCAATATCCATGCAAAAATTGGTCGAAATCGATCCATAACTATATATAGCCCACATATAAACGGATACCCAGATTTAGCCTCCGGACCCTCTTGGAGGAGCAAATTTCATCCGATCCGGTTGAAATTTGGTACTTGGTGTAAGTATATGGTCTCCAATAACCATGCAAAAACTGCTTCATATCGGTTCATAATTATATATAGCCCCCATATAAACCGATCCCCAGATTTGATTAACGGAGCCTCGTGGTGGAGCAAATTTCATCCGATCCTGTAGAAATTTGGTACGTGGTGTTCTTCAGTAGAACTTTCTACGCAATCCAAGGTGGAGGGTACATAAGATTCGGCCTGGCCGAGCTTACGACCGTATATACTTGTTTTGTCTTCACATAAAGTCACTAAATAAATTAATTAATAAATAAATTATCACAAAACACAGTAATTCCGTATTCTCCGTCCATCCTAAGCAACAGTCAACACTAGACTGACGCGCAAAACAAAAATCATGTGTACATGATGAAAGTTTTAAAAATATTCTTTTCGCTGCAAAAAGTTAAAAATTAAATGGTCACGAAAACATTTACATGGTTTTTATGTCCATGTAATCGTTCTACACGTAGTCGATAAAAAAAACGTTTTTCCCTGCAAAAAAAAATCAAAAAAACACATTTAAATAGCACACCATACAGAAACCAATAAGGTGCATAATTTTAGCACACCCTTCAACATTCCGCCCCCCCGTGACCAAGTGTTAAAATATTAATGGCTGAGGTTCCTTATGGGACCGGAAATGATGTATCCCAGCACTGTTTTGTAGGCGTTCACATCGCCAAGTCCGGTGAATGTGGATCCCTCTCGATAAATTGCAGAATAAGTATCCGCACCAAGTTCAATGTCGATGGGTACATTACTTCTCGGGTCTGGGTCGGCAAGGGACTGATCGCTAAAATCTCTTGTAGGGTCTTCGAGTAGAGGGTCCGAATAAGGTCTTCGTGGAAGTTCATCAGTTATGAGCGCGTTTACCTTCAGTGCCCATGTGCTGTTTGTACGACGGGACATAATTTTGAATTTCGTGAACCTTTGACCCTGATATAAAAATGATCTGAGTCCCAAACGTCGAAATGTGGAATATGCGATACGTGACATTGATGATGCTTGACAAATTAGCGCTCTCACTGTCGCCCAACTGTCAACTTCTTCCAAGGCGACTCTTATCATTGCCGTTGGAATGAATACGTGGTCCCATAGATACCTCGTCGAGTTCACAGGCACTGATAAAATGGCAGAGGCTAGAGAGTCCTCTAGCTGAGATGCCCCATGCAGAAGTGTATGGTGTCTGTGACTACAACGGCGACAAGTGATGAGACTTTGACAATCAGGTGCCAAATGACTGCGAGCCAAACAGTTTCGGCAGTACCCTCTTCTTTCTACCGTCTCATATCGTTGGTAAGGGGTCTTGTCGCGAAATCTTTGGCAAGAACTAAGGGGATGATCCTCCTGGCAGAGTCCGCAAGAATACTGCCAGTTTGCCGGTCGTTCAACTCTACCAGGATGGAATCCGGCTCGAAGGACCAAAATGTTTTTTACCACGGTTTTGGTTTCCAAAAAAGTTAGATGCAGGATTTTAATTCAATGTGTGGTTTGTAGTTTTATTGTTTGTTGTATTTATTCTAGGCAAATTAGAGACAACTTCAAGAATTATGCAATATTTTAGGTATATTAACACTAGATTTAAGTTATTTTAACTCATGTGCAATATTAGTTTATGGTAAGTATATAAATGTATTTCAATATTTTGTAGTTTTAACAATGTAGATTTAGTCCTTTTTATTACAACCAAGTGCAATATAAATCAAATGTGATATATGTACAAGTAGTTTTATGTAGTTTGTAGATTAGTTTTTAGGGAATCAATGTGCAATATTTACAAAATTTATGGGAAGGTGCAATAATAGGCGTAAGTAAATAATTTTATTCCTTTTTTATACAAATTTACTGGTAAGTTCAGATAAGTCTTTATGTATATAATTTACAGTTTTGTTGTTGTAATCTATGTCACTTTTTATATTCCCTTTGTTTATTACAGTTTCGTTGAGTTTGTATATTTTAATTCAAACAAATTTAAATTATTTTTTGTTCACACAATTTTAAGTTCACTTTATGTTTTAAGTTTTTAATCTTGGGTTTAACACTTTTGTTTTATATTTTTTTTTTGTTTACTGTATTGGTCACGGGGAGAAGCGTACGCTTTGAAAAACCGATTTAGATTAACAAAAAAAGAAGAATCAATGTCATGGCCAGCCTGTTGAAAGTGAAGTTTGGCTCTCATTTACAACAACAATAGGCATGTACTAAAAGGGCTCATATGTATGTGTGACATTTGGAGCAAACCGCTATTTACATGCCTGTAGCATTTAAATAGCACACCATACAGAAACCAATAAGGTGCATAATTTTAGCACACCCTTCAACATTCCGCCCCCCCGTGACCAAGTGTTAAAATATTAATGGCTGAGGTTCCTTATGGGACCGGAAATGATGTATCCCAGCACTGTTTTGTAGGCGTTCACATCGCCAAGTCCGGTGAATGTGGATCCCTCTCGATAAATTGCAGAATAAGTATCCGCACCAAGTTCAATGTCGATGGGTACATTACTTCTCGGGTCTGGGTCGGCAAGGGACTGATCGCTAAAATCTCTTGTAGGGTCTTCGAGTAGAGGGTCCGAATAAGGTCTTCGTGGAAGTTCATCAGTTATGAGCGCGTTTACCTTCAGTGCCCATGTGCTGTTTGTACGACGGGACATAATTTTGAATTTCGTGAACCTTTGACCCTGATATAAAAATGATCTGAGTCCCAAACGTCGAAATGTGGAATATGCGATACGTGACATTGATGATGCTTGACAAATTAGCGCTCTCACTGTCGCCCAACTGTCAACTTCTTCCAAGGCGACTCTTATCATTGCCGTTGGAATGAATACGTGGTCCCATAGATACCTCGTCGAGTTCACAGGCACTGATAAAATGGCAGAGGCTAGAGAGTCCTCTAGCTGAGATGCCCCATGCAGAAGTGTATGGTGTCTGTGACTACAACGGCGACAAGTGATGAGACTTTGACAATCAGGTGCCAAATGACTGCGAGCCAAACAGTTTTGGCAGTACCCTCTTCTTTCTACCGTCTCATATCGTTGGTAAGGGGTCTTGTCGCGAAATCTTTGGCAAGAACCAAGGGGATGATCCTCCTGGCAGAGTCCGCAAGAATACTGCCAGTTTGCCGGTCGTTCAACTCTACCAGGATGGACTTCGGCTCGACCACTAGATCGGTTTCTTGCGTGTTGGTGATTGCGTCTGTCATCAGCTCTGGGTCTTCTACCATTATCGTTCTGCTGCTCCTCCTCCAATGGCTCACGGCGTGGTAAATAAGCTGCCATACCTGTAACGAAAACTTTGTGAGTACCGCGGCCTTTCATTTGAAAGTACACGACTAGTCATGCTGAAAATAATTTGACGATTTTTGTGATGGGTCTATTAATTGTACCACGAGACGTACGAATATCAACTACTCTGGTATTTTGGTCAGTCCCGGGATAAGTTTTTACGATGCGACCCATTGCCCAGTCAGTCGGAGGAAATCTCTCATCTTTTATGACCACGAGATCATTTTCTTTAATATTTTCTTGTTGATGCTTCCATTTTGTACGACGGTGTAATTCATTAAGGTATTCTAGCTTCCACCTTCTACAAAAATATTGAGAAATAATTTTAAGACGTTGCCACCGATTTGCAAGCGTAACATTCTGATCTGAAATATCAGGCTCCGCTGGCGCCAACATGGATGTACCAATCAGAAAATGGCCAGGAGTCAAAGGGGACAAGTCATTAGGGTCATCACTAGCCTTACTTAATGGTCTTGAGTTTAGACAAGTTTCAATGCGTGCCAATATAGTGGAAAGTTCTTCGAACGTAAAGCTCATACTAGGAATGAATTTGCGCAAATGAGTTTTAAAGGATTTCACGCCCGCTTCCCACAAACCACCCATGTGAGGAGCGCCAGGAGGTATAAATTTCCAATTAAGGTCATTATGCGAATATTGTTGCAGTGTTTCTGCTTGCAGAGTCTTCATAAACTCGAGCCGATCTTTTTTGAATAGAGCAGCCGCTCCCGTAAAATTCTTCCCATTGTCGGAATAAATGCAAGAAGGGCAGCCTCGTCGAGCAATAAATCTCGCAAAAGCCGCAAGAAAAGACTGCGAGGATAGATCACTTGTAGCTTCTAAATGAACAGCTTTTGTCGCAAAACATACGAAAATACATACGTAGCCTTTTGTTATTAAACAAACCCGAGTTTTGTAATTTTTTATATCGAAGGGTCCAGCAAAGTCAACCCCTGTATTAGTAAATGGTCGGGAAAGAAAAGTTCGCTCAGGTGGAAGTGAGGCCATTATCTGAGACTGGGTGTGTCTCTTAAACAAAATGCATGTTTTACAATTGCGTATAACCTTCTTCACTAAAGGTTTTAGTCTGAATATCCAGAATTCAGATCTCAGGGATTGGGTCATCAATTGATTTCCCCCGTGTATTGTAATTTTATGAGTAAATTCAACAAGAAGTTGTGTTAAACGTGCTTCGTAAGGTAAAATAATAGGGTGTCTTTCATTATAAGTCAATGCAGGCGATTGAACAAGCCGCCCATTGGATCGCATTATACCACCAGAGTCTAAAAACGGATTCATAGTTAATAAACTGCTACTGGATGAAATTCTAATTTTATTTTCCAAGTTTGCATATTCCTTTGCAAAGTAGTGTTTTTGGGTCATGATTATTATACGACGTTTCACGTCTAAAATTTCTTCAGGCCTGATCTCATCAGATCTAATTCTAAGATGTGTACGATTTGAGCCGGTATTTCGCCAAAAGCGCAAAGCATAACACAATACACGATAAGCATGTGACAGCGAAGAAAATCTTATTAAAGGGTCTTCGAATGTAGTGGTTGTCAAAACTTTCACAGCTTTTGCTTCTAGATTTGTATCTCCCAGAATTTCATATGCTGGCCACCTATCTTTAGGCAACTTAAGCCATTGGGGCCCATGCCACCACAACGCATGATTATTCAGATCAGACGGTGAACAACCTCGACTAGCTAGATCGGCTGGATTACTTTCAGAGTCAACGTGTTGCCAATTATGATTACCAACATTCTCTAAGATTTCTGAAACACGATTACCAACAAAGGTACTCCAATTGCATGGAGGCTTTTTCAACCAAGCTAAAACAATCGTTGAATCTGTCCAAAAATGAGTCGTCAAATCGGAGATCGGAAGTTTTGCAATTACTGTGGATGCTAACTTCGAAAGTAAAACAGCACCACACAATTCAAGACGTGGCAATGAAATCTTTTTTATAGGAGCGACTCTAGTCTTAGCCGTTAGAAGATGAGTGTCTACTTGTTTATTAATGTGTTCTACCCTAATGTAGAAAGTGGCTCCATAAGCGCTTTCAGACGCATCGCAGAAGCCATGAATCTCTACATTGGACTGGGGAGTGAAGTTAATCCATCGAGGAATTTTTACTAATTCTACTGCAGCACTATGTTTTACAAAATTTTTCCAATTCATGAGTGTAACTGGCTTCAACGTGTCATCCCAGTCAACTTTATCAAGCCATATTTGTTGCATGACTAATTTGGCCACGATAACAACTGGTGCCAACCAACCACACGGGTCAAATAACTTTGCGATTGCGGATAAAACTTCACGTTTCGTATAGTTTGACCTAAGTTCCATGGATGGAGGAGTAAAGGTAAAACAATCACCTGAAATGTTCCATCTGATACCTAGGGTCTTTGTAGATGAGTCTTCAGACAAATCTAACCAGTTTACTGGAAGTAATTGATCTTTCGGCAAATCTTGAATGATGTTGTGATTATTAGTAGTCCATTTCATAAGTTGAAACCCTGCGGATTCCAAAGCTAAGATCAACTGCTTTCTAGATGTTATAGCATCTTCTATTGTGTGTGCCCCTGCTAACACATCATCAACATAAAGATTTTCTTGAAGAATTTTTGAAGCTAAAGGGTATGTGTCAGCAACATCTTCAGCGAGTTGAAGAAGTGTACGAATTGCAAGAAAAGGCGCGCAATTGACTCCAAATGTAACTGTTAAGAGTTCATAATCTTCTAGTGTTTCAGTGGGCGATTTCCGAAAAAGTATACGTTGAAACTGTGTCTGAGACGAATCAAGAAGGATCTGCCTGTACATTTTTGTAATGTCGGCATTATAAACGTATTTGAAGAACCTCCATTTCAATATTTGCAAAACAAGGTCTTGTTGCAGTATGGGACCCGTAAACAAGTTATCATTGAGGCTACGTTTGTTGGACGAAGGACTGGAGGCATTAAAAACTACTCTAAGTTTTGTTGTGAGTCGATCTGGTTTGATAACCGCATGATGGGGCAATACAGTAAACAAAAAAAATATAAAACAAAAGTGTTAAACCCAAGATTAAAAACTTAAAACATAAAGTGAACTTAAAATTGTGTGAACAAAAAATAATTTAAATTTGTTTGAATTAAAATATACAAACTCAACGAAACTGTAATAAACAAAGGGAATATAAAAAGTGACATAGATTACAACAACAAAACTGTAAATTATATACATAAAGACTTATCTGAACTTACCAGTAAATTTGTATAAAAAAAGAATAAAATAATTTACTTACGCCTATTATTGCACCTTCCCATAAATTTTGTAAATATTGCACATTGATTCCCTAAAAACTAATCTACAAACTACATAAAACTACTTGTACATATATCACATTTGATTTATATTGCACTTGGTTGTAATAAAAAGGACTAAATCTACATTGTTAAAACTACAAAATATTGAAATACATTTATATACTTACCATAAACTAATATTGCACATGAGTTAAAATAACTTAAATCTAGTGTTAATATACCTAAAATATTGCATAATTCTTGAAGTTGTCTCTAATTTGCCTAGAATAAATACAACAAACAATAAAACTACAAACCACACATTGAATTAAAATCCTGCATCTAACTTTTTTGGAAACCAAAACCGTGGTAAAAAACATCCTGACCATGTAATGGTCTCAAATAATTAAAATGATAGAACATGTTTGCAGCATTATTGCCAGCATACATATTTCTTGCCAAGAAATCCAATATATGGTTTTCGCGACAATTACATGCTCTGGATAAGCATTAAATGGATGCGACAACCATGTCTAAACGTACGGAATTTGAAGAAGATGGGTTGATAAACAAGCCAATTATGGCCAGATCGGTGATAACTATATATGACACACAGCAAAAAAGCATTGGCAAAGAAGAAGTGAAAATGTTATTTTTGGATCCGGAAGTGGTGTATAATTGGCGCTGAAGCGATGAATGGGCTTGTCATAGGACGGATGTCCACCATTTCAACAGCCGTTGCACTGAATTTGCATCACTTCTTAAGGTGTGATCCGAATTCAGTGTTTTGGATGTCAATTAAAAAATGTTTGATATTTTGTTAAATAAATAATTTATATATATTTTTTTTGTTTTTGTGCATTCTAACGCTTTTCTGAAACGTTTTACTTAAAAAATTTGCAAAAATTCACAATTTCTCTAGAATAGATATTGCATTTTTTGACAAAATTTTAATAATTTTTACCATTTTATTAAGTTTTACTCTGTTTTTAGACTGTTTGAAACAAAAAAAAGTTAAAATTACCCATTAAAAATATGAAAAAAGCGAGTTATACAAAACTGAATTAGAAGAACTTCCTCTGTAGTTAAAATAAAGAAAATTTTTGAAGTGCTTTTAAGTTGTGCCATTAGAAGAATCTGAACCGATTTGTTCCAAAATCAATAGCGTTTCTCTTTAAACCGTAATAAAGCCCTATGCCAAATTAGAAGAAAGTCGGGCCCAAACTGCGAGCTGTACTTTGCACACAAAAATACATGAACAGACAGACAGACATCGCTGAATCGACTTAGAATTTAATTCTAGGATGATCGGTATAAATTTGCGAATCTGATATTTAACCTGGGAAACCGTACCATTTGAATTGTTTATTTTGATCTTGAAACTCCAATTCTAATGTATGGACTCAAATGTCCATAACGAAGTTCCTAATTATCTACAATTTACTAAAGAAACATATACAAACCAGATTATTTTCAAACAAGTATAAAGGACCGTAAGTTCGGCCAGGCCGAATCTTATGTACCCTCCACCATGGATTGCATAGAAACTTGTACTAAAGACTGTCATCCACAATCGAATTACTTGGGTTGCGGTAACACTTGCCGATGGCAAGTAAGGTTTTCTTTTTCCCGGACTTTTTGCATTCCCGGGAAAGAGGGAATTTTTTTCGAATTTCCCGGGAACCCGGGATCCCGGTCAAAGGGAAACCTGCTTTGATGCGGAATACATTTAGACATTTGAATAAATTAGAAATAGCCTAAAGCTACGGTTATAAGGCGTCTCTGGACAACTAACAATGTATATTATGTTGTTCTCTTACATCAGCCATAAATCATACTAAAATACGAAATATTTTGTAATACAAAAAATTTTGACAATGGTATAGTTTTCGGAAGAACACTATTAATATAGTGGGATTTGTTGTAATACCAAAAAACTGTTTGGAAATGAAAGAAACTTATTTCGATTTCACCATCGTTAAACGGGGTCCATAAATTCACATGTTCAGTCAATATTCCCAAAAGGGAAACACTACCATGTAATACGACATTCACATTACACTTCCAAAATCCACTTTAACTAGATTTCAGTTACCGTATGCCCAACAAATAAGGACTTTAAACCCCAATTTTAATAGATTTCAAGCCTAATGTGTATAAGGTATAAATTTGAAATTGAAATAGCTATTTTAAAAAGGTTTGAATTTTCTTATTTCATAAAAAACATCCTTGCAATAATTATGAAATTTTGAAATTATGAAATTGCCAACGTGGGTCACATAAGGTAAAATGACCTGTTGTTTTTAAAGGTTTACTCAGTATACCAGTCTATCGGAATGTCGGTTAACAGAAATATGACAACCATAAATTAGGAAGTGCAAACTTCTTTTTAGTCCGTTGGATTTTGGATTAGCACCCACGACTATGTATGTTCCACAAGGTAACTATTACGACTTGGTACCATAGTTATTCACATTACACTTCCAAAATCCACTTTAACTAGATTTCAACAATCATTTGCCATATAAAACCCTCTATTATACATAACATATTGTAAAGAAAATTTCCCTGGAATTCCCGCACTTCATTCCCGGGAAAGCGGGAGCGAAAAACCAGCAATTTCCCGGGGATTCCCGGTATCCCGTTGCCGGCAAAAAACCCTAATGGCAAGGTATCTTAAAACTTCTTAACACCGTCTTCTCAATTGTAAGTTAGCCCATACGGGGTATATTAAACAAAAAAGCCAATTAAATACGTATATAATTCAGTTTGACAAAATTTTCTATAAAAACAAGTAAGGAAAGTCTAAAGTCGGGCGAGGCCGACTATATTATATCCTGCACCACTTTGTAGATCTAAATTTTCGATACCATATCACATCCGTCAAATGTGTTGGGGGCTATATATAAAGGTTTGTCCCAAATACATACATTTAAATATCACTCGATCTGGACAGAATTTGATAGACTTCTACAAAATCTATAGACTCAAAATTTAAGTCGGCTAATGCACTAGGGTGGAACACAATGTTAGTAACAAAATATGGGAAACATTTAAATCTGAAGCAATTTAAAGCAAACTTCGCAAAAGTTTATTTATGATTTATCGCTCGATATATATGTATTAGAAGTTTAGGCAAATTAGAGTTATTTTTACAACTTTTCGACTAAGCAGTGGCGATTTTACAAGGAAAATGTTGGTATTTAGACCATTTTTGTCGAAATCAGAAAAACATATATATGGGAGCTATATCTAAACCTGAACCAATTTCAACCAAATTTGGCACGCATGCTACAATGCAAATTCTACTCCCTGTGCAAAATTTCAACTAAATCGGAGTTCAAAATTGGTCTCTGTGGTCATATGAGTGTAAATCGGGCGAAAGCTATATATGGGAGATATATCCAAATCTGAACCGATTTCAACGAAATTTGGGACGCGTAGTTACAATGCTAATTCTACTCCCTGTGCAAAATTTCACAAAAAAAAAAATTAGCCTCTGTGGTCATATGAGTGTAAATCGGGTGAAAGCTATATATGGGAGCTATATCTAAATCTGAACCGATTTCAATAAAATTTGGCACACTTGACTACACTACTAATTGTACTCCTTGTGCAAAATTTCAATCAAATTGGGGTAAAACTCTGGCTTCTGGGACCATATTAGTCCATATCGGGCGAAAGATATATATGGGAGCTACATCTAAATCTGAACCGATTTCAATAAAATTTGGCACACTTCACTATAGTACTAATTGTTCTTCCTGTGCAAAATTTTAAGCAAATTAGGGTAAAACTCTGGCTTCTGGGGCCATATAACCCCATATCGGGCGAAATATATATATATATATATATATATATATATATATATATATATATATATATATATATATATATATATATATATATATATATATATATATATATATATATATATATATATATATATATATATATATATATATATATATATATATATATATATATATATATATATATATATATATATATATATATATATATATAAAGTCTAGGACAGACGGACATGTTTATATCGACTCACGGACCCACCCTGAGCATTATTGCCAAAGACACCATGTGTCTATCTCGTCTCCTTCTGGGTGTTACAAACATATGCACTAACTTATAATACCCTGTTCCACAGTGTGGCGCAGGGTATAATAAAATTTTGAAAAAATTTTCTAAAGCAATAAAATTTTGAAAAAATTTTCTATAGAAATAAAATTTTTACAAAATTTTCTATGGAAATAACATTTTGACAACATTTTCTATAGAAATAAAATCTTGACAAAATTTTGTATTGTTATGCACCGATGTGGACCAATTTTTGCATGGCTTGCGGAGCAAAATTCATCCGATCAGCCGGATGGGATGAATTTTGCTCCGCAAGCCAAATCTGAGCGTCGGTTTATATGGGGCTATACGTAAAAGTGGTCCGATATGGCCCATTTGCAATGCCATCCGACCCATCAATAACAACTACTTGTGCCAAGTTTCAAGTCGATAGCTTGTTTCGTTCGGAAGTTAGCGTGATTTCAACAGACGGACGGACGGACATGCTTAGATCGACTCAGAATTTCACCACGACCCAGAATATATATACTTTATGGGGTCTTAGAGCAATATTTTGATGTGTTACAAACGGAATGACAAAGTTACCCTCCTATGGTGGAGGGTATACAAATATTATTGTATGCATTTCATGGTGGAGGGTATTTACGATTCGGCCAGGCCGATCTTGTGGCCCTATATACTTGTTTTTAAACAATTGGACATAAAATTTAAAACTTACATTTTGAACTAGGGATCGCATAACTTTATGCATTTAGATAAAGATTAATTTTTCTGACATTTCGTTTTGGTTTTTAATAAATAATAAGTTCCAAACATTAATTTGTGTCATTTTAAAAAGAGAATCCGCTCAAAATTGAAATTCGTATAGTCGCGGTTTTAGTCGTAATTTTTGAACCAGATGCACGTACGAAAAAACTGTTTTTAATATGTTTCGGTGTAAAAATTATATTGTTACGTTTTTATATTGAGGCGTATTTAATTACCCGATAATTAAAACATAGTTCTTTTCAAATAACGACAATCTACAATTTATTTGTTTAACTGATTGGTTTGCTCTACGATGTGTTCTATATAAACTTTAGCTTACGACTGACTTGACTGCTCTCTCCGCTAGGGGTTTATATACCGAGATATGACGATTTCGAATGTTCTCGCTAATTGGCCTACAACCTTCGAGATTAAGCTACTACCTTGTAGATGTCGCACGGGCGACATTGCACATATTTATCGACTTATGTTCATTGTCTCGACTATCTAGAACTTTCTATGGGGCGTTATTGTGCAGGTGATATGGCACACATACTTTTAGGCTTATTCTTATCTTGGCTAGTGCATTATACCATCTGTGCAGGCATAAGGGATTATGGTCATATTACCGATAATTATAACAGTAAAACAAAAGGAGTTACTTTTACAATGAACGATTGGAAAACTAAGAACACAAAAGATGTTTAGGAAAGTACTAGAAACTAAAGAAATGACTCTAACAAGTTATGACGTAATTTTATCGTTACAATTTGAAATTTAAATTAACGGAAACTAATTTAAATAAACTTAAATCTAGAAATATCAAATTCGTAACAATATGTTTGAAACTTTGGAACCATGGGATAGGCTGACTCCAGGGTGACTCTGAACAGACAAATTATAGAGTAGGATTAAATTCACAAGATCCGCCTGATATATATCACAATGGTTTATATATTTGTGTAAAAAATGTCCTACATTGGTTTTTGAATTTCTCCTCAACTCTAAAACGATGGCAGAACTTATTCTCAACACAAATTTTTCCAATTTTCTTCCAGATGTGTAACTGTATGGGATTTTACTTATTTTCTCAATAGAATTATCACTATTGAGTAACTTGGCCATCAGACACTTGGGGCTTATGAAATGGTACCACCTTCATTTATGTTCCAGGCTGTTTAACACAGAAGAATTAACGCCACATGAGAAGTTGTAGATGGTGAAAACATAACTCCCTGCCCAACTGAAGCCAAAACTAAAGCTCTTAGTGAAGTTGGCCACTTGGCGAGAGCAGCTTATACGAATGTAACAAAATGTACAAGGAAGACATGAGGTTTTAACATCATATCCGCCTAGCATCATCCATGCAGGAGAGAGTGCATCGGGCCAGAATGTTTGCATGCAAGCAATGCGCATATGTTATTGCTTGCAAATTGTAAGCTTAAGTCCGATTAAAAGTTCTTTCAATTTATGCGATAAATATGTTAATGTTGACATATAGAAATCCCAACCAGCACCACCAAGCATCGCGTATAATAGCTACTCCAACGGCAGCAACATTTCGTGAGGATGTCTGTTTACTCCTGTAGCTTTTAGCCAACAGTTTTGAATGTGGCCCGTTCTTTGTTATAAATAGTTTGCCAATCCTTTGGACACTTTATTGCCTGTCATCCGTAAATGCTTTGTTTCCGAAAGCTACAATTTATATGGTCGATTTCCATGCGCCGTTTTGGCATGTTGCATGTGGTGGCATTTGCGGCTGCGTCTGAGCATATGGTTTGGTCAGCTAATGCAGGGCCCAGACGGTGTCCATAGGCGGACAACAAAAGCCGAAACGTGATGCATGTCTGAAATGCGAAGTTTAACAATGATTAAGACATAATCTCTCATGTACGACAGTTAATTTTGCTTTGTGCGGGAATTTATTTTTCGTTTTGATTTGAGATCAAGGCGGTTGCATGTTGACTGTTGGCTGGACGTGATATGGTAGGGTAAGGACACAGATTGCCCTCTTGGCATAATTTATGTTTGTGCGAAACACTTCGCTTTTTGCACGCTAAGCACGCGATGACGTACTAAGGTCCTATCTGGAGAATTGGATAATGTCGGCAAAAACAGGAGTCCTCTACACCATCAACCGTTTTCAAAAGTATTTCAATCAACCATGATATTGTTGACACTTTGCGACTAAAAGCAGCCTCATTAATTTTCTATCAGTGTTTTTAGTATTGGCGATTTTTCCCTAAATTGAAGATATTTTTTCGTGGATGTGGACAATATTTCTGAGTCGGGGAAATGGGGATTTGATAGGGAAATTCCATAAATTTGGGGATTTTTTCACAAAGAGTTTCGTTATAGTAATAATCGAATTGTCAAAATTAAAAAAAAAGGAAACTTTGCCCCGTTTATTCCACGACATCTAAATGGAGCATTGGCCTAGAAGCGAACATAGGTATTTCCCGAGCATTTGGAAGACGATCACAGCTCTCTTGGTTTTGTGTTTCGAAATCTTGATCCTATGCAGGGCGCAAGATGGAATGACAAACATATATATATATATATATATATATATATATATATATATATATATATATATATATATATATATATATATATATATATATATATATATATATATATATATATATATATATATATATATATATATATATATATATATATATATATATATATATATATATATATATACACCCTCAAAAAAATCGCTTCTCTAACATATGTTCCAAACATATTTTGCAGGAAGCATATGTATTATTGGATACTGCCGAAACATTAATATGTTTGTTTTATGTGAAAATATTGTGTGTTTGGACGCATTTTGAGTCCAAAAATATTATATGCTTGGAAGAATTTTCGCCAAAGAAGATTGTGCTCATTCCCTCACATAATTTTCATTTCCACGAAATTTTTTAGTTCTTGGCACCTTTTTCT
This sequence comes from Haematobia irritans, assembly GCF_050003625.1. Taxonomy (NCBI): domain Eukaryota; kingdom Metazoa; phylum Arthropoda; class Insecta; order Diptera; family Muscidae; genus Haematobia; species Haematobia irritans. The sequence continues at coordinate 67,634,954 of NC_134398.1, read as the reverse complement.
GTAATACAAATAATGTTGAAGAAATTATTAAATTTTATAAATTTTTTAAATTTTACCTTTCTCCTGGACGGAGAATCGAACCGAAGACCATACAGTTTGTAAGCCATCACACTATCTACTGGGCTACGTAGCTATTATGGCCATTAATAGACAATTATCGTTATAAGTTATATTTATGTAGCATAGTATGCAGCGCCCACGAGCCGATGCAAACAAAACATTATTTAACAGAAACATACATTTGTTTGCCACGTGAAGCCATGGTTAGCATATCCGCTTTTCATGCAAAGGGTCGTGGGTTCAATCCCTGCTCCGACCGAACACCAATTTTGTTTTTATTAACACATTTATATTTATACCATATTACATTTTTATAATGAAAGTTCAAAATGTGGGTTATTAAAGATTTACAGTCAGAAGCAGTGCTTGATATAAACGAAATGGACTGAGCTTTTGGATAAAATATTATTTTTTTTTTTTTTGGAAAAATAACAATTTTGTAATAAAAAACTGTTTTTGGTATAAAAGTTTGAAATTTTGGAAGGAATTCAAAAACTCCAACAAAAGAAGAACGTGGAGTCGAGTATAAACATACATAAATAATTTTATAATATACACATAAATTTATTTAGGCGTATACAGCTTTTTACTAGCATTTAACACCATTTTAAATTCATTTAAAACTTATCGTGTTTTGTACTTAATTTCATTTTTACTTTTGAGGCCGGTATTAAGTTGACATTATTGCTCTAAAATGACCCTGTTTTGCCTTTTTACTTTTCTTTAATAATTCATTTGAAAGAAAATAAACTTTTTCAATTGTTGTAGCTGCAAAACTCGAACTTAATGGCCGCTTTTATATTTGAAGGTGTCCGACAAGTCCTCTTGGACAACTTATTAATAAAGGGGAACTAAACTTTGTTTTTATACATTTTACTGTTTAATTTTCCACTGTTTCCTCCTTTTTTTCATTTTACTGTCCCAACTCTAAAAAGAGTATAGTGCCCTTTCGTTATTTTTATGAAGATCCCTTTGTATTTTTTTTTGACTTACTCCTCGTACGTTCCGATTTCTTTTAACGAACTAAGAAAAAAATTGTGCCCATAATGCCAAAATGATAAACAAAACACATGTCCACACATACATAAAATGGCGAAAACACATGCTGTTTTTTTCAAATCTTTTTTCTTTACTCCGAATACTCATTCTAATATTCAAATTAAATAATATTTAGACTTAAGCATATCAAATTTTTGGCCTTATCACAAAACAGTTTTCCGAAACAACATACAAGCGGTTTCCCAGAAGTTGCTCTCTTTTGATTCTCTCACTGTGTTATGTTGATCTCTTTCGTCAACCCTCCCGGTTTCCATCTCTATTTCTTTCTCAATATTCTCTCTCTCTCTCTCTCTCTCTGTCGCTCTCTTAATAAAATATCACAACATATATATGTTTACTCGAAATTTGTAAATGTATATATGTTTACATTCACACATATTATTTTCATGAAACATTCATGCCCCAAACATAATATATTCTAACATACTTACATGTGTCCCAAACATTTAGAGTTAGTTTAGGAACATTACATGTTTGCACTTAAATATATTGTATTTAAAAAGTGTGCCCGAAACACATTTTATTTATATCGGAACATATGAAAAACATATTTTTCTAACAGAGTATAGACTCAAAATTTAAGTTGGCTAATGCACTAGGGTGGAACACAATGTTAGTAAAAAAACCAGATCGGGGATAAACATATATAGCAGCTATATCTAAATCTGAACCGATCTTTTCAAAATCAATAGCGATTGTCTTTGTTCCAAAAAACGACCTTATGCCAAATTTGAGGACGATCGGACTTAAACTGCGACCTGTACTTTGCGCACAAACATACATAAACAGACAGACGGACATCGCTAAATCGATTCAGAATTTAATTCTAAGACGATCGGTATACTAAACGATGGGTCTCAGACTTTGCCTTCTTGGCGTTACTTACAAATGCACAAACTTATTATACCCTGTACCGCAGTAGTGGTGAAGGGTATAATTATTAAGAAATCTAATCAATTATTTTTTTGATTAGTTTTGATTAGATTTGATTAGAAATGCTAATCGTCACTAATTGTGATTAGATTTTTGATTATTTCCAATCTAATCAATTAGTAATCGTCAAAAATGGCTAACTAATCATACACCCTCAAAAAAAATCGCTTCTTTAACATATGTTCCAAACATATTTTGCAGGAAGCACATATATTATTGGATACTGCCGAAACATTAATATGTTTGTTTTATGTGAACATATTATATGTTTGGAAGCATATTGAGCCCAAAAATATTATATGCTTGGAAGAATTTTTCGCAAAGACGATTGTGCTCATTCCCTAACATACTCGTAATTTTCACTTCCTCGAAATATTTTAGTTCTTGGCACCTTTTTCTGTAATACAAATAATGTTGAAGAAATTATTCACTTTTATAAATTTTACCTTTCGCCTGCACGGAGAATCGAACCGAGGACCATACAGTTTGTAAGCCAACACACTATCCACTGGGCTACGTATCTGTTATAGTCACCAGTAGATAATTATCGTTATAAGTTACATTTATATAGCATAGTTTGCAGCGCCCACGAGCCCATGCAAACATAACATTATTTAACAGAAACATACATTTGTTTGCTACGTGGAGCAGTGGTTAGCATGTCTGCCTTGCATGCAAAGGGCCGTGGGTTCAATCCCTACTCCGACCGAACACTTTTTTTGTTTTTTTTTTTTAATTTACACATTTATATTTATACTATATTAAATTTTTATAATGAAACTTCGAAATGTGGGTTATTAAAGATTTATAGTCAGTAACAGTGCATGGTATAAACGAAATTGACTGATTTTTGGATAAAATATTATTTTTTATTGCAAAAATAATAATTTTATAACAAAAACTGTTGGAAGGAATTCAAAAACTCTAACAAAAGAAGAACGTGGAGTCGAGTATAAACATACATAAAAAATTTTATAATATAAACATAAATTTATTTAGGCGTGAACACTTTTTTACTAGCATTTAACAACATCGCTCTAAAATGCCTTTTATTTTTCTTTAATAATTCATTTTAAAGAAAATAAACTTTTTAAATTGTTTTAGCTGCAAAACTCGAACTTAATGCCCGCTTTTATATTTGAAGGTGTCCGTCAACTCCTCGTGGACTACTTATTAATAAGGAGGAACTAAACTTTGTTGTTATACATTTTACTTTGTAATTTTTCACTATTTCCTCCTTATTTTATTTTACTGTCCCAACTCTAGAAAGAGTATAGTGCGAAAAATTGTGCCCATAGTTCCAAAATGATAAACAAAACACATGTCCACACATACATAAAATGCTGCTCTCAAGGCGAAAACACAGGCTTTTTTTCAAATGTCTATTCTCTTGGTTCCGAATGTCCATTCTCTTTATTCAAATTAAATAATATTTAGACTTAAGCATATCAAATTTTTGGCCTGATCATAAAACAGTTTTCCGAAACAATATACAAGCGGTTTCACAGAAATTATTCTCTTTTGATTCTTTTGCTGTGTTATGTTGATATCTTTCGTCAACTCTCCCGGTTTCCATCTCTATTTCTTTCTCTATACTCTATCTCTGTTGCTCTCTGAAAAAAATATCACAACATATGTATGTTTAGTCGAAATTTGTACATTTATATATGTTTGCATTCACACATATGATTTTTATGAAACATTCATGCCCCAAACATAATATATTCTAACATATTAACATAGATGTCCCAAACATTTAGTGCTAGTTTAGGAACATTACATGTTTGCACTTAAATATATTGTGTTTCAAAATTGTGCCCGAAACACATTTTGTTTATATTTATATGTTCTACCTAACCATGGTAGTGAATTGTAGCTAATTACTATCAAACATTTCTGTAGCATAGTTTTAGGCGCAAATATATTCTGTCAGTTGGAAACGATGAAATATAAATTATTATTAAACAATAAGGAAGTCTCTGGTTATAAAACCGCTTTCTATTAACAGCACAGAGTTCAGACGGCTATCGACCAATTCCTCAGCAGGCAATTACGAAAAAAAAAACAAGTATATACGGCCGTAAGTTCGGCCAGGCCGAATCTTATGTACCCTCCACCATGAGTTGCGTAGAAACTTCTACGAAAGACTTTCATCCACAATCGAATTACTTGGGTTGTGGTAATACTTAGATGGGGGTCGCTTTACATGGGGGCTATATACAATTATGAACCGATATGGACCAAATTTTGTGTGATTGAACATCGATTTATCTCAGGGCTATATATAACTATAGACCGATATGGGCATAGTTTGCCATGGTTGTTAAAGACCATATACTAACACCGCGTACCAAGTTTCAACCTGATCGGATGAATTTTGCTTCTCCAAAAGGTTCCGGAGGTCAAATGTAGAGACCAGTTTATATGGGGGCTATACATAATTGTGGACCTATATGAACCAATATTTGCATGGTTATTAGATACCATATACTAACACCATGTACCAAATTTCAGCCGGATCCGCAAGCCAAAACTGTCATCGGTTTATATGGGGCTATATATAATTATGGACCGATGTGGACCAATTTTTGCATGGTTGTTAGAGACCATATACTAACACCATGTACCAAATTTCAGCAAGATCGGATGAAATATGATACTCTTAGAGGCTCCGCAAGACAAATTCGTTTATATGGGGGCTATACGTAAAAGTGGACCGATATGGCCCATTTACAATACCATCCGACCTACATCAATAACAACTACTTGTGCCAAGTTTCATGTCGATAGCTTGTTTCGTTCGGAAGTTAGCGTGATTTCAACAGACGAACGGAGGGATATGCTTAGATCGACTCAGAATTTCACGGTGAAATTCTGAGTCGAAATTTTCACCACAACCCACAATATATATACTTTATGGGGTCATAGAGCAATATTTCGATATGTTACACACGGAATGACAAAGTTAATATACCCCCCATCCTATGGTGGAGGGTATAAAAATAAAAAAATGACTAAAATAGTTAACTTTATGACATAGAAAAAAATCCCCACTTTAATGGATCGATCTAAATGAAGTTGTGTTAAATTTTTTAAATTAATTGACCGCATGCTATTAAAAACCCAAATTTACATTTACCGTGGAATTGTTTGTTAGATCAATTGATCAATACGAGGCTAATCGGAGACAAATTGAATCCAGTTATGCAATGGTTAGCATGCCCGCCTTGCATACAGAAGGTCGTGGGTTCGATTCCTGCTTCGACCGAACACCAAAAAGTTTTTCAACGGTGGATTATCCCACTTCAGTAATGCTGGTGACATTTCTGAGGGTTTCAAAGCTTCTCTAAGTGGTTTCACTGCAATGTGGAACTCCGTTCGGATTCGTCTATAAAAAGGAGGTCCTTGTCATTGAGCTTAACATGGTTAGGTTAGGTTAGGTTAGGTTAGGTTAGGTTAGGTGGCAGCCCGATGTATCAGGCTCACTTAGACTATTCAGTCCATGTGATACCACATTGGTGAACTTCTCTCTTATCACTGAGTGCTGCCCGATTCCATGTTAAGCTCAATGACAAGGGACCTCCTTTTTATAGCCGAGTCCGAACGGCGTTCCACATTGCAGTGAAACGACTTAGAGAAGCTTTAAAACCCTCAGAAATGTCACCAGCATTACTGAGGTGGCATAATCCACCGCTGGAAAACTTTTTTGGTGTTCGGTCGAAACAGGAATCAAACCCACGACCTTGTGTATGCAAGGCGGGCATGCTAACCATTGCACCACGGTGGCTTAACATGGAATCGGCCAGCACTCAGTGATAAGAGAAAAGTTCACCAATGTGGTATCACGATGGACTGAATAGTCTAAGTGAGCCTGATACATCGGGCTGCCACCTAACCTAACCTAACCTAAGGCCAATAAAATACGGAAGCCGTTCATGAAATTGTGAACGCCCGTGGACGAAACTGTGAACATTTCGTTTGGATTTTCGTCAACGTTTCCGTTTAATTTTGTTACAGTTCGTTCACGATTTAGGAACGCAATTTTTTCTATTAGTGTATACGTAAAGGGCTCATACGCCGAGATGCAGTTTCGATTGGCTTCTTGAGAATATGGAGGATTAACTATTAGTATATAAACATAAACATACCGACGCGTTATTTTTTAGTATTCCGTTTGGCAATTGATAGAAAAAACACATTTCTATACCAGTGAATATTTGTACCCATACCAAAGTATTTTCAAATGGATATGCGTACCGCCTAAAATTATCCAGCAAAAAAATAGTGAAAATGTTCTTTTTATTCTAACACTTTTTAAAAATTCAAAATTTTTCTAAAATGGATTTAGTATTTTTTCGACAAAATTTGAATAATTTGTACTATTTTATTCTTACTCTGTTAATATATGAAAAAAAAAAACAAATTATAGCAATTGAGTTAAAAGGACTTCCTGTATAGTCAAAATAAATAACATTGTTGGGAGGACATTTTGGAAGTGCTTTTAAAGTTGTGCCTTTTGCAGACTTCCAAAATTTTTTGCATGGTATGGAAATGTACTTTTCTATAGTAAATAAGCCGTTTAAGTTGATTTTCGATTAAATGGTGATTTAATTATTGTTAGGTTAATTTAGTTACATTGAGTTTGAAAAGACGATTCCACAATTCTATAAATATCGTTTATATAAACTGTACCATTTATTTTGCGAATGATGACCGAAAGAGGGAGGAACTATCTATCTGCAGGAGAGATAATGACAACCGTTTTCTTCAATTCACAAGGTATAATCCACTTCGACTAACTGCAGGACTATTACATGGCTGTACTATGCCGTATTTTTGGACAGATTCGGTTCTGCATTGAAGGAAGAGCGGCTCATGACATCCGCTTCGCTATTTTAAAAATTTTCCACCCTTACACCCAGAAAAAAGGGGCTCTAATGCCAACTAAACTTTATTTTAGTTCATGAAGATTAGTTGATTTTAGTTAAATTTAGCACAATATGAGTAAATGTTCCTTATTTGAATAATTGTTTGCTAACTTTAATGACGTGAACTAAAAACAAGAAAAAAAGTTGTACACAAATATAGTGCACAATTGTACTAAAAAATTAAATAGTTCATATTTTCCTAAAATGGCAGAAGTTTGCTAAAATTGAGTTCATAAGTCTCTCAAATGAATAAATTTTACTAAAATTGTAACTGTCTTGAACTTCGTACAGCGCTAAAGACATTTTAACAATTTTTAAATCCAATTTTTTCTTTCAACATATGACGAAACTGTGAACATATATATCCACCATTTCAACAGCCATTGCACTGAATTTGCATTACTTCAAGGAGTAATCTGAATTCTAAGTTTTGAATGTGAATTTAAAAATTTCGTGATATTTTGAGAAAAAATAATTTTTATATATATTTCAGTGCATTCTAACGCTTCTCTCAAACGTTTGACTTAAAATATTTTCAAATATTCGCAATTTTTCTAGAATGGATTTCGCATTATTTTTTTTTTTTTTTTGATAAAATTTGTACCATTTTATTAATTTTTACTCCTATTTGAAACAAAAAAGTTAAAAATATGAAAAAAGCAAATGATAAAAATTGAATTAAAAGAACTTCCTATGTAGTTAAAATAAAGAACATCTTTGAAAGGACTTTTTGGAAGTGCTTTTAAAGTTGCGCCTTTAGAACAACTTCCAATTTTTTTGTTGGGATATTTTGGAATTTTTAATTGCACGCATATAAAGTTCAAAACAGAAAGGAAAGGAAAAAGTAGGTAAGGAAAGGTAAAGATGGCAAAGGAGAAAAATAAAGAAAATTATGTATAGATATGTAAAACTGCAAGTTAAATTACAACAAATAAAAATGTAGGTTGCTTATTCCATGATTGTGTATCGTCTTACATATTTCGTAAATAAATAAATATTTGGGGTGTAAATTCAAATAAATACAAACATATGTATTTATCTTTTCCAACCAGCGTTGCCAAAAACCGCTAGATTTGCCAAAAAAAATAGTTAAAAAAGATAAAAAATCTAAAAAATAGCTAGAAAAAAAGCTAAATTTTTTGTATCAAAAGTCACATTTTTGATTAAAATTTAACAACTTAAAGGCTTTAATTCACTTAAAATGCATATTATTTTCATTTTAATTCCACTTCTGTGAGACTGTAACAATATCTAAGGCATATTAGCTCTGTTTGCGTATTCGATACATTTTGATTACTATCACAAATTTTTTACTGGAAGTCCTTCGTTTTGTGGGAGATACCTTCCCAACACTTCTATTTTATTTACTTGTTATGTAAATTTATTTATTTATTTGGATTTGGTAAAAAAATGATTTGTCATTTTTTTTTAATAAAATTTTAGTTTGGTTTTGAAATTGTGAGAAATTCGAAATACATTACTTTTATTTAAATTGTAGAAAATACCTACAGTTTACATTTCCCAGTAAAGACATTTTCCTTTTCTTCATGAGCTATCAAAGTGCTTTAAAACGTGCTAACGCCAACTTAAATTTCCAAATTCAGACTCGACTTCAAGTAGAAATTATTGTATGTTTACGTTTTTAAAATAAAGTGTTGAAAAACATCTTCTATTTTTGAACGTTATTTTGGTTTGTGGTCAAGATGCAAAAACTCCTCACATTTAAAGACTATTTCATTAATTCTTCCTTCTTTCATGAAAAGATACCCATTTTTAAGTTGAATCACTTAATTATAAGGACAAAACGACTTTATCGTCTTTTGGACAATGAAAACAGTTTATATAAGAGAAATTCACAAATGCTATTATAACCAAAATTCGCGTTCGTATTTTAAGAGATGAAATCTTTGGCCTCACGACAATATTTTTTCAGTGCAAAAAGCAATTCACATCTAATATTTTAATTTAGTAATATCGTAATAACTTTAGAATATTATAATAACATAAAAAGGATAAACGAGTCAAATATTCCCAATAATTTACTGAGAGTTTATCTAACAAATTTGTATGGTAATAGTAGATTTAAAGTTTACGATAACTTTTATGAATATGATGAAAAAACTTTACAACAAGGTGTATTTGCTACAAAAATGCCCGCATAATGGCTGGAATCATTATTAATGTTTCAACTGAGCTTTGAAATATGTGGAAACCCTTATTCTTGCAGCAAAGCTTAGATAAAAACGCCGTTTTATCCATATTTCAATAGAAACATGTCGAAAATAAAAAAGCCAAAAATAGCTAAAAGGGTCATGAAAAAAGCCAGAAAAAAAAGCTAAAAGCTAAATGCATTTTTCCCGCTAAACGTCTTCAAAAAAAAGCTAAATCTAGCGGGAAAAAAACTAAATTGGCAACGCTGGATCCAGCACAATTATATTTAAGACATTTTGCTGCAGGCAAACAAATGTTTATAAACTAGAATTAACAATTTGGGGCCTTAAGCAAAGATAGGCTTATGGTGAAACATGTTTGCACAGTACAAATAATTGTTTGTTTGAAAAATTCTGAAAACATGTATCCTTGAAGCAGAATAGGTTTGGGAGTATATATTATAGAGGCGATTTTTTGAGCGTGTATGCATGCGACGAAATAGATATTTTTCTGATGCTGGTATGTGTCCAAATGAACAATTCTGCGTATACCGGGGAGTAAGTGGTTACTGAATTTAATATAATCGGTAATAGGAGTGTTTGCTGGGAAATATAAACCTAGGGAGGTCATACCCGTCACGGATGTCTATTTAGCAAGCCTCGAGAAAATATATCGCTGGAGCATGTATATTCTTGTAGTATGGATTATTTATCGGACCGAAGCAGTATCATAAAATCGCAATAATATGGATAATATATTTACGTATGGGAACTATATTTAATTGCTGGTGTAAAAAAGATGTTTATATCATATTTGACGAAGTTTGTAAAAATATTGCGACCTTCGTCTTATACTATTGTTATGAATAGATTGACTTTGATTTTAAAATCAATTAGACATCAAAAAGTTTAGATAAACATTATCAATTTTATATTAAAGACTTTGTGACAGTTGTCAAAATTAAGAATTCGATAATCTAATCATAACTAGTCGTTGGACAACAACTCAATGAATAATTCTAAAACCATTGGTAGAAATGATTTCCAAAATAAATATGATGACCACTAATGATCTCGCTATATCTCAAAACAACTCGTCTTATAGAAAATCCAGTATTCGCCAAACGCCATTGGACACTTCTATTTAATCTTAACACCCAATTATGTCTATCTGGACACGTTTTTATTTTAATGGCTTTCGTACATAACTCAAACGGTTTTATGACAATTTTAGTTAAATGCGTCAGGGTATTTGTGTCAATTTAATATGAAAATCATTTGCTTTCAAATGACACGATTAAACCAAAGCCCGTTGAGTCTGTGCTGCTGTTGTGTCATTGTTTGGCCACTGATTGTTCGTTTTGATAACACCAAAGTATCACATTTCGAAATGTTCAATTTAGTTTTTGTTTATTAATATAGTTTTTTATAATATTCGTTATAATTCACTAATGTATGTATGTTATGCTTTAATGTGATCAACTTTAAAGCAAATCATATTTAGTCTTCCGTGTGACAATACCATATGGTAACTTTAAAGGGGTGTCCCGAAACACTGTACAATATATGTACAGTGTATCGGAAATGTATTTATATAGCAAATCACTAAACACAACCATATACTTCCAAGCTCATTTTGCTTCAATAATATATATATATTTACTGAATTTGTCCAAACAAATTATCGCTTGCCCTCATATTATCTTTAAGGTCCCAATTATTTATTTCCAGATTCTAAAAAAAAGTGTTCAATTGCATCAAATCTAAATACAATTGTATTTGACGTTTTTATTTCTAAACTTTCTAATTACAGTGCACTAGCGGTAACGTGAACTAATTTAAACCAAGAGAGTTCACGTTAGCGAACTTCACCGAATTTCAGAAGAAAACATAGCCATATTCGGGAGTTTTACACGTTCTAGCGTGATAGTCTTTTATTTTTGTTTTTAGTAAAATTAAAAACTTAAGAGATCGGAAAAATATCAGTGGGTATGTAGTTCTAAAGCAATTTAAATTAATAATTAAAATTCACGAAAAAAGTCAAACTAGATCATTAATCTCTAGACTGAAAATTTAAATCGGCTAATGACCGGGACTGTGCACAATATATGTAAAAAAATATGGGAAATATTTAAATCTAAGCCATTGCATAAAATTTCGCAAATCTGAATTTATGATTTATCGAAATAGAATTTCGACTTAGCAGTTGCGATTTTACCAGAAAAATATGGGTATTTTGACCATATTCGGAAAAACAAAGCTCCCATGTCCAAATGGGAGCTGATTTCGACCAAATTTGACAAATTTTGCATACATAGCTAGAATGGTACTACTACTCTCTGTGCAAAATTTCAAGTAAATCGGAGTGAAATTTTGGCCTCTGGCGCCATATAAGTACATATGAGGCGAATGATGTATGTATATGGCAACTATATCTAAAACTGAAGCGATTTTAACAAAATTTTGCATGCATAGTCAGAATGTTAATTGGACTCCCTGTGCAATGCTAATTTTAACTCCCGGTGCATATATTGCCTGTTACCGAATTAGGTTAGGTTAGGTGGCAGCCCGATGTATCAGGCTCACTTAGACTATTCAGTCCATTGTGATCAGAGATGGTCTGTATCAAACTTTTTTAGGTTTGCGACTGTCGCAAAGTTGTAAACGTCACATACGCGTCGTAAATGTAGAAAAAGTAAGTAACAAAAGTCGCAAACTGAAAATACTTTAGTCGCGTCAGCTAGGCAGCGAATTCGATGATATCCAAGACGATGTTATGTGCGAAGAAGTTTCAATTCTTAGGAATGTTCACAATTTTCAGTTTTAGTCCCCACATTTTCCCTATTGCCTTTTGCACGAGTACAGGGTAACCGTGGATTTTCTCGTCCTTTCTTAGCTTTAAGTTCAGTCTCCTGTCCAATATAACCCCAAGGTATTTTGCACACTCACCAACGGGAATTTCGATACCACCTAAGAAAATAGGCTTGACCATGGGAAAACTTTCACAAATTTCTGCAGAAACTCACAGCGAATGCTGTCAAACTAAATTAAAAAATTTTCACGATTTCTTCTATACAAAATTTGGTTTTCTACAGTAGGTTTACGACTTTTGTGACATACGTATTATACCGTCGCAAATGTATGTCGCAAAAGTCACAGTTTTTGACAGGCCAACCCTGATTGTGATACCACATTGGTGAACTTCTCTCTTATCACTGAGCGCTGCCCGATTCCATGTTAAGCTCAATGACAAGGACCTTCTTCGGACTCGGCTATAAAGTCCGAACGGCGTTCCATATTGCAGAGAAACCACTTAGAGAAGCTTTGAAACCCTCAGAAATGTCACCAGCATTACTGAGGCGGGATAATCCACCGCTGAAAAACTTTTTGGTGTTCGGTCGAAGTAGGAATCGAACCCACGACCTTGTGTATGCAAGGCGGGCATGCTAACCGTTGCACCACGGTGGCTTCCTGTTACCGAATTAGATTTTGTCCATTGAGAAGCCATTCCAAATTCAGCAGTTGGTGAACAACCATAATAATTGGATTTTCTTGCCAAAGATGTAAGGAGGTGGTAATGGTCGCCTCCGATCGTATATTCTGCTTCAGAATTTGTGCAAACATAAAATTGTTTGTTCAGTTATTAACATAAAAAATATGTCTCTCAAACAGTGTGCTACGTTGTTGTCTTTCGTAATCTATCTCCATCTCCATCGCCATCTTTATCTTTTTTCTCTATTCTCTCTTGCACAATCTGACGTTTATAATCATATATATGTTTATACGAAAATTCCAAATTAACCCTTTCACTACTGATGTCCACTTAGAAGGACATTCGAAAAAGACACCAAATTCTATTTTCCCACTTAGTTTCGATTTATTTCTTGATGTTATTTTAAAGTAGAGGCTTTCATCTAAATAAGCTACAAATATTGTTCATATTGGTGAGGTATAAAGTATATTTTTGTAAACTTCTTTAACAAGAAACGAAAAATACGAAAATTTGAGACAATTTTTGTACTGTATGTTTCTAGTAAATGGACATTTATACAAAAACTATAGCTGATATTTTTACGGGTTCTTTTTTGTATTTTTTCTCACACTTTGAAAGATATTATAGGCCAAATAGCGCTTCGTAAGGCCATTTGGTCACAATTCAAGAATCAAGTTTTCAGAACAAGCTCATATAGCTCTTGAAGTAATTGATGTAGGTTTTCAAAATGACAATTTTTGTTCTACATGCTGTTAGTATAAGTAAAAAAAGAAGAAAAAAAAGTTTTTATCATTAGGTTTATTTCGGTAGTGAAAGGGTTAATATATGTTAGCATCCACAGATATTATATTAAAGAAAATGTGATGTCCCAAACATAATATGTTGTAACATATTAACACATATTTCGTAAACATATTGTACTAGTTTATGAACATTATATACTTGCACTTAATATATATATATATATATATATATATATATATATATATATATATATATATATATATATATATATATATATATATATATATATATATATATATATATATATATATATATATATATATATATATATATATATATATATATATATATATATATATATATATATATATATATATATATATATATATATATATATATATATATATATATATATATATATATATATATATATATATATATATATATATATATATATATATATATATATATATATATATATATATATATATATTAAGTGCAAGCATATAATGTAACGGCTCCGAAATCTCTACATTTTGAATCTGTGAGATGCTCAATTTTAATTAAAACTAGTAAGGAAAGTCTAAAGTCGAGCGGAACATTTTGTAGATCTCTATTTTCGACAATCAATGTAGTCCTTGTGCAAAACTAAAGGGTGAAGATATTTATGGGAGCTATATCTAAATCTGAACCGATTTCTTCCAAAATCAATATGGTTCTATATGTTTAGAAACTGAAAGTAACTATGTGGGGTGTTAAAAAATATATTCTTAAGGTAAAACATAATATGTTTGCACAGTGCAAACAATTTGTTTTTTTTTTAACATATTCATATATATTTAAATGGTTGAAGCAGAATGTGTTTGGGGGAGTATATATTAAATAAGCAGTTTTTTGAGGATATAGTTTGGAATACCACCCCCACTTTATGGTGTTCAATGTAATTTAAATTAATGGATGTATGAATATTTTAGCGCTACACTGTTTACGATACCTATTTCCGTGGCAAAGCCTTCCGATCTAACTCTTCGATGAATGTTTGTATTTATTTAAATGTGTGTTCCAAATAATATCATAAATCCTCGATTTAATTGACATCATAAAATTCCATAATAAACTTCATTAGCCATTGAAATTTGCTTTGTGTACGATTGTTCTGTGGCATTCTTTTAAGCTGTTTCAATTTGGCGTATATGTTTTGTGTTTCACTGTTTTCAATATCTCAACCCATGAATATAAAAATGGTCCCATAAAGATGATGATTTTATATGAGCAACCATATTGAAATGGTAGACAGGTAGATTGGCTGATAGACAGCCTAATGAACATTTGTTGGAATTTATTTGGTTTCCAGCAGTGTATCGTTTTGTAGCTTGTGGATAGCATTTCTATCATATACTAAAAGCTATAATTAAAATGTTAATATTCTGTTTCTTGTCAAATGAAGCCTATTGCCGGTATTTATATTTAATATTCCGCACATTTTTTGTGTTAATAATAAATTGACTGATGAAATTTATACGATGAGGAGTTTATTTGATGTGGTTTCTCCTCCATCTAGTTTTTGATAAATTCCGCCAATCGCGTCATAAATAATTGCATAAATTTTTTTCTTTTGTCCAAATTAGCATAGTTTTTTATGTGATAATATGGTTTAGATAATGAAAAGTCGCTTTGGGTATTAATATGGACAGACATTATAAGTTTCGAACTTTGTTTCATCTAATGACAGCCTTAATAAATTTTAATTATATTCTTTTGTGTATTTAAAAGTTTCAATTTTTGCTTTTATTTACTAAAACATAAATCGATGGCTTAAATGATGCCATCGATAGAAAATATTTAGCTAAATAGCATAAAAAATATTTTCATTAAGTACTTGAAAATAATCTGTATTGTGGTGTTCATCAAATTAAATTATTGTACGAAAAAAAAACATAGTTTTTTATGTGATAATATGTTTTAGATAATGAAAATTCGCTTTGGGTATTAATATAGACAGTCATTATGAGTTTCGAACTTTGTTTCATCTAATGACTGCCTTAATAAATTTTAATTATATTCTTTTTGTGTAAAAGTTTAAATTTTTGCTTTTAAATTATTGTACAAAAAAAAAAGAAATAGAATTTTGGGCGATGTATTATCTTTAGAGTAATATTTACAGTTATTTTTATACCCTCCACCATAGGATGGGGGGTATATTAACTTTAACATTCCGTTTGTAACACATCGAAATATTGCTCTAAGACCCCATAAAGTATATATATTCTGGGTAGTGGTGACATTCTGAGTTGATCTGAGCATGTCCGTCCGTCCGTCCGTCTGTTGAAATCACGCTAACTTCCGAACGAAATAAGCTATCGACTTGACACTTGGCACAAGTAGTTGTTATTGATGTAGGTGGTATGGTATTGCAAATGGGCCATATCGGTCCACTTTTACGTATAGCCCCCATATAAACGGACCCCCAAATTTGGCTTGCGAGGCCTCTAAGAGAAGCAAATTTCATCCGATCCGGCTGAAATTTGGTACATGGTGTTAGTATATGGTCTCTAACAACCATGCAAAAATTGGTCCACATCGGTCCATAATTATATATAGCCCTCATATAAACCGATCCCCCGATTTGGCTTGCGAGGCCTCTAAGAGAAGCAAATTTCTTCCAAATTGGTCCACATCGGTCTATAATTATATATAGCCCCCATATAAACGGACCCCCAAATTTGGCTTGCGAGGCCTCTAAGAGAAGCAAATTTCATCCGATCCGGTTGAAATTTGGTACATGGTGTTAGTATATGGTCTCTCACAACCATGCAAAAATTGGTCCACATCGGTCCATAATTATATATAGCCCCCATATAAACCGATCGCCAGATTTGACCTCCGGAGCCTCTTGGAAGACCAAAATTCATCTGATTCAGTTGAAATTTAGTACGTGGTGTTAATATGTGGCCTCAAACTCCCATGCAAAAATTGGTCGAAATCGGTCCATAATTATATATAGCCCCCATATAAACCGATCCCCAGATTTGACCTCCGGTGCCTTTTGGAGAAGCAAAATTCATCCGATCTGGTTGAAATTTTGTACGTGGTGGTAGTATATGATATTTAACAACCATGCCTAACTAGGTCCATATCGGTCTATAGTTATATATAGCCCTCAGATAAATCGATCCCCAATCACACAAAAATTGGTCCATATCAATAATTGTATATAGCCCCCATATACACTGAAAAAACAGTGAACCCCCCAGGAAGAAAACTTTTGATTAATTTTGGAAAATTTTGAATATTTTTAGAAATGTTTAACTAAACAGTATTACAAGCGCTGGCATCGCGCCGATATCATAAAAATAAGTAAATATTTTTAGACAAATTCAAGAAAATTTTTTAGACATAAATAATTTTTTTCACTTTTTAAAGAATATTTTGTAGTTTGAAGGAAAAAATTGGAGTTCAAAATTGCAAGAATGTCTTTAGAGACATACGAAGTTCATAATGGACGCTTTTGTAGTAAAATTTACAAATTTGAAGAAATAATGAACTATTTTATGACAAATACGAGTTTAGTAAATCTCTATCCTTAACTTGTGTATAATTTTTTTCCGTCTTTTAGATCATTTAACTAACGTACGCAAAAAATTATTAGAGTAAATGAAACTTTTACCAAGTTTAAGCGACCCCCATATTTCAATTCTGGCTCCCTACGTACCGTGCAAAAGTCCATATCGATTGTGGATGACAGTCTTTCGTAGAAGTTTCTACGCAATCCATGGTGGAGGGTACATAAGATTCGGCCTGGCCGAACTTACGGCCGTTTATACTTGTTTTATAATGCCCTAATATAGCTTTGGTTTTTATACCCTGCGCCACACTGTGGAACGGGGTATTATGAGTTAGTGCATATGTTTCCAACACCCAGAACGAGACGACATAGACACATGGAGTCTTTGGCAATAATACTCAGGGTCGGCCCCATTTAGCCATGTCTGTCTGTGAGCACATTTTTGTAATCAAAGTTCGTGCGTCTGGTTATGAACATATTTTTGTAATCAAAGTCTAGGTCACAGTTTTGGTCCAATCAACAAATTTAGTACAAGTATCTATTTTAGGCCAAAATAGAACCCTATTGATTTTGGAAGAAATCGGTTGAAATTAAGATATAGCTCCCAAATATATCCTTCGCCAGATATGTACTTATATGGCTCCAGAAGCCATAGTTTTTCACTGATTTTTTTTTAAATTTTGAACAGGAGTACAACTGATACACAGAAAAAAATTCCGTAGTTAAACTTACGCTAAATTTAACTTATTTTTATTATAAACAAATTATATGTTAGTGGTTAAATTTTATTACTTTTTGCGAAATTTTCAACAGGCCAATGAAATTTTCGTTTTTTTTAAGTATGTCTCAAATATTTTATGAACTAAACGTGAGTATAAAGTTCGATGACCGTACACATAAGTTCAATATGAACTATAGCAAATGAAAATTTTCGTACGATTCCCAAAAATAGTTAGAATGAACTACTGTATGGTTAAAATGGTCACGATTTGGCGCCAACGATTTTTTTCCTAACTTTTAGTTAATATTTTCTTCTATAAGAGGGTGTAATTTCGTGAACTGTAGTTAAAAAGTACAACAGGGCATTAATTTTTCCTGGTTTTAACAACGCTTTGGGGAAATCTCAAACTGTGTACCACAATTTAGTTCAATTTTCGTACGAGTTAGTTTATTCTTCCTATAAAACAGTTTACTTGTTTTTCGGTGTAGTGTCGTAAAGTGTGCCATATTTGGTTGGTATTGGTTCAGATTTAGATATAGCTCCCATATATATCTTTCGGCCGATTTACACTCATACGAGTATAGCCACAGAATCGAATGTTTTACTTTGATTTTCTTAAAAGTTTGCACAGGATTTCAGTTGAAATCGGTTCCGATTTAGATATAGTTCCCATATATAGGCTTTGCCGATTTGGGAAAAAATTGCCAAAATACTCACATCTTCTTTGCAAAATCGCTACTATTAAGTCGAAGTCTTGCAAAAGTGACTCAAATTTTCCTATACCTCAAATACATATCTATCGGTCGATAAATAGTACACTTTTGAAAAGTTGCCTAAAAACTTCTGTAGATTTAAATATTTCAAATATTTTTAATAACATTGTGTTCCACCACAGAGCATTAACCCAATTAAATGTTAAGTCTATTATAGATTTTGAAGAAGTCTAACAAATGTTGTCCAGATCGGGTCAGATTTAGATTTATGTATATGGGAACAAAAACCTTCATATATGGCATCCAACAAATTTGAATAATTTGAGAATTTATTGAAAATGTAGATGTACAAATTTGTGCAGCGTTTATTATAGTCGGCCTAGCCCGACTTTGGACTT
The DNA here is from genome assembly GCF_050003625.1 of Haematobia irritans. Classification (NCBI taxonomy): domain Eukaryota; kingdom Metazoa; phylum Arthropoda; class Insecta; order Diptera; family Muscidae; genus Haematobia; species Haematobia irritans. The sequence goes on along the minus strand of NC_134398.1, from coordinate 67,616,190 downwards.
TCCTTACTTGGTTGGTGTAATATAGGCGGCAATTTTATTTAAACTACACCCTCTAATATCGTCTCTGTAATATATACTCCCACCTAGACTTTGATATTATGGTTCAAGCACATATATTCTCAGTGTTTTAAACAAACACTGTTGTACATTATTACATTTGTTGTACATTGTGTTGTTGTACATACGTGCCCCAAACATTTTATACTGGTTTATGAAAAGTATATGGTTAGGTTAGGTTATGTGGCAGCCCGATGTATCGGGCTCACTTAGACTATTCAGTCCATTGTGATACCACAGTGGTGAACTTCTCTCTTGAAAAGTGTATGCTTCCAAACGTAAAATTTTTAAAACCCAAACATACGAAAAGCAATTTTTTTCCATACGGACAAAAAAGAGAGTTCTTCAAAGTTTTCTGTGTAAAAACTCAGTTTTTAAACACATTTTTAAAGTGCAAATATATAATGTTTATAATCAAGTAGAAAATGTTTGGAACATAATATGTTTGTAATACTCATTTTCACTTTATTTATAATTATAATCAGAAGCTCAAATAAGGCCAAAATTGATTACAAAAGTTTTACATTGGTTTGACACTTAATTATAAAATATAATTTAAGCTCATTAAAATCAATACTATATATAATTTTTGAATATACTATTAATATACTAATCAAGATTCAAAAACCTAACACGAACATGGATGAATGGAAGGAAAAAGAGATGTTTATAGCGTAAACACAGTTCGAAAAATTTAAGTGTTAGCTATGGTAGAAGTTCATAACCGAGATAGAACCAGTTCCTTAAACTTAAAACATGACAAATTAAAATTTCTATTTTCGTAAGGTATTAAGGTATTCCATAACCGCGTGACTCGAATTAGGAACGATCGCTGCATCACCAAAGTCTTAAAACGGGGCATTACAAAAGCATGCGTTCTACTCGAACCTCCAAACTGAAATCTTTTTGCTAGATTTGGTGGTGTCCTGAATTTAAGTAATTTGTAAAACAACATCATGGTTCTAAGCTTCATGAGGTTCGAATCGAATGTACAACCTACACTGTTAGAAAAATATGTTTTTCATATGTTTCGATATAAACAAAATGTGTTTCGGGCACAATTTTTAAACACAATATATTTAAGTGCAAACATGTAATGTTCTCAAACTAACACAAAATGTTTGGAACACATATGTTAATATGTTAGAATATATTATGTTTGGGGCATGCATGTTTCATAAAAATTATATGTGTGAATGTAAACATATATAAATTTACAAATTTCGATTAAACATATATATGTTGTGATATTTTATTCAGAGAGCGAAAGAGAGAGAGAGAGTATAGCGAAAGAAATAGAGATAAAAACCGGGAAGGTTGACGAAAGATATCAAATTAACACAGCGAGAGAATCGAAAGAGAGCAATTTCTGTGAAACCGCTTATATGTTGTTTCGAAAACTGCTTTATGATAAGGCCAAAAATTTTATACGCTTAAGCCTAAATACTATTTAATTTAAGTCTAAATATTATTTAATTTGTGTATATTATAAAATTATTTATGTATGTTTTTCCTCGACCCCACGTTCTTCCTTTGTTAGAGTTTTTGAATTCCTTCCAAAATATCAAACTTTTATACCAAAACCAGTTTTTTATTACAAAATTGTTATTTTTGCAATAAAAAAATAATATTTTATCCAAAAGCTCAGTCCATTTCGTTTATATCAAGCACTGTTTCTGACTATAAATCTTTAATAACCCACATTTCGAAGTTTCATTATAAAAATTTAATATAGTATAAATATAAATGCGTAAATTAAAAAAAAAACAATTGGTGTTTGGTCGGAGCAGGGATTGAACCCACGACCCTTTGCATGTACGGCAGACATGCTAACCACTGCTCCACGTTGCCAACACATGTATATTTCTGTTAAATAATGTTATGTTTGCATGGGCTCGTGGGCGCTGCAAACTATGCTATATAAATGTAACTGTTTAGTGGGGGCGTAAATTCCCACTAAATTTATATGGGGTTTTGATGGGGGTGTAATGTAGGTCGGTATAGACCTTTCAATATTTCACTATAAAATTGAGGTCGACTTTGACCTCTAAAAATGTCATGTATGTCCGTCCGATTTTACCACTCTTTGCCTTATCAAATTTATAACACTTTTATGTCTATTTAATTTTGTGTTTAATAAGCTTTATTTATAATTCCACTATATATGTACAAATTAATTTGTTTGATTTTGTATGTTTTATTTCACCAAAAGATTTTACTTTATTTTAGTATAATTTCAAGTTATTTTATTTTATATGTAAATGTCTATTAGTTTCATGATGGATCGTTATGTTTGTTTAATGTTTGATTAGAATGACGCGACCGGTGTAAAATGTTAACGACTACTGAACTTCTTGCTCCCCTTTATGTTGGTCAAGGGCAAAGCAAAGAAGAAATTATCATTTGCAACAACAGCAATTGCAACACTCACTCTCTACCAGGGATCCGGAGCGGTCCATTTTTTTCGCTCCGCTCCGCTCCCGCTCCGGAGAAAAAAAAACCGCTCCGCTCCTCGCTCCGCTCCGAGAAAAAAAAATCGCTCCGCTCCGCTCCTCTTCGAGAAAATTATAGTACCAACATTGTATTATTTGTTCAATTGAGTTTTATTTTATTTAGAAAAATCGGGAGGTACATATATGGGAGCTATAGCTAAATCTGAACCGATTTCGATGATTTTTTGCACATATAGTTAGTGCTATAGAAGATTACATTTCGCCAACTTTGAGTAAGATCGGTTGATAAATAATTTGACAAAATCGGGCGATACATATATATGGGACCTATATCTAAATCTGAACCGATTTCGATGAAATTTTCAGACTTAAAGGGTGATACAGAAGATTATTTTCTGCTAAATTTGACGACGATCGGTTAGTAAAAAAAGTGCAACGTGACCCCATTTGTCGAAATCGGGCAATACATTTATATGGGAGCTATATCTAAATTTGATCCGATTTCTTCCAAATTCAATAGCGTCCGTCCTTTTGCCCAAAAAAACTCCCTGTACCAAATTTCATCAAAATCGGTTAATAATTGCGACCGAAATCCTGTGAACAACAAATACATGGACAGACGGACGGACACCAAGCGCTAGATCGACTCAGGAGGTGATTCTGAGTCGATCGGTATATATTTTATTAGGTCTAAAATCAATATTTCTGTAGGCACATTTTTTGGCAGATCAAACTTATTATACCCTAACCACTATGTGGTTTAGGGTATAATGACTTTAAAACAATGTGTTGAAATATTTTATTAATTTTGAAGATTTTTTCAGAAATATTAAATCCATTTTGACTTCATTAAAACGAAATTTGCATTCATGTTAGGATACACATTTTTATGTCGAAACACTTAGATATAAGGACAAACAGACTTTAGAGACTTTTAGACAAGGAAAAACTTTTTTTCAGAGAAATACGTCTTCTATTCTAAGCAAAATTCGTATTCGTATTTTAAGCATGTGAAATATTTGGCCTCCCGACAATATTCTTTGCGGTGCACCATCTACTATTTAATATGTGATAGAAACCAAATTTATGAAAATGGACCAAATTCTGTTTGGTCTGACCATCGGACCAAATTCAAAAATTAGAAATCTTTTGGACCAATTTTGGTCCGATCGGACGAAAACGGCAACGCTGATTGGAATTGAAAGTCTATACACAGAGTAGAAGTAACTACTCTCCGAAAGTTTTTTTTTTTGTTTTGCAACAGACGTAGAGAAGAGGTTTTGTTATATTTGTAATGTGTGTGTGTATGTTTATGTTTGCAACAACCTCCATCGAAATCAGCCCGTGGTATACCTACGAATATTCTTACTCAGATCTAGTGTTACCTAATTTCGCTTTTTTCCCTTTATTGTAAAAATACATTTTCGAACAGCGTTTTTAAGAAATGTTCGTTCTCAAAAAAAGTAGATAACATGCAATAATACAAATCAAGTCATTATTTTTCAATGTGAGAAAAAATTAAAATAAATGTATATGCGCACATTTTTCAACCAAAATTGAAACTATCCATAATTATACCCTGCTCCACACTGTGGAACAGGGTATTATAAGTTAGTGCATATGTTTGCAACACCCAGAAGGAGTGCATATGTTTGCAACACCCAGACACATGGTGTCTTTGGCAAAAATGCTAAGGGTGGTCTCCTGAGTCGATATAGCGATGTCCGTCTGTCCGTCTGTCCGTGAACACATTTTTGTAATCAAAGTCTAGGTCGCAGTTTTAGTCCAATCGACTTCAAATTTGGCACAAGTATGTGTTTTGGCTCAGAATAGATCCCTATTGATTTTGGAAGAAATCGGTTCAGATTTAGATATAGCTCCCATATATATATTTCGCCCGATATGGACTTATATGGCCCCAGAAGCCACAGTTTTACCCTAATTTACTTAAAATTTTGCACAAGAAGAACAATTGGTACTATAGTCAAGTGTGTCAAATTTTATTGAAATCGGTTTAGATTTAGATATAGCTCCCATATATATCTTTCGCCCGATATGGACTAATACGGTCCCAGAATCCAGAGTTTTACCCCAATTTAGTTGAAATTTTGCAGAGGGAGTAGAATTATCATTGTAGCTGTGCGTGCCAAATTTTGTTGAAATCGGTTCAGATTTAGATATAGCTCCCATATATAGCTTTCGCCCGATTTACACTCATATGGCCACAGAGGCCAATTTTTTGGTCCGATTTAGTTGAAATTTTGCAAAGGGAGTAGAATTAGCATTGTTGCTATGCGTGCCAAATTTGGTTGAAATCGGTTCAGATTTAGATATAGCTCCCATATATATGTTTTTCTGATTTCGACAAAAATGGTCAAAATACCAACATTTTCCTTGTAAAATCGCCACTGCTTAGTCGAAAAGTTGTAAAAATGACTCTAATTTTCCTAAACTTCTAATACATATATATCGAGCGATAAATCATAAATAAACTTTTTGGAAGTTTCCTTAAAATTGCTTCAGATTTAAACGTTTTCCATATTTTTTACTAATATTGTGTTCCACCCTAGTGCATTAGCCGACTTAAATTTTGAGTCTATAGATTTTCTAAAAGTCTATCAAATTCTTCCAGATCGAGTGATATTTAAATGTACGTATTTGGGATAAACCTTTATATATAACGCTCAACACATTTGGCGGATATGATATGGTATCGAAAATTTAGATCTACAAAGTGGTGCAGGGTATAATATAGTCGGCCCCGCCCGACTTTAGACTTTCCTTACTTGTTTTAATTAAATTTTTGAGAACTAATATCAGAAATAAGAGAATGCTAGGATATAGTACAATAGTAAAGCAAATGTGAATGAAAAAAAGCATGCCCGGTTCCAAAGATTTTGTCTACTTTAACAGTTTGGGTATTAATTCCGAGCCAAAGAAGCGGAGAATACAAGTAAGGATACTTTAAAGACGTAATTCTCTTTTAAATTTGGGGGTTATGTCCTTGCTTCTAGAAAGCAAATGTTAATTTTTAATTTTTTTTAGATTTTTTCGTCAGTTGTTATCAAAATCCTTTAAAAACGAGTTACCGAGTTATTTTTTTTTTCCATATTAAGACTCGACTTCCAGTAGAAATTATGCTATGTTTCAAGTAAAAGCGTCTTTAAAATAAAGTGTTGAAAAACATGTCTTATTTTTTAACGATTTTTTGCTTTGTAGGCAAGAAGCAAAAAGGAAACAAATTTAAAGACAATTTTATTAATTTTAAAGAATGTTTCTTAATTATTAAAGTCACGTTGACATTACCTCAAAAATTTTTTCTTTCATGTTATGATACACATTTTTAAGTAAAATCCCTTAATTATGAGGACATTACAACTTCATTCAAAAGTTTATTGCATTTTGGACAAGAAAAAAACTTTATTTTAGAGAAATGCGTCTTCCATGTTAAGCAAAATTTGCATTCTTATTCTAAGGACATGGAATCTTTGACTTCACGACAATATATATATATATATATATATATATATATATATATATATATATATATATATATATATATATATATATATATATATATATATATATATATAAAGGGTGATTTGTTAAGAGCTTGATAACTTTTTTTTAAAAAAAAAAGCATAAAATTTGCAAAATCTCATCGGTTCTTTATTTGAAACGTTAGATTGGTCCATGACATTTACTTTTTGAAGATAATTTCATTTAAATGTTGACCGCGACTGCGTCTTAGGTGGTCCATTCGGAAAGTCCAATTTTGGGCAACTTTTTCGAGCATTTCGGTCGGAATAGCCCGAATTTCTTCGGAAATGTTGTCTTCCAAAGCTGGAATAGTTGCTGGCTTATTTCTGTAGACGTTAGACTTGACGTAGCCCCACAAAAAATAGTCTAAAGGCGTCAAATCGCATGATCTTGGTGGCCAACTTACCGGTCCATTTCTTGAGATGAATTGTTCTCCGAAGTTTTCCCTCAAAATTGCCATAGAATCGCGAGCTGTGTGGCATGTAGCGCCATCTTGTTGAAACCACATGTCAACCAAGTTCAGTTCTTCCATTTTTGGCAACAAAAAGTTTGTTAGCATCGAACGATAGCGATCGCCATTCACCGTAACGTTGCGTCCAACAGCATCTTTGAAAAGATACGGTCCAATGATTCCACCAGCGTACAAACCACTCCAAACAGTGCATTTTTCGGGATGCATGGGCAGTTCTTGAACGGCTTCTGGTTGCTCTTCACTCCAAATGCGGCAATTTTGCTTATTTACGTAGCCATTCAACCAGAAATGAGCCTCATCGCTGAACAAAATTTGTCGATAAAAAAGCGGATTTTCTGCCAACTTTTCTAGGGCCCATTCACTGAAAATTCGACGTTGTGGCAGATCGTAAGTCTATTCATGATGAAATGTCAAAGCATACTGAGCATCTTTCTCTTTGACACCATGTCTGAAATCCCACGTGATCTGTCAAATACTAATGCATGAAAATCCTAACCTCAAAAGAATCACCCTTTATATATATATATATATATATATATATATATATATATATATATATATATATATATATATATATATATATATATATATATATATATATATATATATATATATATATATAGTGTAGAAAACTAAAAAATTAAATATAAATAAGATCGTTTAATTGCATTTATTTGACGTTCATTACAAACATCTTTGTAGTAATACGGGATGAAATTGATCGAAAGTACTGTTGTTACTTTTACAACACATACTAGATATATATTTTGACATTTGCCGATTTTGAAAACAATTACTAAAAAACACGTTGTGTTTTCCCCAATGTACGTACGTACAAAAATACATATCGTACATTTTAAACGTTTACTCACACTACGCTAAGTACTAGCTAAATTTGAAATTACCTACACAGTGTAATTTCAAAGTTACACATTTCATTCAAGTAATATTTTATTCGGAGCGGTTTTTCATTTGGAAACCGCTCCGCTCCGGATTTTAGAAATGCCGCTCCCGCTCCGCTCCCGCTCCGGCAAAAAAAGGGCTTGCTCCGCTCCGCTCCGGATCCCTGCTCCCTACACTGGCTGTAGATGACGTTGAGTGTTGTTATTGTTGTTTATAACAGTTATTTTAATAAGGATGAAATTAAAAACAAACGTCAACCATAAATTGAAATGAATAATTTGAAGAAATGTTGACGAATGTAAATGGATAAAAAATGGAATTTACACTAGGCAACAAAAATTTAAAATAATTAATGAAACGAAAAATTTACAATATGAAAAACAAATGAAATGAAAAAATAAAACGATTTATTTTTGGTTTAATGTCGTTCGACATTAAACAGTAACTTATAACGATAATTGTCTTCTGGTGACTATAACAGCTACGTAGCTCAGTGGTAGTGTGTTGGCTTACAAACTGTATGGTCCTCGGTTCGATTCTCCGTCCAGGCTAAAGGTAAAATTTAAAAAAAATTATAAAATTGAATAATTTCTTCAACATTATTTGTATTACAGAAAAAGGTGCCAAGAACTAAAAAATTTCGTGGAAGTGAAAATTATGTTAGGGAATGAGCACAATCTTCTTTGTGGAAAATTCTTCCAAGCATATAATATTTTTGGCTCAAAATGCTTCCAAAAATAGAATATGTTCACATAAAACAAACATATTAATGTTTCGGCAGTATCCAATAATATATGTGCTTCCTGCAAAATATGTTTGGAACATATGTTAGAGAGGCGATTTTTTTTTGAGGGTGTTGAGCGAGATGTGACATGATCATAATAACCCAAGTGATATATGTAGCGAACAATACGATTAAAACACTTTTTCAACTGATGAAGGCTACCTAAAGTGGATCCTGAGAATAGCTCAAGTACATACGTAATATGCGGCAGAATCAATCCACTTTTCCAATATCCAATTTTCTTAAATGCAATATGTGTGAATGTAAACATATATTGTTTTAGAAATTTTGTATAAACTTGTATATGTTTACAGATGTCAGCGAGAGAGTACAGAGAAAGAAATAAAGTTGGCACCTGAAAGAATTACAGTCTTTCTCTTCAACGCAGTGGTATCAAATATATTTTCGACTGTGTGTTATGCGGTACGTTAATGAGGCTCCTTCAAAAATATCATAAGTCTAAACATTGTGGAATTTAACGTAACTTAAATCAAAATGTGAAAGGATGCTATTTTTCATCCTGCATCCACGTAATTTTATTTAGTCATAGATATGCTGTGTTGTAGTAGCAGGAAATAAAACACATTCATCTGCGTGCATTTTATATCAATGGCTTCCATCGCCATACGATATAAAAACAAGAGCCTACTTTGCATTTTTATTGGAAAACGCTCAAAGTTGTTTACCTTATCCAATATGTGACACTATTTCAGAATGTCAAAAATATATTAAGACAGCTGTTACGAAAAACAAGATGTCCAATCATTAATCACTGAATGGCGAAAACGCGTTTAATGTTTGCTGTCATTTTGCGTAAAAAGAAACTTTTGAGAGGTAACACACAAAAGGCTGGAACGTGTATTTAAAGTGCAGCACAGCAGCATTAACGTGCGGTGCGTTGCGTTGCAATTCAATGTACACTCAAAGATCAAGAAGAATAAAATGAAGAAGGTGAAATAAATCACATTGACAGCGTATTTCGTATGACAGGCATATGAGGCACGTCAGCAACTTTAATGACAACATTCAGCAATGGACGCTGCAGCAACAACAGAACAATGCTTTGAAAACGACACGACAACGTCGTCAAACTTCCATGACAGTTCATATGTTTGACGTTTAAGTTAATTTACGCACAAAATGTCAATAAACACTTGAATAATGGCTTTGGCAAATGCGTAAATGCAACACTGCAATTACACCATCATAGGATGCAGGTACGAGGGTATTAAATCTTAGTTTGTTCAATTTGTTCCACATTGTAAAAATGTAGACATACTAGCAAATATTTTTAATACGAGTATAATGAAATTTTAATAATGCAAAAAAAATTACAATAAAATTTATAACACAACTCAACACAAAAATTCCAAACAAAAAATCACTTATCCCAGCCGAAAGTGGAGGAGAAAAGTAATTTCTGCAATTTGTTAGATTGGTTGCCGTTTTATTTCGAATTGTCTTCCATACGTTGTATTGCCGTTTCCTAAAATATATGTATATAAATATATGAACGGAATTGGGGAAAATATTACGACTTTGCTCATGTGTGAAGGTTGCAAAAAAAAAAAAAAAATCGGATATAATTAACCAAAAACGTTCTACTTCTCATACTACGCATAACAGTTTGACAGAAATGAAACCTACATGAACCGATTTGTAAGCCTTCGACAATTTTTAATACTACATTTTAAAACTGTATTACATTTTTACTATGGGAGACACAAGATGACAAAGCTTTGCTCCAAGATGCAAAAACATATTTTGAAGTATTCATGAAGGAGTTGGATAATCTGTACTGGCACCTTATTTTTAATCACGATGGACCCCTCGTTTATCTCACCAAAGTATTCGAAGAAGTTGAAGATCTATACGAGCAAAATAAAGATGCTCTATTATTGAAACTTTATTTGGGAGAGGCAGCAAATGAAAATGCTCAATTTAAAAAAATAAGACAGTTGTTGAACGCAACCGAAGAGCACGATAAAACTAAAATTTTGGAAAGCGCATCAATCTTCTTTGCGCCGGCAGGTCCTCACTTCGGAGGAAATGAGGCGAGTGTGACGGCCCAAGAAGCAACGACTACTGCAATTTCCTCGAATTGGGAGGAATTCAAGAAACAGTTTGAAATTGAAATCAAGAAGCGTATATCAGAAGATGCTCATGAAAAGGAAGATAAGTCCGATAAATATTCTACAAATGTCACCATCCAATCAGGTGAAAAAGTTGAGGAAAAATGTACCCAAAAGAAGGATGAAAAGATTGCCGAAGCTGCCCTTAAAAATTTTGATGTGGCAGGTGGTGCCAAAGAAACGACTAATGAAGTTGGCCTTAAGAATGTTGATGCGAAAGGTGTTGTCGAAGCAAATTCCGCAAAATGCAAAACTGCCGAAGAAGAATCTCGTAATAAAAATGGAACAATTAGCAGTACCGATATTCTCGTCATAAAAAGAGGACACGGAAGAGGAAAAAATATCTGCAAACGTTATCGTATCCGACGAAGATATTGTGACCAAGCCGGAAATTAGTCAAGAATGTCATAAGTCAACAATTCTAACAACCAACAAAATATCCTATAAAACAAACGGTAAATGGAAGGATGTGCTTAGGTACAGCGTGGTGGAGGAAGTACCAAAGAATAAATGGAGAACCCTACCAGCAAGAAGCGGCAGAGAGCAGAAGCCTCCGAAAGAGCCCGACAAAATGCGAAAAAGGCAAATGATGAGATATCTAAGCTGATCGTATATTAGGATTTTATATTTTAATTAAAAAATTATATTCATATGTCACACTAAAATAAGACTTTAAGATCAAAAGAAAATAACTAGATTTAGTAACACGTAAAATACAATGTAAGCCTATACAAACAATGAAAGAAATTTCAGTTATCACATTATAATGTACCAACTGAAATTATGTAAATTTATATTTCATAAGATATACAAATTATTATTATAAAAAATACAGTCCACTAACATAGAAGTAAGCCCCGCCAGAATATTCAAATATGCTTTGAACATGGGTTTGATTTGGGATTTCAAATGGAGCTCACTGCAATTGTTGTCAATGACAATTAATTGTACAATCTGAATTCAGTGTTTTGGATGTGAATTAAAAAATTTTGTGATATTTTGTCAAATAAATAATTTTTATTAATTTTTTATGATCTTTAATGCATTCTAACGCCTGTCTGAAACGTTTGACCACAAATATCATCGAACATTCTCATTTTTTTAAAATGGATTTAGCATTTTTTTTTTGACAAAATTTAAATAAGTTTTACCACTTTATTAATTCTTACTCTGTCCTTAACCTATTTGAAACAAATAAATTAAAAATATGAAAAAACCAGTTATAAAAAAATTTAATTATACACTCAAAAAAAGTGAACCCTCTATTTCACTAAAGCCAATTTAACTTTATTTTAGTTCATGGAATTATTATACTTAGAGACAATTTCCTTTACTCTAATAATTTTTACTTTAATGAACTAAAAAACGGGATAAAGTTATACACAAATGAAGCATAAAGATTTACTAAATTCGTAATTCTCACCAAAGAGTTCATTATTTCCTTAAATTTGTACATTTTATTACAAATATCCCCGTCCTGAACTTCGCATGGCAATAAAGACACTCTTGCAATTTTGAACTTCAATTTTTTTTCTTCAAACTACTAAATTTTGTTTAACAACGAAGAAAATTAATTATGTAAAAAATTTTTTTTTTTTTTTAATTGGTCCAAAAATATTTACATACTTTTGTGATTTTGGTGTGATGTCAGAGTTTGTAATACCCCTACGGGAAATTAGTGCAAATTGCCACTAATGGACCCATTAAGGGACTGGTACTAGTGCTCCAGTTTATCAACATTTTTAATTGTCATATAATTTATTGATTTTTATATTCACTTGGTATTAAAATATTTTTGAATCCACACTTTTACTACAATACAACTATCAGAATTCTTTGTTATTTTTTATTATTATTATTATTATTTATTATTATTTTTTATATTCCTTTCTGGTACGATACGAATGGAAAAAGGGTCCTAAAAGTTTGTCCCAGACTGTTTCATGAGCAGTAGTCCTACTAAGTTGGGTTAGTCCTACTAAGTTGTTCCAGTACGTGTCCTTTGAGATGAGTCCAATTCGTGTCCTAAAGTGGAAATTTTCCCAGCCAATGACAAACACATATTAAAGTGACCAGTCCATTCCATACGCTTGGAAAAGAACTGTGACTGGTTCATACACACTGGTTCATACTAACCCTGTACCGGTCCTAGGGTTGATCCATTTCCCGTAGGGACTGTTTAGTTAAAATTAGTTAAAATTAACAACAATTTTTCTTGCTTGTGGGTTCACTATTTTTTCTGTGTAAGAACTTCCTGTGTAGTTAAAATAAAGTACATCTTTCGGAGGACATTTTTGGAAGTGCTTTTAAAGTTGTGGCTTTAGAATAACTTTTATTTTATTTTTTTTGCTGAGAAGTTCAAGAGAGATACAATTTAAGGAAAATTTACTATTTTAGAAAATTATGAACGCAATTTAAGTAAATTTCACACTTTTTTAGGAAAATATGAATTATATGCAATGTTAGTAAAATTGTGTGCTTTATTTGTATGAAACTTTGGTTCTCATTTTTAGTTCACGTGAGTAAAGTAAGGAAAAACTAATTAAAATAAGACAATTTTTGTCACATTTGACAAAATTTAACTAAAATCAACTAGTTTTCATGAGATAAAACAAAGTTAAATCTGCTATAAAAAAATTCATAAACTTTTTTCTGAGGGTGTATTCACCTCTAATTGAGATTTTGCAAGAATTGCTTACACGAATTCGTTTAGCCGTACCAAAGTAGACATATGAATCCGCAATTTAACAACCAATTCTGTGTTAGGTCGAGAGAAATGTAGCGCATCGTTTGTTACCATATATACTGAGCAACTATTGTAATCAGCTCAAAGATTTCGTGTCTTTCAAATCGTCTTTAAATTCGACGATGTTTTGTAACTCGACTATAAAGCTAAATCGCATTTCAAAAATAGCAGACATCTTTGAAGACTTAGTAACTTAAAACGTAACATAATTTTAAAATGAAATTTTAATTGTAGTTATCAATTTTATGTAGGAGTTTAATACCACGTTATGAAAACATCTGAAAAATCAATTAATCATAGTGTGTTTTCTACTATCAAGTACGCAAAATTGAAATGTAAAAGAAGTAAAGGAAACAATATAGCAAAAAAAAAATAATTTTTGTTCCAAAATTACAACCCATTTTGCATTGTTCTCTATTATGAATCACATTTTGAAGTTTCATAGTACACATTTAATATAGTAGTATGTAGTGCCGAACATTTCGAACTCTAGCGAACATTTTTTAGATATATGTTATATGTAAAATTCCACTATTTTCGTTTCCAAAAGTATTTTTAAGAAAGTGGCCAACTAAAGGTATGTTTCTGTCAAATAAAGTTTCTTTACATGGGTTTGCGGGCGCCCAAAACTACGCTCAATAAATATGACTACTTGAGTGAATGCGTTGCTTGTGCGTTGATGGCTATAACGATAATTGTCTGTTGATGACAATAACAGCTAGTGCGTTGGCTTACAAAATGTATAAAATATATAAAAGTAAAATAATTTCTCCTACTTTGTCTGAATTACATAAAAAGGTGCTAAAAACTAAATAAACCCCGTGGAAGTGAGAAAGATGAGACGGAAGATGCAATTAGTCAGAAAAAATATTTTTGAGTTAGTCTCTAGGAAATTGATTTTACATCCTGTAAAAGAATCAACATTTGTAACAAAAGAGTACATATTTTGCTTCCAAAAAACTTTTTTACAAAGAAAAGCAACAATATTTGTGTATTCAAAATTTCGTTTGGGAGGAAAGACTGATTTTTTATGTATAACTTCTCAAATTATCACGTAGGATAAGGTATTGCTCTCAGTGTATAATAATGAATTTGAAGTTGTTAAATAATGACTAAGAATCATGAATTTTAAGAGCTCTTTTATGTAAACGTCTTCTCAAACTTTTATTAGGGCCCATGGACCGGAGATGGAGATACGTGTACACAGTTCGGCAATGCAAAAAAAAATCAAGTTAAATATGTCATTTGAGTTTGTGGTCTCCGTTGTCTTTCGGACGCCTTTGGCTGTTGGGTACATTGGTTTGTGCCGGTTCTGTATTTTTTTCCTTCTAGCTCTTTTAATTTATGACACAAAACATGTTGGGTGTAAATGATTGATTTATGTAGTTTAATTATACACAATGTGTTAAGTTTAACACAAATATTGTTTATAATAAATTAACATATTTAAACCGCCAAGTTATTGCCGTGCCAATGTGAAATAAAGACTTGAAAAGGGGTCTTATTTCACAATGTTCCCGCCGTGGATGCGGGAAGGTGACAATGGGTGCACGGAGGACGTGAGACAACCTGACATTGTTGAATGTGTGTTCGTTGGTGATTTGTGGCCTTTTTAATTTTTATTTCTAGTTGTGTCGGAGAGCTGAGACCTGATATCACCTTAGCTTAAGAATGTGGTTGGTAGGCGATAAGAAGACCTGAACAGATGAGAAAGATACTGTTGTCAGACTTTTTCTTGGTTCACTGGTTTGTTGGCAGTTGATTGCTCCGCTAGGCAGTTATTAAGCCTTACCGTGGTGGTATTTGGTCGAATGTTGGTTGTCTTGTCTTTTGTGCTTTTTAGGCCACTTTGTAAGACATAGAATTATTTATATGCTAATCATAATTGCTGGCGATATATACTTGTTCCACCATGTTTTTATTTAATGTTTTCTGTTATAATATGCATAAGTTATATTGGCTGATGGAACAGTGGTATATGGAGTACAACTTGGAGGAAAACTAGATGTACATTGAGAAAATGGATTTACGACTAATATATCATCAGATCTTACACTGAAACAAAAAATATTGCTATGAGTACAAATACATAGTACTAATGAGACTTGTTCTTAGCATCGAAGACACATTACCCTCATAACAAGATATTCTCTTAAACGAAAAATCTATAAACTTTTCAATTAGGTCGTTTTGTCCTTAGTGTTAGGAGATTCGATTTCTAAATCTTCAAAATTATTGAAATTGTCCTTAAAGCGGAAGTCAAAAACGGTTAGGTTGAAGTGTCAGCCCGATTTATTTCAGGCACACTTAGATTATTCAGTCCATGGTGATACCACATTAAGTTAGAACAAGTACATCCTCAAAAAAAAAATCGCTTCTGTAACATATACCCCAAACACATTTAGCTTCAGGCGTATATATTTTCAGGATTGGTCTAAACAAAATATTGTTTGTATTGTTCAAATATATATATTTATGTTTCACCTTATAGCATACACTGGTGGAAAAAATGTTCATGAAAATTTCTTTGTGTGAATATATTTTTAAGGCGCCAATTGGTTACTTGCAGCATACTCTCTAGGTCTCTCTTTCTATTTCTAAATTAATATATGTTTGCATCTAAGCGTATAATATTTACATACATTTTATGTCCCCAACATAGTATGTTGTAACATATATGTCTCAAACATGTTATGCTAGTTTATGAACATTATATGCTTTCACTTAAAAATATTGTGTAAAAAAATTTGAGTTCCAAACATATAATTTTTACACCCAAACGTATAATTTTTCAAACATACAATTTTTACACCAAAACAGTCTTTTTCGTCAGTGTATATACCAGGGCTCTGGAGTCGAGTAAATTTTGCTCGACTCCGGCTCCGACTCCAGCATTTCTTATTAGCCTCGACTCCGACTCCGGAGTCGACTCCAGGTGGTGTACCTAAATCTCATTTTAACAATATTCCAATTGTAATTTAAAGGTGTAGTGTTCCAAAAATAGACCGATATAACATAAGTATTCTATTTTGCAATACGTGTTTATATGTCCAAAAGAACTCTAATTTTAATTTTTGGTACGACTCGACGACAAATCTCAGCATTTTAAGAATGTAAAGACTCTACATTTTAATTTCAGGCTAATAAATTAAAATACGACACAAGACTATATAGAGACCACATCAATATATGGGTAGATAACAACAATCCCCAGAATATGAATTTATAAAATTACAAAATTTGAAAAAATAATTAGGCTTCCAGATATTTAAGAAGTAAAATCCTGGTATTGGTCTGTATAGACATTTTATAAAAAAAAAAATAAATGTATATAAAAAATAAAAATACACAAAAATCAAAATGTCGGGCTAGTCAGATAGAAAGTTTAGATGTTAAAAAATGTAATGTATCGGATATATAAAACAAAACATAAACTGTCATTAATTATGACGGGTGGAATTTTAAATAACCACTACCATACAAAAGATGATAGGAATAGCTGGACAGTTACGAATATTGTTTCTATAGAAGTAAAATGGTGAAACATCGATTTATAAATGGTCTATCCGTTATGAACATTACAGGCCATTAATTTAATGTAAAGTTTTTTCGAGTGGTTAGCATGCCCGCCTTGCATACACAAGGTCGTGGGTTCGATTCCTGCTTCGACCGAACACCAAAAAGTTTTTCAGCGGTGGATTATCCCACCTCAGTAATGCTAGTGACATTTCTGAGGGTTTCAAAGCTCCTCTAAGTGGTTTCACTGCAATCTGGAACACCGTTCTGACTCGGCTATAAAAAGAAGGTCCCTTGTCATTGAGCTTAACATGGAATCGGGCAGCACTCAGTGATAAGAGAGAAGTTCACCACTGTGTTATCATAATGGACTGAATAGTCTAAGTGAGCCTGATACACAGGGCTGCCATATAACGTAACCTAACCTAACCTAACCTATACAGCCATACGTGCGGCCGGGCCGGATCTGAAATACCAGTATATTTACAATTTCAGACAAATGGGTACACACAATATTCAGCACATCTAATTGTAGTTCTAGAATCTAGAACTGTGCCGATACACAATATAGCCAGCTCATCTATATAGTCCTAAAAACATCTACATTTCCGATTTCCCGGCAAATTGGATAAACACTACGGTTTCTAGAAGCCCAAGAAATAAAATCAGGAGATCGGTCTATACCAAACCCTAGACCGATGTACGCCACTTCTTGCACACATTTATGTATAGTTTTTAAAACCTCCAGATATTAAATTTCAGGCAAATTGGACAAAAACTACGGTTTCTAGAAGTCCAAAAAGTAAAACATGGACCGGTACACATCTATACTATAACGTTGACCGATACACACCATTTTCGGTGCACTTCTTTATGGTCCTAAAATACCTGTTGATTTCATTTTTCAGGCAAATTCGATAAAAACTACGGTTTCTACAAGCCCAAGAAATAAAGGCAATATATCGGTCTATATGAGAGATATACTAAAACATGAACCGATACACACCATTTTCGGCACACGTATTTATGGTCTCAAATACCTTTAGAATTCCAATATCAGGCAAATTGTCAGATTAATTATTTATATAAGATAACTAAGATCTTGATCTGTGTATATATAGAATTCTATAAATAATAATGAATCTGTATGAACCAATTTTTGCATTTTAGGAGGCCACATTTTAACCAGATATGATGAAATTTGCATCTGCAGGAAGAGCGGGAAGTCAAATCTTGGATCGGTTTATATGAGTGCTATATATAATTATAGACCGATATGAACCAATTTTTGCATGGTTGTTAGAAGCAATATACCAACGACATGTACCAAATTTCAATAATTTGCACTTATAGGAAGCGCAGAAAATAAAATCTGGGGATCGGTTAATATGGGGCTATATATCATTTTGAACCGATATGAAGCAGTATTTGCATGGTTGTTAAAAGCCATGGATTAACACCACGTACCAAATTTCAAACGGATCGGATGAAGTTTGGACCTCCAGGAAGCGTAGAAAATCTGGGGAAGGATTTATTTGGTGGCTATATATAATTATATACCGATTTCGACTAATTTTTGCATGATTTGTAGATACCAATTTCCCATCCACAATCAGAGATATTATACAGAAAGCCCTCCGGATGACTGAGAAATGGGCGAAAGAGAATGGCCTTGGGGTAAATCCTGCAAAGACAGAACTAGTCATGCACTGCAAAAGTCGCAAAACTCCCACGGTTAAGCCCATATCCTTAGGGGATACTGAAATTCACTTTGGTGAGTGTGCAAAATACCTTTGCGTTATTTTGGACAGGAAGCTGAACTTTAAGCTTAATATTGAAGAAAGGTCGAAAACAGCAACGGTAGCTTTGTACTCGTGTAAAAAGGCAATAGGAAAAAAGTGGGGACTAAAACCGAAAATTGTGCATTGGCTATACACGACAGTATTTAGACCTATAATGCTATATGGCGTTGTAGTCTGGTGGCCGGCACTTCAGCACCCGACAGGTTTAGATAAAGTTCAGCGTATAGCTTGCTTGTGTATCTCAGGTGCATTAAGTAAGACAGGAAAAGATTCCCTTAACCCTTTCGACCCTAAAGTTTAAAAAAAGTTTAAAAAATGTAAAAAGATGTTTTTATACATGTGACTTTTTTCAAAAATTACAACTAAAATGTTGAAAGTGTTTGTTAAATCTATTGTAGTACATGTCAAATAAAATATTTCTGGAAGTCAAATCTTAGAATTGCAAAAAAACAACAGATGAGAAATTTTCAAAATTGAAAACTTGCCTGTGGGCAACTTTGGGCAATTGTGATAGTAAAATTACATATTTTTGGACATATGTTAAGACCTGGAGAAAAAAGGTTTGAAAAACAATGATTTTGAAAAAATTTTGAACTTCGATTCGGATGTCCCAGTGACGAGAAATGCGGCGATGATGTGAAAAACATATCTGCAGTGCAGTAGGGAATTTGGAAGGAATCGTAAAAAGGGAGGAAGCCACTTCTTGGCAACATACTAGTGGATTAGCACGAATATTGGCGCTTTATAATACTTTGGTTTTTTACAACGCCAGATAAATTGACATGACATTGACAAAAAAAAAACATTTTCGTGAGTCACGCGTGATTCACGCGAAGCCGTGAATGAAATTTAAACGAAATCTCGTGAATGTGCGTGAAGGGGACTAAAGAAAAATGTGTGGCGCGTGAGCGTGAGTAAAAATCAAATTGTATTCGTGATTGTGAGTGAGTAAAATTTCTCCGAAATCACGCTCCCCATAAAAATTTACTTTGACGATCCAACTCACGCTCAAGATGAAATTCACGTTAACGATAAAATTCATGTTCACGATAAAATTCACACTAACGGTAAAACAGTCACAATCACGAAAAAATTCACGATTAAATTCAAGCTCACCGATTTTAATCACCTTTACTTATTTAATCACGCTTAAGATTTCAATGGCGTGAGTCACGAGAAATTTCCTAAACGAATGGGCGTGGCGACCCGAAATTTTGGCTAGACGCTTCTTAAATGACTTCAACATCACTCAAAGTAAAAAAAAAATTGGCGATACTTATAAAATTCGGGGTCGAAAGGGTTAATGTCATGGCGAGGTGGCGAATTGGCTGAGAAGTAATGTTCCAACAAATGTTGGCACTAATAAATACTCAGACAGTCAACCTGCACTAAAATCCTTGGATTCTGTGCTCCTTAACTCGAAAACTGTGCAAACTCTCAACGAGATGGCTGAGCAGTGCAATATTCACCTAATATGGGTGCCTGGCCATAGGAACATACCGGAGAACTGCAAAGCGGATGATTGCTAACTCATAGGCTGGGAACTACCTTACATATTTCAGGGGAACTGCAAGGACCATAAAATTTTTAGGGAAGTGTTTTCACCACCTGTGAGTAAAAATGTATTAAAGGAACATTTTAAAAATATTTACTTGAATTATTACCTTCTTCATTTCTATTTTCCTCTAAATCCTTGACAAGTGATTTAATGCAACCATCCCGAATATCCTTTTTGCGAGCTTTTAGATAAATGAAAAGTTTTTCAAATTTGTCGTCTATAGAATCTGTTGGTATGACTCTGGCTACCTGCAAGCTCTTACCGCGTAAGAAGGCTGTTCGATGTGAGAATTGCAAGGGTTGGAACGACACCAATCAATTTTGCAAAAAATATTGGCGCGAAGTATAATGACTACTGTATGAGCTGTAATGATGCGGAGGAAAAGGAATCAATTGTGCTCCTTAACTCGAAAACTGTGCAAACTCTCAACGAGATGGCTGAGCAGTGCAATATTCACCTAATATGGGTGCCTGGCCATAGGAACATACCGGGGAACTGCAAAGCGGATGATTGCTAACTCATAGGCTGGGAACTACCTTACATATTTCAGGCGAACTACACTGAAAGGAAAAGGTACGTCATGAGGATGAATTTTTACGTCACGGTGACGAATTCTTCGTCAAAAATGAGCTAACGTAACATTTCATCCCATTGACAATTTTTTCATCATGACGATGAATTGAAATTATGTTTATGAAGAGATTTCATCTATTCGATTACTTTTTTTCGTATATGTGAGTATTTTGCTTCATCCCTGGTATGACGAAATTATTCAATATTATAATTCGGCTTCATCATCGCTACAATCGCGGTCGTCGCAGGGATGAAAGTTTTCCGTAAATTCGATGTAATCCATTCATCGATGTGACGTAAGACATTCATCAATTTGATGAATTCCTTTCATTAATTTGATGTAATCGATTCACAAATTTGATGTAACCCATTCATAATTTTGATGTCATCGATTCATCAATTTGATGCAAGATATTCATCAATTTGATGTAATCTATACCTTTATAGATTACATCAAATTGATAAATTGAATATCGAAAATATATTATAAGACACTTTTAATGAATAACTACATTGTTTCATGTTTTGACATGTTTTATTTACTTGAAATAAGGTACAGTAAAAAAATAAGTACGTATATAAAATTTGTCATACCAATGAGAGAATGTTTTGATTCAAATAAACAGATATTTGATTTTTTTTTTGAGATTCACAATGTAATTGGTAATTTTTGATTTTGTAAAAATAAATATAAATTTAATTCATAGTAGGGTTGTATTTTTGGTCATTTTATTATTTTGGCGTATTAAGTATTTTTAATATAAAATAAAACATGAAAATATTAGCTCATTCTTTCACGCTAGTTATAAAATAAGTTAAAATTCACATTTTTATTTTTTTATTAAATCATTGTAGATAATTAAATCATTATTTTTTGTAACGACGGCACACATTGACAATTTATAGAAAAATTTTGATTTTGTAAAAATAAATTTAATTCATAGTAGAGTTGTATTTTTGATTATTTTATTATTTTGGTATAACAAGTAATTTTAATATAAGGTAAAGAGCAAAATATGTAGCTCATTCTTGCACGTTAGTTATAAAATAAATTAATATTCACATTTTTATGATTTAATCATTTCAAATAATTAAACATTACTTTTTGTAACGACGGCAGACATTGATTTATAGAAAATGTTTGATTTTGTAAAAAAAATATAAATTTAATTCATAGTAGAGTTGTATTTTTGGTTATTTTGATATTTAGCTCATTGTTGCATGTTAGCTATAAAATAAACCAAAATTTACATTTTTGTGATAAAATCATTTTAAATGATTAAATCATTTCTTTTTTGACGACACACATTTTTTATATTAAAGAAAACTACCACAAACCTAAAATATTATCACTATTGTGACTTTATTTGACCAATTACAATTTCAACCTTACCATTCTTTGGCCCATCTTTATTAATAAAGGGTGATTCTTTTGAGGTTAGGATTTTCATGCATTAGTATTTGACAGATCACGTGGGATTTCAGACATGGTGTCAAAGAGAAAGATGCTCAGTATGCTTTGACATTTCATCATGAATAGACTTACTAACGAGCAACGCTTGCAAATCATTGAATTTGATTACCAAAATCAGTGGCAGAAGATCCGCTTTTTTATCGACAAATTTTGTTCAGCGATGAGGCTCATTTCTGGTTGAATGGCTACGTAAATAAGCAAAATTGCCGCATTTGGAGTGAAGAGCAACCAGAAGCCGTTCAAGAACTGCCCATGCATCCCGAAAAATGCACTGTTTGGTGTGGTTTGTACGCTGGTGGAATCATTGGACCGTATTTTTTCAAAGATGCTGTTGGACGCAACGTTACGGTGAATGGCGATCGCTATCGTTCGATGCTAACAAACTTTTTGTTGCCAAAAATGGAAGAACTGAACTTGGTTGACATGTGGTTTCAACAAGATGGCGCTACATGCCACACAGCTCGCGATTCTATGTCCATTTTGAGGGAAAACTTCGGAGAACAATTCATCTCAAGAAATGGACCGGTAAGTTGGCCACCAAGATCATGCGATTTGACGCCTTTAGACTATTTTTTGTGGGGCTACGTCAAGTCTAAAGTCTACAGAAATAAGTCAGCAACTATTCCAGCTTTGGAAGACAACATTTCCGAAGAAATTCGGGCTATTCCGGCCGAAATGCTCGAAAAAGTTGCCCAAAATTGGACTTTCCGAATGGACCACCTAAGACGCAGCCGCGGTCAATATTTAAATGAAATTATCTTCAAAAAGTAAATGTCATGGACCAATCTAACGTTTCAAATAAAGAACCGATGAGATTTTGCAAATTTTATGCGTTTTTTTTAAAAAAAAAGTTATCAAGCTCTTAACAAATCACCCTTTATTATAAAAAAACATTTCTACAAACATCCAAAACGGGTGTGAAGCCTCCGAGTATTGAACATTAAAAATATGGTAGCACTTAAAACAAATATCTACTGCTCTCCGAAAACTATTGATTTTTATCAACTCACCATCTAAGTACACAAAGCATTCTTCTACCTTAATAGCGTTTGGGTCACCAATTGCAAGTATGAAGGGTTGTATGGGTTCAGCTTTATTCTTCCGAAATTCGATGTAGTCTTCTAACGATTGGATGGTTTTTGCAATAAATATGAAACATTCTTGAGAATCTCGCAATGAATACCACGCCATTTCCTTTTTTCCGTCAATAGTTCGTCTCACATATCTCTTTGTAGGAAATAGAGTAAAATGCAAGGACCATAAAATTTTTAGGGAAGTGTTTTCACCACCTGTGAGTAAAAATGTATTAAAGGAACATTTTAAAAATATTTACTTGAATTATTACCTTCTTCATTTCTATTTTCCTCTAAATCCTTGACAAGTGATTTAATGCAACCATCCCGAATATCCTTTTTGCGAGCTTTTAGATAAATGAAAAGTTTTTCAAATTTGTCGTCTATAGAATCTGTTGGTATGACTCTGGCTACCTGCAAGCTCTTACCGCGTAAGAAGGCTGTTCGATGTGAGAATTGCAAGGGTTGGAACGACACCAATCAATTTTGCAAAAAATATTGGCGCGAAGTATAATGACTACTGTATGAGCTGTAATGATGCGGAGGAAAAGGAATCAATTAAACACCACTTGTGTGAGCGAATTTTATGGGCATATTGCTTTAGATTACTGGCGGACCTGGAAAACGTAAACTTAAGCAGCCTGCTAATGTTTTTGGAACAATCTGGTTAGTTCAATAGAAGAAAATAATCGAGTGGTTAAAACTAGAAGTGCCCATATATAATACATCACAATGGACTGAATAGTCAACCTGAAACTTAATCGGGCTGCCACTTTAACACCACGTAGCAAATTTAAACCGGATCGGATGATATTTTTTCCTACAAGAGGATCCGCAAGCCAAATCTGGAGTTTATACGAGGGCTATATTTAATTATGGACCGATGTGGACCCATTTTTGCATGATTGTTAGAGGTCAACGCTTACCTCACGTACCAAGTTTCAACCCCGCAAGGTTTATATGGTGGCTATACGTAGAAGTGTCCGGTTTGCATTAGCATCCGACCTACATCAATGACAACTACTTGTGCCAATATTCAGGTCAATTGCTTATTTCTTTCGTAAGTTAGCGATATATCAACAGATGGACGGACATCACTAGATCGACTAAGAATTTCACCACGACCCCGAATATACTTTATGGGGTCGTAGACCAATATTTCGATGTGTTACAAACGGAATGGTGAAGGGTATAAGAAATTTCAAAAAAAGGCCAAATCCAAAAATGCAGGATCATCAAAGTAATTTCTAGCCTATATTTAAAGCTCTTTTATCTCCAATCCCAAGATTCAGTATCTCAGTTAATCTAATGATTATATCTTTAAATCAATGTTTTTCTTTACTTTAAGGAAAGTTAAACTTACTTCAAAGAAATGCGACTTGAAATAAGAAAAAATTTAATGCAAAGATTATGAACTTTCTTTTGACTAAAATGTTTTTACTTCAATGAAATTTGTCCATAATATTATATAAATTGCGTGTCTTAAGATTTAAGTTGCATAATCTTTCTTAATATGTTAATTTTTCTTTCTGTGTTAACTCTTAGTTTAAAGATTGGCTTTCATGAACTAAAATAAAGGATTCCTTATAATATCTAACGGAGCTAATATCGTCAATCGAAACCTACTCATTTTCTATTTTTTGAGAAAAAATCGGCAAAATTTCGATAAATTGGCAAAACTGGTGCCTTATTTTCAACAGTTACTTAGAGTAAGAACAATTAACATGCAACGATCACTCTTCTATAAAGGATTGCAATTGTATAATGAGCTTTCAAACAACATAAAAATGAGTCAAATAATGTAATTTTTAAAGAAGTATATACGGCCGTAAGTTCGGCCAGGCCGAATCTTATGTACCCTCCACCATGGATTGCGTAGAAACTTCTACGAGAGACTGTCATCCACAATCGAATTAATTGGGTTGTGGTATCTTAAAACTTCTTAACATCGTTTTCTAAATTGTGAGTTAGTCCATACGTGGTATATATAAGGCAAAAAAGGTATGTATAGGTAAGTCTAAAAATAATTACGAATCGATGTGGACTTTTGCACGGTACGTAGAGAGCCAGAATTGAAATATGGGGGTACAATTATGAACTTGATATGGACCAATTTTTGTGTGATTTAGACATAAATAATTTTTTTAATTTTTTAAAGAAAATTTTGTAGTATGAAGGAAAAAATTGGAGTTCAAAATTGCAAGAATATCTTTAGTGACATACGAAGTTCATGATGGACGCTTTTGTAGTAAAATTTACAAATTTGAAGAAATTATGAACTATTTTGTGAGAAATACGAATTTACTAAATCTATATCCTTAATGTGTGTATAATTTTTTTTCGTCTTTTAGTTAATTTAACTAACGTACGCAAAAAATTATTAGAGTAAATGAAACTTTCTCCAAATATAATAAGTTCATGAACTAAAATATAGTTAAATTGGCTTTAGTGAAATAGTGAGTTCACTTTTTTTTTGAGTGTATAGACCGATTGGACCTAGTTAGACATGGTTGTTAACGACCATATACTAGCACAATGTACCAAATTTAAACTGACTCGGATGAAATTTGCTCCTCCATGTGGCTCCAAAACCAAATCTCGGAATCGGTTTATATGGGGGCTATATATGATTATGGACTGATATGGACCACTTTTGGCTTGGTTGTTAACTATCATATACTAACATCACGTACCAAATTTCAACCGAATCGGATGAATTTTGCTCTTCCAAGGGGCTCCGGAAGTCAAATCTGGGGATCGGTTTATATGGGATATATATATATAATTATGGACCGATTTCGACCAATTTTTGCATGGAAGTTTGAGGCCATATATTAACACCACGTACCAAATTTCAACCGAATCGGTGGAATTTTGCTCTTCCACGAGGCTCCGGAGGCCAAATCTGGGGATCGGTTAATATGGGGGCTATATAATTATGGAGCAATGTGGACCAATTTTTGCGTGGTTATTAGAGATCATATACTAACACCATGTACCAAATTTCAGCCGGATCGGATGAAATTTGCTTCTCTTAGAGGATCCGCAAGCCAAATCGGGGCATCGGTTTATATGGGGGCTATATATAATTATGGACCGATGTGGACCAATTTTTGCATGGTTGTTAGAGACCTTATACTAACACCATGTACCAAATTTCAGCCGGATCGGATGAAGTTTGCTTCTCTTAGAGGATCGGTAAGCCAAATTTGGGGGTCCGTTTATATGGGGGCTATACGTAAAAGTGGACCGATATGGCCCATTTGCAATATCATCCGACCTACATCAATAACAACTACTTGTGCCAAGTTTCAAGTCGATAGCTCGTTTCGTTCGGAAGTTAGCGTGATTTCAACAGATGGACGGACGGACGGACATTCTCAGATCGACTTAGAATTTCACCACGACCCAGAATATATATACTTTATGGGGTCTTAGAGCAATATTTCGATGTGCTACAAACGGAATGACAAAGTTAATATACCCCCATTCTATGGTGGAGGGTATAAAAAATGTGTTCAGATTTTTTAAGAAATATGTCAAATTAATGGTGAAAATGTATATTATGTAACACCTTAAAGTATTATATACTAATAAAGAAAACAATAATAATAATAACTACCACTGGTCGAATGAGCTCAAAAAATATTTCCGCTCATCGATTTACAACAGCCTATAATAAGTGGCCTCAATTGGCTTTCTATAAAAATAATTGCTTTCTTGTAAAACACTGTGCATCAAATATTGACATGATTTGTTTTGAACTTAATTATATGTTATTTATAGCAACACTTTGGTTTTTCGACAGGCTTGTTTTTCTTCATTAAATTGTTTACGTCTTGTGTGTTGGCCAGTTGATTTGCAGTTACTCTCCTTTGTCTGAGAACGAAATGACCGAGGTTTTAATTTAGTTTTTTTTTTTTAACTTTTCACCTACTCTTGACTACTCAGCTCAAATATGTGGTCGGTTTGCGCATAACGCCTGTCACCCAAGTGAATGTATGTGTGTTGTTGACGATTTAATTGCTGTAATTAATGAACGTTTAAAAAATCTTGATTAAATATTTTAGTTGAATTGGATTTGTGGTGTTGTTAAATTTGCCATGATCACAGATCACAGGGTGATAAATTGTGAAACACACTATTATTCGATCGTTAATTCCCTGGAAATAACTATGAGGCATGCCAATTAAAATGTTTCCTTTACGATAAACACTAATCGATTTGATAGAAACATCTAAGCGAAAATACAACATAATGTCGTCGAATGCTTATGAAAGTGAAACGGGGGGTTCGGTGGTTAGCGTTTGTTAGTTTATTTAACGTAAACGTTTTGATGTGTGTATCCGGAGAATAAAAAACAGGATTTGAGTTTCTCTTCTACCACAAATTGTTGATTTTTTACTGTTACCTAGCCTAACCTAAGCGACGAATTAATTTTCGATTTTTGTCATATATTTGCCAGTTGGGCGTACATACACACACAGAAGAGGTTGGTTGGAAATCGGTTGAAGTAATGAAAATTCTACATTTATAATTAAATATCAATTACCCCAATCTATGTACTATATTTGCAATCATACGTTGGTCTTTACTATAATGATTCTACTATTTCAATGGATTCACGTTTGTGATAGACGACAGACATTTGTATGAACTGAATATCTCTATTTTGAAAAATTATGCTTGAATTCGGATGACACGACCTGCCGTAATTAATTGTCGTAACTGTCACTTGGTGATAACTAACTTACGGACGGTTTTCACAACCGAATGTCATTTGAATTATTTTACAAATGTCATTTCTATTAAAATATTAATTTCATATCTAAAGGAGACTTATTTTTTTGACTTCAAATTAAAACGGCAGAATTTTCAGCTGCCGTAATTCTTTAATCATCTAAGCATGCACCAAATGATCTGGAGAATTCGATGTGTAACAGATAGGATGAGAAATACACTTCCTCAATGGTCAGTGAATCAAATATGCAGGGAAATCAGATTATATTATATGTCAGAATTACATCACAAATTGAAACAGCAGCTGTGTAAAATGTACCTCCATGATGCTACAAAAACAACCTTAAAAGTTGGACACACCAGGTAGGTCCAGATTACATTATATGATCCAAACCGGATTGTGATACACCCCAATTTCTAATACTATATGTTTAACTTTTTTTAATTCCTTTGCATGATAAAACGGATGCGTTGCTACATTTCAACATGTATTTATCCCTAGCATCGTCCAGTCCATGATTTGACCAGTGAATCAAAATCGGTTTATTTTAATTTATTAAAATACCGACCAGAGATGTTTATAACAGAAATCCATGCCGAAGGAAATATGAACTTTCGCGATATCTGGCGAAGTCGAAAAAATGTTTTGAGGTATTTTGGACTAATTATTGACGTTCATATACATATTTATACAAAAGTTTCTATACTCTGATAAATGTATTTCAGATTTAATTCTGAGGCATTTGAACCGACCTTTCTACGTTAAGATTATAGTAAGAATCAACATGATGTGTCCACAAATGGGGTGGTCCGTAAATGTTTATAATCTGCTACAGTTACAATAGTACCGATTTTCACCATTTTACGTCCAAATCAGCTAAATAGGTGCAGATGTTCATGTCATATGTTACGTGATATTCGGCCCGGCCGACTTTTCTGTCGTATTTAGTTGTTTTTTATATGAATATATATAAGAATCAATTTATTAATAAATTTTTATTTTATTTGTAGTAAAAAAATCATAAAGTGCAATTTGCATCATTTGATATCAAATACATTGCAATTAAATTTATATGCACCATTATACATATATTTAAATAAAATAAAATATAATATTTATTTGGGAAGGAAATGGTTTTTAATTTGGCTATGAGTATTGTTAAGGTTGGGCAGCACAACCGAATGAAGAAGGTAGCTACAACCGATGTCGTTGGCAGACCCAACCAATACCATATGAGATATTAGTTGTGTCGACCGAATCAGTCGGGTGACACAACTGCCAACTAATAGTTGCTACAACTGCCAAAAGGAGGTTGGCAATAAATTCGATTGTCACAACCAATCTGTATTCTCTGTGTATGTTCAAACTGATACTTTTTTGGGGCTACCTGAATCATCGAGATATCTAGGCATTATCTTCAAAAATCGAAGTTTTCGATGCTAGATAATTTTGACTCTTATATTATCCAGACACAAACTATGAAAGCATTAAGGAACCCAGCAAAAAAATTTGGAAATTGTTCCAAAGGCACAACTTTGAAAGCAAAAAGGCCACCCTAAAAATGTTCTTTGTTTAAACTATACAAAACCTTTTTCTCTGTATGTTAAGTAATTATAAAAATTATTAATTTGGCAATTACATTTTTTTTAATTCACATCCAAAACACTTAATTCTGATAACACCTTAAGAAATTATGCACATTCAGTGCAACGGCTATTGAAATGCACACGGACGAAAAAGGCTGTTTTTCATATGTTTGGGTGTAAAAACTATATATGTTTGGAACTCAAATTTTTTAGCATAATATTTTTGAGTGCAAGCATATAATGTTCATAAACTAGCATTACATGTTTGGGATATATATGTTAATATGTTAGAACATATTATGTTTGGGACATAAAATGTTTGTAAATATAATATGCTTAGATGCAATCATATATTAATTTGGAAATAGCCTACAAACATATATGTGTTTAGAAAGAGAGACCTAGAGACTATGCTGCAAGTAAAATAATGGAAGTAACCAATTGGCGCCTTAAAAATATATCCACACAAAGAAAATGTCACTAAAAGTTTTTACTACCAATGTATGCCCCAAGGTGAAACATAATATGTTTGACAATACAAACAATATTTTGTTTGCACCAATCCTGAAAATATATATGCTTGAAGCAAAATGTGTTTGGGGTATATGTGACAGAAGCGATTTTTTTTGAGGGTGTAGACATTCGTCAATCCTATGTTAAATTCATCGATTCTGCGCTAATTTTGCACCGCTTCCGGATCCAAAAACAACATATTCACTACTTTTTTGGCGACCCATTTTTTTCGGAGATGTATTTAAGACGGAATTCTCTTTTAAATTTGAGTTTTGCATACTTGATACTGAAAAACAAATCTGACTGTATAATTTTTCCTGATTTGTTTCATCATGTGGTATCGAAATCCTGTGTATAGACCAGACCCAGTGCTGGTCACAACGTATGGAGGAGACCGATCACTTTGATTTGGGTTTGTCATTGACGCTATACCCTTAAAACATTTTATCGGAAGGCCAAACATTTCATGTCCTTAAAATGTGAATTCGAATTTAGCTTAGCATAGAAGACGCATTTCTCTGATATAAAGTTTTTTGCCTTGTCCAAAAGTCGATAAAGCTATCAATGAAGCCGTTTTTTCCTTATAAAGGGTGATACGGTCAAAATTTGGTCAAGGGAAAACGCGTGTAAATCGGTGAAATCGTTTATTTAAAAAATCAAATTAAATTTCTTTTTCAAGTTCAATTAGTATAAAATTCAGGAAAAATATTCAGTTAGGCTTTCGCTTTTCCAAATCCGAATTGCCGGGCCTCACGCTTGACACCTGCCATCAGATTTTCTACAGCCACCTTGTCCACCTTCTTCGCCGCAGAAAGCCAGTTTGCCTTGAACTGCTGCTCGTCCTTAGCAGTTTTTTTGGTCTTCTTTAGGTTCCACTTGACAATAGCCCAGTATTTCTCAATTGGGCGGAGCTCTGGCGTGTTGGGAGGGTTCTTGTCCTTGGGAACCACCTGCACGTTGTTGGCGGCGTACCACTCCATGGCCTTTTTACCGTAATGGCAAGATGCCAAATCCGGCCAAAACAGTACGGAACAACCGTGTTTCTTCAGGAAAGGCAGCAAACGTTTATTCAAACACTCTTTCACGTAAATTTCTTGGTTGACAGTCCCGGAAGCTATGAAAATGCTGCTTTTCAAGCCACAGGTACAGATGGCTTGCCAAAGCAGATATTTCTTTGCGAACTTTGACAGTTTTATGTGCTTGAAAATATCTGCTACCTTTCCCCTTCCTTTTGCCGTATAAAACTCCTGTCCCGGAAGCTGCTTGTAGTCGGCTTTGACGTAGGTTTCGTCGTCCATTACCACGAGGTCAAACTTCGTCAGCATCGTCGTGTACAGCCTCCAGGATCGCGCTTTGGCCGTCGTATTTTGTTTATCATCGCGATTTGGAGTCACTACGTTCTTGTAAGTCGATAGTCCGGCTCGTTTTTTGGCTCGATGCACGGTTGTAGACGATACACCCAGCTTATTTGCGGCAGCTCGGAGAGAGAGGTTAGGGTTTCGCTTGAAACTACCGGCAACTCTCTTTGTCTTCTCAGCGGCTTCCGGGTTTCGATTTCCCCCCGATCCAGACTTCCTGGCTGTCAACAAACGTTCCCCAAACACTTTAATTACATTTGTAACGGTTGATTTGGCAACTTTTAGCGATTTTGCCAGCTTTGCGTGCGGGTAGCTCGGATTTTCGAGATGCGCGAGCAAAATTTTGATACGCTGCTCTTCTTGCTTGGACGGCATTTTGACAACTGAGGAGTGAATTCCAAAATCAAAATAGGAGCAACATTCTACACACACACCTTCAAAATGAGGGGTGTTCAGGTTTTTTAAATGCAAAATTGAAAGAAATACGTCAAGTTTATATTGACCAAATTTTGACCGTATCACCCTTTAGTTAAGTGATTCGATTTAAAATTGTATACTAAAATGAAAGAAAATTTTGTTTGATTAATGGCAACTTGGCTTTAATAATTATGAAACATTTTTCAAAATTAATGAAACCGTCTTTAAATTAGTTGACTTTTTGCTTCTTGACTCAAAGCAAAAACGCGTTTAAAATATGAGATTTTTTCAACACTTTATTTTAACAACTTTTTTATTTCTATCAAAGCATAATTCCTACTTGTAGTCGAGTTCGAATTTGGAAATTTAAGTTGTCGTTAACATTTTAAAGGACTCTGATAGCACATGAAGAATAAAGCTGATAAAACATATAAATTAAAATGTAACTCGAGATATCTCAAACACCATAAAAAATTAACCTTCATTTTCGAATTCAGCAGATCAAAATACCTAAGAAAGGTCACCTCTTATCAAATGGTAAACTTGTGTAATTGAAATGAGTAAATCGTCCAATAAAGGGAACTGTTGAGGATGTGGAAATCCGAAACAGCTGTCTTTCCAACCAATTTGGACAACACTTTTACGTTTCCATACAACCCGTAATGATAGGCTAATAACGATATGGACAAAACAGATTCGAATTCACAACACTGATGCAAAATGAAATGAAATTTTAAAAACCAAAAGACTGCACAAATCAAAAAAAAAAAAAATTTTTTTTCTTGAATTTGTTGAAAAATATTTTCTTATTTCTGTGATATCGGCGTGATGTTAGCGTTTGTAATACTGTTTGCTTAAAATTTTCTAAAAATAATCTAAATTTTATAAAATTAACTAAATTTGTTCTTCCTGGTGGGTTCACTGTTTTTTCAAAGATCATACGACTTTATAAAATATTTCTCGAAATAAAAACCTGCAAATTTTTTTTTTAAATTTCACAGTTTTTTTATTTTTTTATTTCCTAGATTATTTTTAACTCATGTGTGTTTTTTTTAATATTACACGTACGGCCGTAGTTGTATTTGAATGGCATACACGATCATATTGAACCTGCTAACTTGGAAATAAATCATAAATATTTGGACATTTAGATTCTAAATTTACCTGGGTAAATAGACAATGAAACGCTGTCCAGTAAGTAGATCTACATTAAGAGCTGAAAACCCCACCATTCATTATTATTTATTTATGCAGAAAAATATCTTAAATCGGATGTTTGCTCGTTTATTATGCCAAAAAAAGAGCCCAAAGGCACCAGCCATCATTGTTGTTATTCACTGTTATTCAAATTTTGACAGGAAATTTTTTATTAATATGCCAAAGTGTCAATGAGGTGTTGTCAAAATGACAAGTATTTATAGACACATTCACAAACATAGGTGAGTTAATATTTTGCATTGTCTTTAGATTTAGCTGCCGTTTTGTTTTTGATTAATTTATTACTTTTGTGTTTTTGCTTAAAAACAATAGACACATAAATTTTGTATAACCTGTCAAAAATGGTTATAACTAAACTAACATTTGTCTATTAATATTGTTTTTATTCCCTTTTTGAAAAGAGTTTAACATTTTGGAATCTCACCGCGGACAGATAATATACGTTAGTTAATATTCACAAAAATGTATACCATCTCTACTTCACTAAGACATTAGCTAATCCATTTCAAATTTAGAAATATTTTACCCGAAATAGAAAATGAAACCCTAAATTTGAAAGTAAATTGCGTCTTCAAAGTGTCCTTGGTGTAATTTTTTACTTCTTTGGTTCGGAATCAATACCAAAATAATTTAAGCAAAGGCGAAATGTTCTTGTTTGATAGTTGACCTTTAAATTGTTAATTTTTTTTTTCGTTCGGCTCGAGGTCACTGGAATAAAATCAGATGTTGTTATCAAAGTCAAAGGGTAGTCAAAGTATAATTTTTATATGGAACACGGAAATATTTACTACTACCTCAAAGACATACGATTTAAATCCAAAGAAATGTTGTGAAATCGGATATTAACATACACGGACGAAAAAGACTGTTTTTCATATGTTTGGGTATAAACATTATATGTTTGGAACTAAAATTTTTAAACACAATATTTTTGAGTGCAAACATATAATGTTCATAAATTAGCATAATATGTTTGGGACATATATGTTAATATGATAGAACATATTATGTTTGGGACATAAAATGTTTGTAAATATAATATGCTTAGATTCAAACATATATTAATTTAGAAATAGCCCATAGACATATATGTGTTTACAAAGAGAGACAAAGTGTATGCTGGAAGTAAAATAATGAAAGTAACCAATTGGCGCATAACAAATATATATACACAAAGAAAATTTCATTAAATATAGGAAAAATACTACGTGTGAATATAAACAAGTATAAATTTACATATTATGAGTAAACATATATATGTTGTGAACCAAAGAAGCTGAGAATACAAGTATTTAAGGATGCTTTTAAGACACAATTCTCTTTTAAATGGGGTTTTGTGTACTTGACTCTACGAAGCACATTTCAATTTCTCGCTTTTTCAGCATTTTTTCATATGCTATAAAATGTCCGTTAAAAACATGACTTCCAGTAGAAATTATGCTATGTTTCAAGTAAAAAATGTCTTTAAAATAAAGTATTGAAAAACATATACTATTTTTTAATGAATTTTGCCTTGTAGTCAAGATACAAAAATGCAACAAATTTAAAGACAGTTTCATTAATTTTAAAGAATTTTTCTGAATTATTAAAGTCAAGTTGACCTTAGTCCAAAAATTTGTTCTTTCATGTTATGATACCCATTTTTAAGCCAAATCACTTAATTATAACGACAACACGACTTCATTGAAAGTATCGACCTTTGAACATGGAAAAAACTTTATATTAGAGAAATGCGTATTCTAAGCTAAGCAAAAGTTGTATTCTTATTTTAAGGACATGAACTCTTTGGCCTCACGACAATATTTTTTCAGTGCACTCTTTTTAGAGTTGTGAAAGTAAAATGAAAACAGGGCGAAGCAGTGAAAAATTAAACAGTAAGATCTATAAAAACAAAGATTAGTTCCTCTTTATTAATGAGTAGTCCAAGAGGAGTTGACGGATTTTTTCGAAAATAAAAGCGGGCATTGAGTTCGAGTTTTGCCGCTAAAATTATTTCTCATTTTAGCGGCAGAACCAGAATAACATTACAACTTTTTCCGGTAAATTGTATTATAACATGGTGGGGAAAGATCCAAAGCAACAATTGAATAACTTTATTTTCTTTAAAAGAAATTATTAAAGAAAAGTAAAAGGGTAAACATGGACATTTTAACGCGATAATACCAATTTATACCGGCCTTAAGAATTAAATTAAGTACAAAATTATTCGTTAGTAAAAATGCATATTTATTTTTATTTCTTTATTTGTTACACAATTTTTATTTTTGCAATAAAAAAATAATATTTGATTTGAACTCAGTCCATTTCGTTTATATCAAGCATTTTTCTTTTCTGACTCTAAGTCTTTTATAAAACACACTTTACAATTTCGTAGTAAAAATTTAATATAATAGTATGTAATGCTGAACACCTTTTCGGGAACTTCCGAACGAATCTGGAATATATGTTAAAAAATATATTTAACAAAAAATGGTGTTGGTCGAAGCAGGGATCGAACCCAGGACCCCTGTCACGCAAGGCGGACGACCAACCACTGCTCCACGCTGCCAACAAATGTATGTTTAACAATGTTATGTTGTTAAACAATGTTATGTTTGCATCGGCTCGTGGGCGCCGCAAGCTATGCTATATAAATATAACTTATAACGATAATTATCTCTTTATGACCATAACAGCTACGTAGCCCAGTGGTTAGTGTGCTGGCTTACAAACTGTGTGGTCCGCTGTTCGAATCCCCGTCCGGCAAAAGGTAAAATTGAAGAAAAAAACAAGTAAGGAAAGTCTAAAGTCGGGCGGGGCCGACTATATTATACCCTGCACCACTTTGTAGATCTAAATTTTCGATACCATATCACATCCGTCAAATGTGTTGGGGCTATATATAAAGGTTTGTCCCAAATACATACATTTAAATATCACTCGATTTGGACAGAATTTGATAGACTTCTACAAAATATATAGACTCAAAATTTAAATTGGTAATGCACTAGGGTGGAACACAATTTTAGTAAAAAAATATGGGAAACATTTAAATCTGAAGCAATTTTAAGGAAACTTCGCAAAAGTTTATTTATGATTTATCGCTCGATATATATGTATTAGAATTTTAGGAAAATTAGAGTCATTTTTACAACTTTTCGATTAAGCAGTGGCGATTTTACAAGGAAAATGTTGGTATTTTGACCATTTTTGTCGAAATCAGAAAAACATATATATGGGAGCTATATCTAAATCTGAACCGATTTCAACCAAATTTGGCACGTATAGCTACAATGCTAATTTTACTCTCTGTGCAAAATTTCAACTAAATCGGAGTTAAAAATTGGCCTCTGTGGTCATATGAGTGTAAATCGGGCGAAAGCTATATATGGGAGATATATCGGGCGAAAGCTTTATAAGGGAGATATATCTAAATCTGAACCGATTTCAACCAAATTTGGCACGTATAGCTACAATGCTAATTCTACTCCCTGTGCAAAATTTCAACTAAATCGGAGTTAAAAATTGGCCTCTGTGGTCATATGAGTGTAAATCGGGCGAAAGCTATATATGGGAGCTATATCTAAATCTGAACCGATTTCAACCAAATTTGGCACGCATAGCTACAATGCTAATTCTACTCCCTGTGCAAAATTTCAACTAAATCGGAGCAAGAAATTGGCCTCTGTGGTCATTTGAGTTTAAATCGGGCGAAAGCTATATATGGGAGCTATATCTAAATCTGAACCGATTTCAACCAAATTTGACACGCATAGCTATAATGCTAATTCTACTCCCTGTGCAAAATTTCAACTAAATCGGAGCAAAAAATTGGCCTCTGTGGGCAAATGAGTGTAAATCCGGCGAAAGCTATATATGGGAGCTATATCTAAATCTGAACCGATTTGGCTGATATTTTGCAAGTTTTTCGAGACTCATAAAATATTCGGATGTACGGAATTTGAGGAAGATCGGTTGATATACACGCTAATTATGACCAGATCGGTGAACAATATATATGGCAGCTATATCTAAATCTGAACCGATTTTTTCCAAAATCAATAGAGATCGTCTTTGAGCCGTAACAGGACCCTATACCAAATTTTAGGACAATCGGACTAAAACTGCGAGCTGTACTTAACACACAAAAATACACCAAGAGACAGACAGACAGACAGACGTACATCGCTAAATCGACTCAGAATTTAATTCTAAGACGATCGGTATACTAAACGATGGATCTCAGACTTTTCCTTCTTGGCGTTACATACAAATACACAAACTTATTATACCCTGTACCACAGTAGTGGTGAAGGGTATAAAAAGGTGCTAAGAACTAAAAAAACTCATGGAAGTGAAAAAAATGTGAGGCAATATACAATTAGGCAGAAAAAAATTTTGAGCACAATATTCTTTGGGAGAAAATTCTTCTCAGCATATAATATTTTTGCCTCCAAACATATTATATGTTCACATAATAACATATAGTTTTTTGGAAGACAACATTATTGAATTTGGATGGAAAAATACAAAATGTTTGGAACTTAGACTAACCAAACATATTATATTGTTTAGACCAATATGCTTTCAAACATATTATATATTGGAAGAAATCAAACATATAAATGTTTGGGCAATACCCAAAAATTTATATGCTTGAAGCAAAATATGTTTGGGAGTATATGTTACAGAAGCGATTTTTTTTTTTTGAGGGTGCACAACACGCCCAATGTAACGTTTAGTTCATAGAAATTATTATATGATAGTACAAATTTTCTATATATGCGATTGTTTTCTTAACTTTAATCATTTATTCTTGACTTTTGTCAACACTACACACTAAAAAAACCATGCCCGGTTCCAAAATCTTTATACTTTATACTAGTACCCTGCCAGCATTTCAAAGTTCCATTTCATCCTCATCGCTACCACAGACTCGTAAATGTCACCACAACCATCGCGAACTGTGATGGGGGAAGCATATCAAAAAGTACAAAATGTACATGAAAGTATTTTGCCATCACTACTGTTAGAAGAGCCATTTTATTTTTTGTGAAACGCCAAGCGCAACCAGCTTGTTATATTTTATTTAAATAAAAACGAAAATAAAGTTCTGAAAACATAGATATTACGCTTAAAATTGTGAAAGGTATATGGTGAACAATTTTCGACTTTCCAAATAGAATAAAGTGATCGTTTTTCAAATATTTTTCCAAGCACGCTGTCTCCATCGAAAATAAACAAACTGGCTGATAGACGCTGCAATATGTAACTTGCTACTTAAAACTCAACATCATTGTTTTATTAATGCAAAAAATTATGTTAAATGTGATGAAATAAACCGAAAAATGTTATATTTATAAGAAATTATAAATGTTTAATCAAATTAATAAACATCTACACAATCGTGTTTTACTTGACCACAATGATTCTTCTACAATTATCTTAAAATGCACTTTTTGATAGTTTGCAGGGGTTCTTATTGGCGTCCTTCGAAATTGATCTAAATAGGCACCTAATAATTGCACTGATGAGAAACTTTTTCGTAGTAACTTGGCGTGGTACAAATTCTCAATAGTGACGGCGCTTTTCCGACGAGTTTTTGATGTCATATATGATTGTTTTCGACGTAGTGGGGATTCTCACAAGAGCCCCCAAATTCAAAAAATGTTGGCAGGGTATTGATTCCGAGCCAAAGATGTGCATATTGAAGCAAGGATACTCTTAAGAAAGAATTCTCTTTTAAATTTAAATTTTGCGTACTTGATTCTAGGTAACTAATTTTAATTTATTCATTGTTTTTATTTTTTTCTTCATGTGATATTAAGTCCTTTAAAAACGTGTTAACGGCAACTTAAGTTTTCAAATCCAGACTCGACTTCAAGATGAAATTATGCTATGTTTCAGGTAAAACAAAGTGTCTCTCCCATTTTTAAACGCTATTTTGCTTTGTTGCTAAAGACAATTTCATTAATTTTGAAGAATTTTTCACAATTAGTAAAGACAAGTTGACCTTAGTCAAAAAACAAAAATTCATTCAAAAGATCATTTTAAGATACCAATTTTTAAGGCGAATCACTTAATTATAAGGACTACACGACTTTATAGAAAAGTCTATCGTCTTTTGGACAAGGAAAAAATTTATCTGAGAAATGCGTCTTCTACGCTAAGCAAAAAACGCATTCGTATTTTAAGGACATGAATTCTTTGGTCTCACGACAATATTTTTTTTTAGTGTACATGATTCATTTGCAAGAAGAAATACTAATAAAAAAACAACTTTCTGATGATTAAAACAATCTTTTAATTGGATAATTGGGTCACATTCAAAATAGAAACCACATAGTACAATATTACAAAATTAATCTATGCATAGTTCATAACATAAACACATAATAAAAGAGGCAGACGGCAGCTGTTCTTCATAAAAAGTATGATATGAGAATAAAAGCATGAAAAGAAGTGGCCATTAAAGCAGTCATAATTTATAACGCATTATTAAAAATATAAAACAAAAAACATTTAAAAACTTAAATTTATA
Organism: Haematobia irritans; assembly: GCF_050003625.1. Lineage (NCBI taxonomy): Eukaryota > Metazoa > Arthropoda > Insecta > Diptera > Muscidae > Haematobia > Haematobia irritans. The sequence continues at coordinate 67,576,754 of NC_134398.1, read as the reverse complement.
TGAAAACAAAATACATTAAAATAACCAAGTATATGCAGGGAATGTTTGGCCTGGGCGAATCTTAGATACCCTTCATGAGGACCACATACTAAAAACTTTTCTGTTTTTGCTTTTTTTGTGTGGATGTAAAATTGTGGAAAATCGGTAAATATGAAGATGTGGTGAAAACTGGGCCGTCAGACGCTTCAGAAGTAACATTAGATTTGAGATCAATTTTTAACGTAGTCCAAATTGATGAATGATCTATGAAAAATTTCTTTCCTTAGCCTTTATTTACAACTTTTTTATTTTTAATCAAAGATTCAATATTTCAGTTAATTTAAAGTTTATTTTCTTAAATCAAAACATATGACTCTACACATTATATAGAAAAGATAATGAACTTTCTTTTAATTAAAATTTCTTTATATATTATTACAATTTTAATGCGAGATAATTGGATATGAATATTAAGGAATTGGTATTAATAAGCTATTGTATATAGTTGCATAATCATTCATATTAGATCAATATTTTTTTCAGTGTTGGTACCATATCAACAATATTTTCAATTAACCGCACTTAATGCGAACTGTAGTTTTTAAGATAAAACCAGAAAAATGCTTACTTTTCTACGAAATCAAGTCCTTTTCATTTTAAACACCATAAATCAGTTTAAAAAAAGTTTTTTTTTGGAAAACCTATTACTATAGGTTGTGTAATGTAATATATGTGTAATCTGAAACCAAAATTGGAAATTTTACCCGAAAATTCAAAAGCCTACCTGCAAATTAGAAAATGATAAATATTTATCACAGATAGAAGTAATGTATGTAAAAAATCTGTGCAATTAATGTAAATATGTATATCTATATTATCTATTATTTACAACAAACAAATTGATAATTTGTAAACAAAAACTTAGTTTAATGCACACTGTTTGTTTTAAGATACACCCATTATTTTTGAAAAAAATGTGTTGTTTTTGCTGTTTTGCTTAAAAATGTGTTGTTTTTGCTGTTTTTTACCATTTTTCATGTCATATATTTTTTTCGGAGGAATCAGTGTTCTTGGAAATTTAAGGGTTAATTAATATCCCAACTTAATGATTTCAGTTTGTAATCGACATTGGTAATGTATTACAGTTTCAAATAAAAATTAATTGGATCAATTATATTCGTAATTTAGGCTAAAAATATTTGTTTGTTTGAACCAGAAATATTTTTCTACGACTCCTTATCTTATTAGTTATATTGCTTAACTCTTATCGTTGATATCCGTCAAGTTTATGTATAGCTCCCATATATTGGTATCAGTCTATGTGCTCAAATCCGACCACTTTCTACGCCTTTTTAGCATATATTTTTTATAAATATAACATTAAGGTATTCATAGAAATATATTACCGATATTTTTATAACCTCCACCATTGGATGGGGGTATATTAACTTTGTAATTCCGTTTGTAAAACATCAAAGTACTGGTCTAAGACCCCATAAAGTATATATATTCAGGGTCGTGGTGAAATTCGGAGTAGATCTAGCGATGTCCGTCCGTCTATTGATATCACGCTAATCTACGAACGAGTTTATAAGTGTTTATAGTTTTTTGAATTTTCCGATTATAATTATAGTTGGAGTTTCCTTTAAATTTGATCCTACATTTAAGGAACTAATAAATAGTATGAAACTTATTATTTGTAAACAACATTTTCAATTATATTTTTTTAATTTGGAAGTATTTTTTATTTAATTAGAAATTTTAATTGGGATAAACAATATACTAAATAAATATGTTAAAAAAATTTAACACAAAATGTTGTTTTTTTGTATATCATTACATTTTCAATTTCAATAAATTTTTTAATTGGAAATATTTGAGTTATATTTTCTTTTGTGTATATGTCAATGTTGCAAACTGGTAGACTAATTGACTATGCCACAAGGAATGGCCATTTACAAAGCTCCCCTCTCCCCGTCGATAGGAAATTCTTTTGAGTGACATTAATGTCTGAATGCTTTTGGCTGATTGCTTCAAATATTTCCATTCGTCTACAAATCGAGTAGATTTTAATGCGTGGACATGAGTTTAACATGAGCCACTGGGTGAACGGAACACACTTGGAATCATGTCATTATGATTTATTTAATTGCCCACTGAATATACACCCATAAATGTTACCAGACATTCCGTTCTATTTGAAATGGCAAATTAAAACATTTGAGCAAAATATTATTTCGGAATAGTGGGTGGTGACACGGTGACGACGTAGGTGTTGCGGACAACTGTGAAAATTTTAGAAAATTATTGTCATATATTTGTTTGTTTAAAAAAATGTACAAAATTCATGTGTCACTTTGTGATTAGCATAAAATTAATATTGTTTATTTATTTTGTTTATGGTTCTCTACGACTTTACGGCATGAATGTGTGGAGAACACGAGATTGCGTTGACCTTCGTGGCACTTTGGAACATTTTTCAAAATTTTAATAAATATTTTTCAATATATGGATTTTAGAATATAACCCATGGTTTGTCTATTTAAATATCAAATTTATGTTAATCAACAAGAGACCAAATACTACCTTTCCTGTATAGAGAATTGATCATCTGCAAAGGGTTACTTAAGTTTTTTTTATTTACTTAAGCAAATACATATTTATGCTTAACTAATACTACAACCAGTCTCTATTATGAAGAAGTGACTAACCAATAATTTATTTATTAACATCAGTAGATTTACAGAAATTAAAATACCCTAAGACTACCATATGAGAACTAGGACAATTATTGTTGTTATAATTTTTTTTTTATTTATTTAAACAAATACATATTTATGCTTAACTAATACTACAACTAGTCTCTATTATGAAGAAGTGACTAACCAATAATTTATTTATTAACATCAGTAGATTTATGTAAATTAAAATACCCTAAGACTCATATACTCGTAGTAGAACTAGGACAATTATTGTTGTACAAATTTTTATTAAAATTGAGGCTTTCATATATTAAATGGAGTTAATAAATCGTGTGGTTTAGAACGGCGCAATCTTCAAGGTTGATTTGAAGTTTGAAGTAAATTACTGGCTTCGCGATTAGTATGGTTCTGTAGGCGTATAATATGTTTTTCTGCAAATCTAGAGATTTCCTCTTTGATTGTGTTCATTTCGGTGGGGGTCACTATTTCGGACATACCATGGAGCGTTTATTGCGTTTTTATCGCTTCGTTTTGAAACCTTTGTATTTTTTCGATGGAACTGTTTGCCGCACATCCACACAGTTGGATGCCCTATTGATTTTATCTCTTGTTTATATATTAAGAGTTTATTATCTGTGGAGAGGACTGATTTTTTTCCGACTAACCAGCTTAGCCTGCGGTATTTAGTTCTTCGCAATTTTTATCAATATGTTGTTTTAAGAAGAGCAAAATAGAATCTTCCATATTTTAATGTTAGTAACATATATATACAGTTGAACCAATTTCATGCAGAACGGATAAGAATAATAACATTTGTGTCGCTACAAACTCGGATTTCAATTGTTTGTTGTCCTGCTGGGAACCGGGTTAAACAAATTATGTTTCTGATTTCGGCAACCATATACATTTTTCCTGAGAAAAGAAAATTTTTGCGTAAAAATGTTCCTTGTTCACCACCCAGTTTCGTTCTCTTGTGTTTTTATTCTCTCTGGTAATATACACCCAAGTAGTTGCCATATTCAAAAGCATTCTAGAAATATCAAAAAGAAAATTACTTGTTAGAATTTACAATGTAATTAAGACGGCCCCACTGTGCAATACCTGCTCTACATTTTGTGGTATCAAATGAAAGCTCTTAACGGTTTCTATATAAGCAATTTTTATTTTCGAAGGCACCCCAAAAAAGGTCGGTTACAATTTGAATCAACTGCACCCACTTTGCAATACCTGATCTACATTGTTTGATATCTGAAGAAAGTTTTTGAAGAGTACTAAAAATTCAAGCGGTTGCCATATTCGAAAGCATCCAAGAAATATGGATTTTTATAAAACAGAAAATGTATGAAAAGATAATGTACAGTGGGAGAAAAGATGATTCAATTTGTAAGAGGAAATTTCCCAAAAGTTTTCTCCATAAGGAGTTAACATAAAGGGCCCAAAATTGAGTTATCTCTCCCAGCCAGATCTATACTAAAGGCTGTGGCAAGGTTCATTCGCCCGAACCGAAACATGTACAGTCCAGGCGTGTATAGATTTGTATCTGGCGTTTTCTTTTCAATGGCTCTATTAACCATGTTCCTTAATCTATATCTGTCCATAAAGCTCGAAAAATAATGGTATAAGAAAATTACTTTGTTTGAATTTAAAATAAAGTGCACATTGGCCCTATGTGCAATACCAAATTAAATGTCTTGAGGACTCTATAAATGCAAGTTCAGATTAGTTCACATTGAACTTTATACCCACGTTCAGTTCATAAAATTTTTGAGACATAATTGGGATAAGAAAAATATCATGGGAATGGGAGTTATCGAAAAAAAAAAAATAAAATTTAAGTTTTTCTGTGTAGTTATTGACTTCAAAGAGAAATTCTTTTATTTGATATATGACAATATAGGCCTTCAAGAAGACCAAACGATTTATATGGGTGCATATCAGTAAATTTACCGATATAACCCATAAGACTGTAACAAAAATTCAAGAATGGAAATCGTTTTGCAACACCTTGCAGAATTCCAATTGATTTTAAACTCATTATTTAATAGAAATTGGAATTATCGACAAAATTTTTAAAACCGCAAAAGAAATAATTGGTTAATAGTTAATGTAAATTATTGCTCTGCCAATTTGCAAATTTGTTACCGGCAAAACCGGCATATATTTCTGGCACACAGTATTCCATAGATGGCAATTATGAGTGAATTATGGATTTTGTTAGATGACAATTTCGCTTAATTTACGGCCATTGTGTGTCACACTACGAAATATCCATAAAATCTGTACGTATTATTTTTATTTTTAATAATTAAGACATAATAAACGGTTTAGAAATGCTAATAAATTGTCACGAAACAAAGGCTGCAAACATTGTGTGGGAGGCTATACATGAAATGAGTTATGATCATTTTGTGACGTTGCAAATGGTAGAAATCCCTTTAGCTAAAAAATGGGCGAAGGCAATAGTGTGTGTCGACAGCGATGACAAATTGTGAAATATTTCGAAATCAAATCACTTACAATCGATTCAAACTTTGCCTCTGGTCCCAAAATGATTGCTCACACCTTTTGTATGCCTTGGATTAAGTTTTCATGCCATTTGCTAATTTGATGGCTATCCCGATAACCTCAGTCCATTTTCAGTTTCATGTTCAGCCATAGTTCTGCTCTGCTCTTGGATTTTCGCTTGTTTGTTTTGCTTTTTCTGAAGTGTGCAATAAATCGTAAGACCTAACTGGTGGTAGTGGCTGGTTTTCCTTCTTTTCGTGTACATTGTTCGTCTGAAAACTTCATTTATTAAATAATGCATTATTCAAAGGTGTAATAAATCACAAATATAATGAAATGTAGTTACAAGCTGTTCATTATTACCTCTTTTTTATGGCCTACGATGGAGCAAAATATGAAAACTTGTAACACGAAAGCCTACAATCAAATTGTGCAAAATTGCAACCAACACCTTCGGAGAACTGGCCAAGAAACCACTAATCACAATACCAGCAGAAATTTTCAAAAAAAAAAACAAGTATATACGACCGTAAGTTCGGCCAGGCCGAAGCTTATGTACCCTCCACCATGGATTGCGTAGAAACTTCTACTGAAGACTATCACCCACAATCGCATTACTTGGGTTGCGGTATCACTTGCCGATGGCAAGGTATCTTAAAACTTCCTAACACCGTCTTCTAAATTGCAAGGTGGTATATATTAAACTAAAACATGCCGATTAAATACGTATATAATTAAGTTTGACAAAATTTTCTATAGAAAAAAAATTTTGATAAAAGTTTCTTTAGAAATAAAATTTTGACAACATTTTCTATAAAAATAAAATTTTGCCAAAATTTTCTATAAAAATAAAATTTTGACAAAATTGTCTTTAAAAATAAAATTTTGGTAGATTATTTTTGGCTCGAGTGGCAACCACGATTATGAACCGATATGGACCATTTTTTGTTTGATTGGGGATCGGCTATATATAACTATAGACCTATATGCATCAATTTTGGCATGGTTATTAGCGGCCATACACTAACACCACGTTCCAAATTTCAAACGGATCGGATGAATTTTGACCCTCCAAGAGGCTCCGGAGGACAAATCTGGGGATCGGTTTATATGGGGCTATATATAATTATGGACCGATATGGACCAATTCTTGCATGGTTGTTAGGGACCATATAATAACTCCACGTACCAAATTTCAACCAGATCGGATAAATTTTGCTCCTGCAAGAGGCGCCGGAGTCAAATCTGGGGATCGGTTTATAGGGGGCTATATATAATTATGGACCGATATGGACCAATTTTTGCATGGTTGTTAGATACCATATACTAACATCACGTACCAAAATTTCAACCGGATCGGATGAAATATGCTACTCTTATAGGCTCCACAAGCCAAATCTGGGGGTCCGTTTATATGGGGGCTATATGTAAAAGTGGACCGATATAGCCCATTTGCAATGCCATCTGACCTACATCAATAACAACTACTTGCGCCAAGTTTCAAGTCGATAGCTTGTTTCGTTCGGAAGTTAGCGGTATTTCAACAGACGGACGGACGGACATGCTTAGATCGACTCAGAATTTCACCACGACCCAGAATATATATGCTTTATGGGGTCTTAGAGCAATATTTCGACGTGTTACAAACGGAATGACAAAGTTAATATACCTCCCATCCTATGGTGGATAGTATAAAAAAAAACACACACACTCAAAATAAATATGAAAAATTTGAAGGTAACAGCAATAAATTTTCCAAACATGAAATAGGTGGAGGTTTAAAAATTCATAGTTTGCAAGATTAAAGTGTTTTCAGAAGAAAACTCATAGGCTCTTAGGTATAACAAAATGACAGTGAAGTTGTGTTAACAGGGGAGTTAGAAGCGGAAAAACTATGTTTTCATTCACATTAATTCCCAAATCAAGGTTAATTATATTTTTTATTGTCTAGCTATAACAAAGAGATACTTTATAAAACAATTTACAGAATAAACTAAATGTTGATATTAATAAATTTTTAATTTCCGAAATTACCTTTTTACATCCTGCGCCATACTGCGGTTCAGATGTAGATATTGCTCCATATATACCGTTCGCACGATTTTGAACCGATCCGATTGAAATTTGGCCTTCTTATGCGAAAATTGGTTTATATCGGTTCATTACAATTTATAGATTCTATTTTTTATGTAAGCCTGATATTAATGCAGGCTGATTTAATGTCCAAATCATTTAAACTACATCCCATCAAAAAAATTTAGAAGTTCTTCTAAACACAGAAAAAATTTTTTTCTGATTCAATCGCGAAATCACTTCTTCTAAATAATTTTTTAATCGAAAATGATAAAGTCAATCGCAGCCTTAATTGGCCATCAAAAAATACTTCATTAAAACATTAATTGATTTCAAAAAATTTTCTAATGGGTTCAATTAAAAATGTCATTAATATTGATTGCAAAACTCAAATTATATTTTAATTAAATGCGTAACTACATTCAAACACTTTCTTAACTGACTTAATATTTTTAGTTTTATTAACCCCCATTTTCATGAAGCTCCGTTAGTTCTACGTTAGCTAACGAAATTTTAAACTGCACTACGAGTATGGACAAATCACCTTGTCTATATATTCCATATGTTATGGACCATTTTTTGCATTTCATCCGGGTCGGATGAAATTTGCTTCTCTTAGAGGCTCCGCAAGCCACATCGGGGGATCGGTTTATATGGAGACTATATATAATTATTGACCGATGTGGACCAATTTTTGCATAGTTATTAGAGACCATATACTTACACCATGTACCAATTTCAGCCGGATCGGATGAAATTTGCTTCTCTTTGAGGCTGCGCAAGCCAAATCGGGGGATCGGTTTATATGGAGGCTATATATAATTATGGACCGATGTGGACCAATTTTTGCATGGCTGTTAGAGATCATATGCTGACACCATGTATCAAATTTCAGCCGGATCGGATGAAATTTGCTTCTCTTAGAGTCCCCGCAAGGGCTATACGTAAAAGTGGACCGATATGGACCATTTGCACCACCATCTGACCTACATCAATAACAACTGCTTGTGCTAAATTTCAATTTCAAGCTTCTTTCGTTCGGAAGTTAGCGTGCTTTCAACAGACGGACGGACGGAAATGCTCCGATCGACTCAGAATTTCACCACGACCCAGAATATATATACTTTATGAGGTCTTAGAGCAATATTTCGATATGTTACAAACGTAATGACAAAGTTAATATACCCCCATCCTATGGTGGAGGGTATAAAAATGCCGTTTGTAATACATCGAAATATCGATGTCCGACTATATCAAATAAATTTTTGATCCGAAAGAAATTTTAAAACGATACTACAGTCTTCAATAATGACGTTATCGCCATGAACGGAGTCAATTTTTTGTTTGCAGGCAGGTTAAGTTCGAAGATGGGCTAAATCGGTCGAGCTTTTGATATAGCCCCCATATAAATCGAACCCCCCGATTTGTGCTCTTGAGCTTCTAGAAATCGTAGTTTTTTTCGATATATCGGAAATGGGAAAATGTATATGTATTTTGGGACAACAAACAACTGTACCGAATATGGTGTGTATCGGTCGACACCTTGGTATAGCTCCCTTATTGACGATTCTCCCGATTTGAATTCTTCGGTTTCTAGAAACCCCAATGTTTATCCGATTTTCGTGAAAATGGATATGTAGAAGCATTTTTGATTCCAAAAGAGGTGTGCTGAATATAGTGTGTATCGGCCCATGGTTTTTTATAATCCCTTATAAACCGATTTCCCGACAAGACTCTTGGGCTTCTAGAAATTCGAAATCTAGGGGCATTTTAAGTCTACAAAGAATTCTGACGAATTTGGTTTGAGCGATCTCCCGTTTTGTGTTCTTGGGCATATAGACATCACATTTTTTTCGATTGTCCTTTAATTGTAAATCTGGAAGTATGTTAGAATCATTAAGAGATATGCCAATTTTGGGTTTAATCGTAAGGGTTTGCTATAACGCTCATACACGCAAAGAAAAAAAACGTTTGGAAAACGAGTACCGAAAACGCTTTTCTTTTGTTAGAGTTTTTTGAATTGCTTCGAAAATTTTAAACTTTTATCGCCAAAAAATTTCGTTTGTTATAAAATTTTTATTTTTTCAATAAAAAAAGTTATTTTTGAAACAACAACACAGTCCATTTCGTTTATATCAAACACTGTTCTTTTCTGACTTTAGGTCTTTAATAAGACACATTTTACAGTTCAAAATTTAATATACTACAATGTTGAACATTTTTTCGGAATCTTCCGGACATATCTGGAATATATGTAAAAAAAAACAAAGAAACAAAAAAAAAACTTTGGTCGAAGCAGAGATCGAACCCACGACCCTTGGCATGCAAGTCGGACGTAGCAACCACTGCTCCACGGTGCCAAACTAAATGTTTGTTTCTGTTAAATAAACTTTGTTTATTCGGTTCGTGGGCGCCGCAATAATTGCTATATAAATATAACTTATATGGATATTTATCTATTGATGACCATAACAGGTACATAGCTCAGTGGTTAGTGTGTTTGCTTACAAAGTGCATGGTCCGCGGTTCGATTCTCCGTCCAGGCGTAAGGTAAAAAAATTTTAAAAATTTATAAAATCGTATAATTTCTTCTACATTGTTGGTATTACAGGAAAAGGTGTTAAGAACTAAAAAACCTCGTCGAAGTGAGGAAGATGTGAGGGAAAATTCAATTAGCAAGAAAAAATTTTTTTTTGAGTTTGTCTTTATGAAATTGTTTTTACATCCTGTAAAAGAATAAACGTTTATCACAAAAAGTATATACTTTTCTTCCAAATACACTTCCTTACAGCGAAAAGCAAATGAGAAACGAACTTTGTTTGTCTAAAATTTCGTTTGGGAGGAAAGAATTATTTTTTTGCGTGTACATACCGGTCTCCGGATTTAAATTCTTGAGGGGATAGAAGGCGCACTGGTTGTCTGTGTGATCTAAACTCCATGCAGAAATTTTAAATTTATTTTAGGGGAGCCTACCAATTGAACAGATCTACTTGGGACAGTATCTGGCATCAAATCCACTTGAAATTCTATATATTTTCAAGTAACCCGATACGTTGAAGTGTTATCAAAGGAATCTGTTATATTTGATTTATGGTGGTGGGTATTTAAGATTCGGCCCGGCCGGAATTTAAGACCGTGTGTACTTGTTTTATCTAACCCAGCAAAAAAAGCGTTGCCAAAAAAGAAGTGAAAATGTTCTTCTTGGATCCGGAAGAGGTGCAAAATTTGCGCAGAAGCTATGAATTTAACATGGGATTGTCATAGGACGGATTTCCACCATTTCAACAACCGCTGGACTGTATATGCATCACTTCTTAAGGTATGATCCGAATTCAGTGTTTTGCATGTGGAATAAAAAATTCTGTGATATTTTGATAAATAAATAATTTTTTTTTGATTTTTAATGCATCGTTTCAGATAAACGTTAGTTAATTTTTCCATAATGGATTTAGCAATTTTTTTGATACAATTTAAATAATTTGTACCATTTTATTAATCCTTAATCTGTTTTAAACCTATTTGAAACAAAAAAAGTTAAAATTACCCTTTAAAATATGAAAAAATCGAAAGTTCTTTAAATTAAAAAAATTTAAAGAATTTCCTGAATAGTTCAAATATAGAACATATTTGGGAGGACATTTATGGAAGTGCTTTTAAAGTTGTGTCCTTAGAAGTACATCCAATTTTTTTCTGGGTAACATAGACTCCATATGGACTAACTTGCAAATTAGGAAACAATGTTAAGAAATAAAACTATACTTGTTTAATTGTCTTGAGGACAAATGTTCGTCTATTGAGAGAACTTAAAATATTTCATAAATATCAATATAAAGGGTGATTTGTTAAGAGCTTGATAACTTTTTTTTTTAAAAAAACGCATAAAATTTGCAAAATCTCATCGGTTCTTTATTTGAAACGTTAGATTGGTCCATGACATTTACTTTTTGAAGATAATTTCATTTAAATGTTGACCGCGGCTGCGTCTTAGGTGGTCCATTCGGAAAGTCCAATTTTGGGCAACTTTTTCGAGCATTTCGGCCGGAATAGCCCGAATTTCTTCGGAAATGTTGTCTTCCAAAGCTGGAATAGTTGCTGGCTTATTTCTGTAGACTTTAGACTTGACGTAGCCCCACAAAAAATAGTCTAAAGGCGTCAAATCGCATGATCTTGGTGGCCAACTTACCGGTCCATTTCTTGAGATGAATTTTTCTCCGAAGTTTTCCCTCAAAATGGCCATAGAATCGCGAGCTGTGTGTCATGTAGCGCCATCTTGTTGAAACCACATGTCAACCAAGTTCAGTTCTTCCATTTTTGGCAACAAAAAGTTTGTTAGCATCGAACGATAGCGATCGCCATTCACCGTAACGTTGCGTCCAACAGCATCTTTGAAAAAATACGGTCCAATGATTCCACCAGCGTACAAACCACACCAAACAGTGCATTTTTCGGGATGCATGGGCAGTTCTTGAACGGCTTCTGGTTGCTCTACACTCCAAATGCGGCAATTTTGCTTATTTACGTAGCCATTCAACCAGAAATGAGCCTCATCGCTGAACAAAATTTGTCGATAAAAAAGCGGATTTTCTGCCAACTTTTCTAGGGCCCATTCACTGAAATTGCAAGCGTTGCTCGTTAGTAAGTCTATTCATGATGAAATTTCAAAGCATACTGAGCATCTTTCTCTTTGACACCATGTCTGAAATCCCACGTGATCTGTCAAATACTAATGCATGAAAATCCTAACCTCAAAAGAATCACCCTTTATTATTAGGATAGTAGCCACCATTATTCGAATGTAAGGACCACGGCTATCCATATAAGAAGTAGGTGTACTAACCATTGCTCCATGGGAGCCACCACATCGATATTTACGTATCTTTATACTGATACTCATTTGATTTTTATATTCACTGCTGATGCTAAACATAACCTAAATAATTCCTCATCATCTATGTTGATATTGAGATACTACAAGCATGTTCTGCTTCTGCTATTGACTTCACTATACTTCTTTTACTAAAGAAGCAGAAATGTCTGTATATTTGTGGTAGTCATTTGGGCTTATAACTTTTGGGAAGAATATTTATGTCGACACATTCAAAAATGATAAGACACATTTAATATTTTCTGGTCACACAGATAAATATTGAAAATGAAATCGCTCTTTGAGAACGGTGGCTGCCTCGAGCGGTGAATCGTGTGAAATCTCAGTCTGAAAACATTTGTTTTACCCTTTGACAACAATGAATGAGTGCTTGCTGATATTAATCATTTTAAATTAGCCTTAAAACTTCAAGATGGTTGGCAAAACCTTAAATGACCAATGAAAATTATTTAGGGTATGGGAATGAAAATGTTTGAATCAACCACAAATTTTTTTCTGACCATGCCATCGATTGATGTTATTGGCTTCTTAAAACAATGTTTTGTAAAGGACACATTTTGGGAAGTTTTTTTTGTAAATAAATATAAGGGTTTCAGAATATTATGGGAATTTTGATGTAGACATGTTAAAAACTAGTAATTACGGCCAAATATATACGCTGTACTGTTATACTATGGTCTGTCGGATGCAATTTTTTGGCCAACATTCAAAATTTAATATTTTTAATATCATGCTATAGAAAATATTTTCAGATGTCAGAAAATATAGTCTATTATTATATACGTCAAAAATAATGGAACTAACAAATTCCTCCTTGATCCACTTTGGGTTCAAATTAGGATGATTGTCTAATATCTCTTGTTTTAATTTATTTTATAGGCTTTTTGAGAAGAACCATGCTTTCGTTTCGTTCAAAATCAACACGTTTTAAATGTATAACCAGTAAGGAAAGTCTAAAGTCGGGCGGGGCCGACTATATTATACCCTGCACCACTTTGTAGATCTAAATTTTCGATACCATATCACATCCGTCAAATGTGTTGGGGGCTATATATAAAGGTTTGTCCCAAATACATACATTTAAATATCACTCGATCTATAAGAATTTGATAGACTTCTACAAAATCTATAGACTCAAAATTTAAGTCGGCTAATGCACTAGGGTGGAACACAATGTTAGTAAAAAACCAGTAAGGAAAGTCTAAAGTCGGGCGGGGCCGACTATATTATACCCTGCACCACTTTGTAGATCTAAATTTTCGATACCATATCACATCCGTCAATTGTGTTGGGGGCTATATATAAAGGTTTGTCCCAAATACATACATTTAAATATCACTCGATCTGGAAGAATTTGATAGACTTCTACAAAATCTATAGACACAAAATTTAAGTCGGCTAATGCACTAGGGTGGAACACAATGTTAGTAAAAAACCAGTAAGGAAAGTCTAAAGTCGGGCGGGGCCGACTATATTATACCCTGCACCACTTTGTAGATCTAAATTTTCGATACCATATCACATCCGTCAATTGTGTTGGGGGCTATATATAAAGGTTTGTCCCAAATACATACATTTAAATATCACTCGATCTGGAAGAATTTGATAGACTTCTACAAAATCTATAGACTCAAAATTTAAGTCGGCTAATGCACTAGGGTGGAACACAATGTTAGTAAAAAACTATGGGAAACGTTTAAATCTGAAGCAATTTTAAGGAAACTTCGAAAAAGTTTATTTATGATTTATCGCTCGATATATATGTATTAGAAGTTTAGGAAAATTAGAGTCATTTTTACAACTTTTCGACTAAGCAGTGGCGATTTTACAAGAAAAATGTTGGTATTTTGACCATTTTTGTCGAAATCAGAAAAACATATATATGGGAGCTATATCTAAAGCTGAACCGATTTCAACCAAATTTGGCACGCATAGCTACAATGCTAATTCTACTCCCTGTGCAAAATTTCAACTAAATCGGAGTTAAAAATTGGCCTCTGTTGTCATATGAGTGTAAATCGGGCGAAAGCTATATATGGGAGCTATATCTAAATCTGAACCGATTTTGCTGATATTTTGCAAGTTTTTCGAGACTCATAAAATATTCGGATGTACGGAATTTGAGGAAGATCGGTTGATATACACGCCAATTATGACCAGATCGGTGAAAAATATATATGGCAGCTATATCTAAATCTGAACCGATTTTTTCCAAAATCAATAGGGATCATCTTTGAGCCCCTACACTAAATTTTAGGACAATCGGACTAAAACTGCGAGCTGTACTTTGCACACAAAAATACATCAACAGACAGACAGACAGACAGACAGACGGACAGACAGACAGACGGACATCGCTAAATCGACTCAGAATTTAATTCTAAGCCGATCCGTATACTAAAAGGTTGGTCTATGATTACTCCTTCTTGGCGTTACATACAAATGCACAAACTTATTATACCCTGTACCACAGTGGAGGTGAAGGGTATAAATATGGGAAACGTTTAAATCTGAAGCAATTTTAAGGAAACTTCGAAAAAGTTTATTTATGATTTATTGTTATATATATATATATGTATTAGAAGTTTAGGAATATTATAGTCATTTTTACAACTTTTCGACTAAGCAGTGGCGATTTTACAAGGAAAATGTTGGTATTTTGACCATTTTTGTCGAAATCAAAAAACATATATATGAGAGCTATATCTAAATCTGAACCTATTTCAACCAAATTTGGCACGCATAGCTACAATGCCAATTCTACTCCCTGTGCAAAATTTTAACTAAATCGGAGCAAAAAATTTGCCTCTGTGGGCAAATGAGTGTAAATCGGGCGAAAGCTATATATGGGAGCTATATCTAAATCTGCACCGATTTTGCTGATATTTTGCAAGTTTTTCGAAACTCATAAAATATTCGGATGTACGGAATTTGAGGAAGATCGGTTGATATACACGCCAATTATGACCAGATCGGTGAAAAATATATATGGCAGCTATATCTAAATCTGAACCGATTTTTTTCCAAAATCAATAGGGATCGTCTTTGAGCCGAAACAGGACCCTATACCAAATTTTAGGACAATCGGACTAAAACTGCGAGCTCTACTTTGCACACAAAAATACATTAACAGACAGACAGACAGAAGGACAGACAGACAGACGGACATCGCTAAATCGACTCAGAATTTAATTCTAAGCCGATCCGTATACTAAAAGGTTGGTCTATGATTACTCCTTCTTGGCGTTACATACAAATGCACAAACTTATTATACCCTGTACCACAGTAGTGGTGAAGGGTATAAAAACGAGGATGTTCGATCGTTGGTTTATCAGGCAAAAGGAGAAAATCGGCTGTACTTTCGTCATCAACTACACGCTCACAAAAAATCGCTTCTGTAACATATACTCCCAAACATATTTTGCTTCAAGCATATACATTTTTGGGTATTGCCCAAACATTTATATGTTTGATCTCTTTCAATATATAATATGTTTGAAAGCATATTGGTCTAAACAATATATGTTTGGGTAGTCTAAGTTCCAAACATTTTGTATTTTTGCATCCAAATTCAATAATGTTGTCTTCTAAAAAACAATATGTTATTATGTGAACATATAATATGTTTGGAAGCATTTTGCACCCAAAAATATTATATGCTTAAAAAAATTCTCCCAAACAATATTGTGCTCAAAATTTTATTTATTTATTTATATATTTACAATCATAATGAATTATGAAAATAAACAGGTAATATAGGTGCTAACAACAGAGGTTTTCGACCTGAATGCTCAAAATTTTGTTTCTGCCCAATTGTATATTCCCCCACATCTTTCTCACTTCCACGAGATTTTTTAGTTCTTAGCACCTTTTTCTGTAATACAAACATTGTAGAAGAAATTATTCAATTGTATGATTTTTTTTATTTTAATTTTACCTTTTGCCGGACGGGGATTCGAACAGCGGACCACACAGTTTGTAAGGATCAAAGAAGTAGCTGATCAATTGCCCAAGGAAAAATAAAATGTTAATTTTGTAATAACAAGCAACAACCACAAACTTAATTCAATATCGCTCCCTGTTAAATAGCGCTCCAAGCTACTAAACACATATATGTTTATATGCTATTTCTAAATTAATATATGTTGCATCCAAGCATATAATATTTAAAAACATTTTATGTCCCAAACATAATATGTTCTAACATATTAACATATATGTACCAAACATGTTATGCTAGTTTATGAACATTATATGCTTGCACTCAAAAATATTGTGTTTAAAAATTTGTTTTCCAAACATATAATGTTTATAGCCAAACATATGAAAAACAGTCTTTTTCATCCGTGTACGAACGAACAGAATTTTAATAGTAACGCTGAAAAAGAATATAGATAAAACTCTCGTTAATTAATTAAAAACAAGTATATACGGCCGTAAGTTCGGCCAGGCCGAAGCTTATGTACCCTCCATCATGGATTGCGTAGAAACTTCTTCTAAACACTGCAACACTGGCAAGGTATTTTAAAACCTCCTAACACCATCTTCTACATTGTATGTAAGTCCATACGTGGTATATATTAAATCAAACAAGTATATACGGCCGTAAGTTCGGCCAGGCCGAAGCTTATGTACCCTCCATCATGGATTGCGTAGAAACTTCTTCTAAACACTGCAACACTGGCAAGGTATTTTAAAACCTCCTAACACCATCTTCTACATTGTATGTAAGTCCATACGTGGTATATATTAAATCAAAAAATATCAATCCAATACATATATAATTCAGTTTGACAAAGTAGACATAAAATTTTGACAAAACTTTCTACAGAAATAAAATTTTAACAAAATTTTCTATAGAAATAAAATTTTCTATAGAAATAAAAATTTTGACAAAATTTTCTATAGAAAAAAATTTTGACAAAAATTTCTACAGAAATAAAATTTTAACAAAATTTTCTATAGAAATAGACTTGACAAAATATTCTATAGAAATAAAATCTTGGTAGATTATTTTTGGCTCGAGTGGCAACCATGATTATGAACCGAATAAAATTTGAACAAAATTTTCTATAGAACTAAAATTTTGACAATGATGAAAATTTTATTATGAACCGCATAAAATTTTAAAAAAATTTTCTCTAGAAATAAAATTTTGACAAATTTTCTATAGAAATAAAATTTTGACAAAATTTTCTATAGAAATAAAATTTTGACAAAATTTTCTATATAAATAAAATTTTGGTAGATTATTTTTGGCTCTAGTGGCAACCATGATTATGAACCGATATGGACTAATTTTTGTGTGATTGGACGAATTGTTGTATGGTTGTTAGCGACCATATACTAACACCACGTTCCTAATTTGAACCGGATCGGATGAATTTTGCTCCTCCAAGAGGCTCCGGAGGTCAAATCGGGAGAACGTTTTATATGGGGGCTATATATAATTATGGACCGATGTGGACCAATTTTTGCATGGTTATTAGAGACCATATAACAATATCACGTACCTAATTTCAGGCGGATCGGATGAAATTTGCTTCTCTTTGAGGCTCCGCAACCCAAATCTGGGGATCGGTTTATATGGGGGCTATATATAATTATGGACCGATGTGGACCAATTTTTGCGTGATTGTTAGAGACCATCTACCAACACCATGTACCAAATTTCAGCCGGATCGGATGAAATATGCTTCTCTTAGAGGCTCCACAAGCCAAATCTGGGGATCGGTTTATATGGGGGCTATATATAATTATGGACCGATATGGACCAATTCTGGCAAGATTGTTAAAGATCATATACTAACACCATGTTCAAAATTACAACCGGATTGGATGAAATTTGCTTCTCTTGGAGACTTCGCAAGCCAAATCTGGGGATCGGTTTATATGGAGGCTATATATAATTATGAACCGATGTGGACCAATTTTTGCATGGTTATTAGAGACCATATAACAATATCATGTACCTAATTTCAGGCGGATCGGATGAAATTTGCTTCTCTTTGAGGCTCCGCAACCCAAATCTGGGGATCGGTTTATATGGGGGCTATATATAATTATGGACCGACGTGGACCAATTTTTGTGTGATTGTTAGAGACCATCTACCAACACCATGTACCAAATTTCAGCCGGATCGGATGAAATATGCTTCTCTTAGAGGCTCCACAAGCCAAATCTGGGGATCGGTTTATATGGGGGCTATATATAATTATGGACCGATGTGGACCAATTTTTGCATGATTGTTAGAGACCATCTACCAACACCATGTACCAAATTTCAGGCGGATCGGATGAAATATGCTTCTCTTAGAGGCTCCACAAGCCAAATCTGGGGATCGGTTTATATGGGGGCTATATATAATTATGGACCGATGTGGACAAATTTTTGCATGATTGTTAGAGACCATCTACCAACACCATGTACCAAATTTCAGCCGGATCGGATGAAATTTGCTTCTCTTTTAGGCTCCACAAGCCAAATCTGGGGATCGGTTTATATGGGGGCTATATATAATTATGAACCGATGTGGACCAATTTTTGCATGGTTGTTAGAGACCATATATCAACACCATATACCAAATTTCAGCCGGATCGAATGAAATATGCTTCTGTTAGAGGCTCCACAAGCCAAATCTGAGGGTCCCTTTATATGGGGGCTATACGTAAAAGTGGACCGATATGGCCCACTTTCAATACCATCCGACCTACATCGATAACAACTACTTGTGCCAAGTTTCAAGTCGATAGCTTGTTTCGTTCGGAAGTTAGCGTGATTTCAACAGACGGACGGACGGACGGACGGACATGCTTAGATCGACTCAGAATTTCACCACGACCCAGAATATATATACTTTATGGGGTCTTAGAGCAATATTTCGATATGTTACAAACGGAATGACAAAGTTAATATACCCCCATCCTATGATGGAGGGTATAAAAAAACAGACTATTTTATACCCACTATGTAGACCAAAGTTTGTGTTACCATTTCAACTCCTTCAAATTTGTTGGGATTTATTATGAAGGTTTATATTCCCATATACAAATATTTATATCTTAACCGATTTGGAGACAATTTTTTGTACTTCTATAAAATCTCTAGAATTAAAATTGAAATCGGCTAACGCCCTGGGATGAAACACAATGTTAGTAAAAAAGTATGGGAAATATAAAGCTAGAGCAATTTTAATGCAATTGTACGAAATAAGATTTACGATTTATCGGGCGATACATACGTATTCGATATATAGGACAATTTGAGTAATATTTAACATTTTTGATACTTAGCAATGGCGATATATTATTTGGGAAAGTCGGGCGATATTTCCACAAATCGGAGCTTTATTTAAAACTCGACCGTTCTGTGGAAAGTCTGGCAATACAGTGTGTAGAATATGACTACGATATGGGGAAATCATCACAGAATTCTGTGTAAAATGTGGGTATTCTGGTCTTATTTTTATAAACCGGAAGAACGAATATATGAGGCATTATCTAAATCTGAACCAATTAGTCCAAATAGCATCTTAAATATATTCTCTGTGGAAACTATCGAGTCAACTGAAGGAAACTCCCATTGAAAATGGGTTTAAATTATGAAACAATCTACCCAACTCTGGCGTACATATACAAAATTTGAAGCAAATCAGGGTAAAGCTATGGCTTTTGAGGCCATATAAGTGGAAATCGTACAAACTTGAATAGAAACGAATATTGTAGAAATAAACAGAAATGTAACAAATCATCTAAATAAGATTACACGCAAATTAATTTTACACTTAAAATAGAAATAAATGTTGCTGCTTAATGGAGTTAGATTCGTCAATTACGTCATAATAATATTCCTAATAGCCCATTCACATTAGTTCGGAATCTACTAACAGGGATATATTATAGAGGTGTGCACGTAACACGAAATTTTCGTGACTTACGCGTGAGTCGTTAGTCACGCTCATGGGAACGGTGTGAGTATGCGTGAGCGTAATTAACAAACCAAAATGTCGTGCGGGAGCGTGAGTCACGAAAACAATATCTACGTGAGTGAGGAATTGCACTTACGAAAATATTCCCGCTCACCAACATAAAACGCTTAAGAGTTAAATTTATTTACAATTTTAGTGACACCTGGGAAGTTAAGAATTTAATAACGCTGTCGATTTTAATAATGCTCACACGCTCACAAAAAATCACTTCTGTAACATATACTCCCAAACATATTTTGCTTCAAGCATATATATTTTTATATGTTTGATCTCTTCCAATATATAATATGTTTGAAAGCATATTGGTCTAAACAATATATGTTTGGGTAGTCTAAGTTCCAAACATTTTGTATTTTTGCATCCAAATTCAATAATGTTGTCTTCCAAAAAACAATATGTTATTATGTGAACATATAATATGTTTGGAAGCAGTTTGCACCCAAAAATATTATATGCTTAAAAAAAATTCTCCCAAACAATATTGTGCTCAAAATTTTATTTAGTTATTTATATATTTACAATCATAATGAATTATGAAAATAAACAGGTAATATAGGTGCTAACAACAGAGGTTTTCGACCTGAATGCTCAAAATTTTGTTTCTGCCCAATTGTATATTCCCCCACATCTTTCTCACTTCCACGAGATTTTTTAGTTCTTAGCACCTTTTTCTGTAATACAAACATTGTAGAAGAAATTATTCAATTGTATGATTTTTTTTTATTTTAATTTTACCTTTTGCCGGACGGGGATTCGAACAGCGGACCACACAGTTTGTAAGGATCAAAGAAGTAGCTGATCAATTGCCCAAGGAAAAATAAAATGTTAATTTTGTAATAACAAGCAACAACCACCAACTTAATTCAATATCGCTCCCTGTTAAATAGCGCTCCAAGCTACTAAACACATATATGTTTATAGGCTATTTCTAAATTAATATATGTTTGCATCCAAGCATATTATATTTACAAACATTTTATGTCCCAAACATAATATGTTCTAACATATTAACATATATGTCCCAAACATGTTATGCTAGTTTATGAACATTATATGCTTGCACTCAAAAATATTGTGTTTAAAAATTTGTGTTCCAAACATATAATGTTTATAGCCAAACATATGAAAAACAGTATTTTTCATCCGTGCATGTATTCAGACACGTCGCTGAGGTAAATTATCCATCAAATTATTCGTGAGTCACGACATTTTTCGTGAGTCACGATATTTTTCGTGAGTCACGATATTTTTCGTGAGTCACGATATTTTTCGTGAGTCACGATATTTTTCGTGAGTTACGGTATTTTTAGTAAGTTGCGACATTTTCGTGTGTGAATGTGCGTGAGTACAAATTTTCCTTTCGTGAGTATACGTGAGCGTGAGTCCTACCACACAATATCATGCGTGAGTGTGCGTGAGTAAGTTTTTTTCGTCGTGAGTGTGCGTGAGCGTGAGTAAACTATTACTCACGTGTACACCTCTAATATATAACCCTCTTTATAAGGCAAATGACAGTTGAAATCTAGTGAAGTCGATTTTGAAAGTGTAATGTGAATGAGGTATAATAAAGCGTTTATTTAAAACATAACATAATATGGTAATGTCATTAATTTAAAACACAATTATTATGAACTATTCGTGAAGAATATTCCTTAACGGAAAAATCTTCAGAATTACCGTTACATTACAAGTTAGTCATTATAACTCACCACAATGTAATGGAATATGTAATGACACCTTTTCTCCTGGTAATGTAAATTGTAATGAGATGTGGTTACCTAGTTTTTGCTGGGTACTAATAACCGTACTCTTTGTGCAAAATTTGAAGCAAATCAGGGCAAAACTCTGGCTTTTGAGACCATATAAGTGTAAATCGGACGTAAGGTATATATGGGTGCTATATCTAAATCTGAACCGACACTGAATACAATGAAAAAATATTTACGTGATATTTATGCAACCTAAATTTTAGGATGCAAAATTTACAATATATCAAGGACAAATTTCTTTAAAATAATGAAATTTTAATTAAAATAAAGTTTATAATTTTTCTTTCAAAATTTTTTCATTAAATTTAGGACACAAATTTTGTAAATTTGCGTCCCTCCGTTAAAGTCGCCTATCTTTGAACTAATGCTAATTTTCCTTAAAGTAAAGAAACACATTTTTGATTTAAAGAAATTGTCCTTAAATTAACTGAAATATTGAGACTTTAGATTTAAGATAAAAATGCTTCAACTATAGGCTAAGATTTATTTTGAGGATTTAGCGTCTTTGGTTTAAAGTTTTTTTTTTCGAATTAAGAAAATATTTTTTACTTCGAAGTATCCGTTATTGTTCACGCAAGTAGGGGTGAATGACCTATTATATGTACGAGACAACAATGGTTGGCATCCCTACATGCGTGAACTTGATGCCCTCCTTACTCTTTGTTTGCCGCCGTTGCGCGTAGCGACTATGACATGCGCCTGTCATAAGGAAAAGAGTAAAGAAAAAGCATAGTCAAAGAAAAACCAATTAGCTAAATGTGCGGAGCTTAAACTCAAAACCAATCAATTCGGCTTTTGTAAAACCACCACCATAAAACACTCAGCCCCGCGCGCATCGGTAAAATAAAATCCACAGTGATTTGTACACTCGTTTGAATTACAAGAAATAAACAGCGGCAAACAAGGAAACAAACAATAATCAAAGAAATCAGTGTTAAGCCATAGAAGTGAATTTGAACAAAATCATAAATAAAAAGAAGTGTTCTTCTGACCAAATTAAACGGAAAGTGAAGTGTTTTTGTCTATAGTGCTTAGAAAGATAACTTCATTAATTTGCCCCTACGAGGCTTGTGATCAACCACCAGGAGATTAGCTCCAACCATTTTTCTGCTTCTACAAGGCGATCAACAAATCCATCCCAACGTGCCAGACATACTGCCCTATTCGAAGTTGCTACAATAAGGCCGGAGGGTTGGGGACAGGCCCTAACATATGGTCCTTCTCGGTTTTGACGAACCTACGGTCAGTAAATTTTGAAAAAAATTTTAATAACCAGGCCAAAGTAATTCGGATTACAGAGGTACGTACAAATATAATTTTTTTTGGAGTGTGGAAAAGAATTTATATTGCCCCTGTTGCTGCCCCTATGGAAAGTCACATAATTGTTGTTGCATACGCTGCCTCAAAATTTTTGGCATAGTCCAATAAGAAAAGAAACATAAAAAAAAAAATATTCTCAAATGTTCTAGAATATTTTGTAAATAAATACAGTTATATTTTGTGGCTGCTTCATGTGCATTCTTTGTTGATGCAGGTCATTTCATTTCAAGGGCAAACGTCAACATTTTTCTGCTTCACACACGCACAAATACATAGAAAAGCACAGCCAGTGATTTTGTTTTTGTTCCCAACCGGGATATTTTGGTGACGTTTTCGGCTGTTGCAAAATTTGGTGGTTGTTTTCATACTTTGTTTATGTCTCTTCGTTTGCCTATGATTTGCATTGTGGAATGCAAAGAGAGTCATAGAGATCAGTCAAATGAGATTTGTGTATTCCACTCATAGTGGAATGGTCGATGGTTGGAAAGAAATGTTTGCCGTAGCACAGTGAAGTGAAACCAAGTCGAATGTCGAATTAAATTATTGTCTCTTAAACAAAAAAAAAAATATTATTAGCACACTTGTCAAAGGACAAGTCAGCGAGTTGCTATATTTGCTTATGCATAAAGTACATACGTACATACATTTAAAATATTTTCTCTGTCTCTTGGCCGACTAACAAAACGAATTTGGGTCCGTTTTGTGAGAAATATAACTACATAAAGTTCATTACATACAGGAGTACGCACACTTGTAAGGAGTACAGGTCGGCGAATCACTCTATTTATTGTCTCAAGGGAATATTAACTGTCTCAAAAAGGCTTTACGCAAAAATCGTTTTAATTTTTTTTAACTGTTTCAATTTTGTTGAATATGTAACACTGTGGTGTAACAAAGCATAACTGGGATTTGTTTTGCACATTTGGTATTGACGTTTGACAATTATTATTGGGCATACGTGATCATTGGGCAGCGCAGTAGCATCATTACGATTTAAGAGAACATAAAGAAAGAAGTATTCTGTCTCAAAGGAAAGCAACATACTTTCATGAAATTGGAAATTGCGTACAGTGGGCTCAATTGTCTCAAATTTGAAAATTTTTCTGTTGTGAATGATGAAATACACTAAAAGAAATTTTTTACAACGGCCTTACAAATATTCAATTAATGGTAAACAATTATATAAATATTAGTTATTTCACCACATCCGACGGATTAGAAAATTATTTTGGCCGAATAATTTTGGAATTTTGGTGTAATTTTGTCTCTTTGTGGAGGTATTTGCATGCGCTAAATTATTGATATACAGCGGCTCGTTTGTCTCAAGCTGAGAAATTTAATATTTAGTTATTTCAAGTATAAGAGTGAATAAATACCCAGATTATCGAGATAACAGATAGAACACAGATCCATAGGTCACTGAATCCTATGTCTCACGGACACAGTGGGCTAAAACAACATCGAATGCAACTTTTTTCGAAAATTTTTTTTTGCAATAATTTCCCCATTTCGCCATACAATTTTGTTGGTTTAAGAGCTTTGTATTTAATCACGAGTTGAAATCCACATTTTCTTGTCTCAACTCAACAATTTAAATACTACCAAATACATTCCGACATATAATTAATAAAACTGCCTCGTACTTTTGTGAAATATTTGCAATTGTATTAGCACGAATTCGTTATTGCATATGAGATATAGCGCAGATTTATTATCAAATAAATTTGTTCCTTTTAATTTCGTGGGATTCTTTTGCGCTGATTTGATTTAAAAATCGGTACATTGAGCTAAGAGAAATCTTATTCGGAAAATTTGTGGATTTTTTGCTGTCTCATCACACAGCTGTGCAATATTTGCCTTTCTCAAAGGAAAGAATTTGTATTCGTATATCTGTCTCAATTAAAGATGGGGCTGTTGGAAGAATATCTCATTTTGTGCGATGAGGTCACTACCTATGAACAAAACTTAAAACAATCTGAGGTATTGCAATACAATGAAATGTCGATCGAGGCAGAACAACAAGAGCTGCAAAGCATGTATAATGAGTGGAAGGATTTTTATAGAAAATGTATCAACGACCCAGCTTGTGAAAAGAAAGACAAAGTAACTTTAAAAAAGAAGAAAGTTGAAGTTCACAACAGTTACATTCGATGTATGGCTTTCATTGGGGATATCAAGTCAAAGATAAAGGAATCTGTTTCCCCCCCAAGTCAAAAGACTGGTAGCTCAATTTCTGTCCCGCCGTGTGATACGGAAATTTTCCATGGTGACTATTTGAATTGGCCCAGTTTTAGGGATTTATTCACTGCTATATATGTGAATAATAAAAAATTGAGCGCTGTAGAGAAATTGTACCACCTTTTCCAAAAAACGAGTGGAGAAGCACGTGAAATAAATAGACATATCCCATTAACGTCTGAAGGTTTTGAAATTGCGTGGGAAAACTTGCGTAATCAATACGAGAATAAACGCATAGTAATTAACAATCAATTACGAACAATTTTTAATCTGCCTCAGTGTACGCAAGAATCTTCTAGCGGTCTGAAGAAATTGCAACGCGAAATTAATAATGCGATATCAGTTCTCAAACTATATAAAATCGACATTGGTTCGTGGGATCCGATATTTATATATCAATGTTCTTCAAAATTGCCAAAGTTAACATTGTCTCTGTGGGAGCAGTCAGTTGCTCAAAAGACTGAAATACCGAAGTGGGAGGAACTTGATAAGTTTCTAACTGAAAGGTTTCATGCGTTAGAAAGTGTATCGGACATTTATGGCCCACATACTTCAAATTCATCTCTGCCTCAGCGGCAAAAGTATAATAATTTTGATAAATCTAAAAGTTTTAAAGTACATCACACAAAAGTAAATGCCCAGAAATGCAGTTTGTGCAAAGGAAATCACATCTTACGTTCCTGTCCCAAGTTCATGAGTATGAACTATAAAAATAGGATTTCAATTGTAAGACGGGACAAATATTGTATGAATTGTTTGTCTTTGGGACACATGGTTTCAGAATGCCATAGTCAGAAAACGTGTTCCGAATGTAATTTAAAACATCATACGCTGTTACACAGACCGAATCTTCCCCAAAAAGGAAATAATAATCAAAGTAATAGTAAATCGAATTCACAGTTAGCGACTAATAACAATACAATGCCTCAAGAGGAACAGCCCTCAGCTTCAACTTCAGGGAACGTTAGGGCATATCATACAACTGTTTCTAATAAAACGATGTTAGCTACTGCATGGATAACTGTTATCAAAGATGGTATTTCTCATAAAGCCCGAGCGCTAATTGATCCTTGTGCGGATGATTCATTTGTCTCTGAGAGACTTAGAAGAATACTTAAATTATCTACGAAAGCTATTTCTGCCGATATTTCTGGATTAGGCGGCGAGCATTTAACCAAATGCACTAAATTGGCATATTTTACAATCGGTTCGGTGTTTGATCCGAACTTTTCATTAGAAATAGATGCACTTGTTGTCCCAGATGTAACAGGAAATGTTCCAACACATTCCTTTGATAATTTTTCTTCTTCACAATTGCCTAAATTAGATTTTGCTGACCCACATTTTTATGTTAGCGGTCCGGTGGATATCCTCATAGGAGGAAATTTATATCCACTAATTTTACTCAATGGAGTACAACACGGCATTCTTGGTTCGCTTGTGGCACAGAAAACGGTCTTTGGATGGATCGTAACTGGCCCAACGTACAATAGGACTTCGATGAATGTGTCTCGGGTAGCTCATTGTACAAGAGTGTCAATAGATGAGCAACTGTCTCGATTTTGGGAAATCGAAGAACTTCCAAAGGAAGCACGAATTTCTGAAGAAGATAAAATATGTGAAGACATATATCGCTCCACTGTTAAACGAGATGTGACGGGAAGGTACACCGTCGACTTGCCATTCAAATCTGACCCAAAAGTGGGTGCACTTAGTAATTCAAACAGATATGTGGCTCTAAGTCAATTCCTACGAAATGAACAATCACTGACACGAAAGCCTGAAATTAAGGTTATGTATGATAACGTGATCAATGAATATTTGTCTCTAGGACATATGGAACTTGTTGATTTTCCAAAGGGAGAATCTGAACCTTGTTTTTATCTGCCTCATCATGGCGTATATAAGCCCGAAAGTGTTTCCACCAAATTGAGAGTGGTATTTAATGCCTCATGTCCCTCGGCGAAGGGAAAAAGTCTGAACGACTTATTATATGTTGGGCCAGTCTTGCAGAAAGACATAGTGACCCTAATTTTAAATTGGAGATTGTACAAATTTGTTTTTAACGCGGATATCACAAAGATGTATCGGCAAATCTTTGTCAACCCCAAGCATGCCCCGTACCAACGGATTTTATATAGATCAGATCCAGATAGTGAAATTAAAGATTACCAGTTGAGAACGGTAACATTTGGCGTCAATTGCGCGCCTTATTTGGCCCTACGCACTCTGCTCCAATTGGCCGAAGATGAGGAAAAAGATTTCCACTAGGGTCAACGATATTAAGGAACAATATGTATATTGATGACGCGCTTGCCGGCGCACATTCTGTCTCTGAGGGCCTAAGGGCTAGAAAAGAATTAGAAGGGATTCTTTTATCTGGTGGGTTTGAACTTCGAAAGTGGACTTCAAACAGTAAAGAAATTTTAAAGGGCTTGCCTCGAGACACTCTGTTGAGTGAAAATTTTCTGGATTTTGATGAGAAAAGCTCGGCGAAAACATTGGGAATCAGGTGGAACGCCAAAACTGATATGTTTTATTTTGTCTCAGAAAAGTTAAAAGACAAAGAAACTTTTACTAAAAGGGAAGTTTTGTCGGTGATTGCGCGTCTCTTTGACCCATTGGGTTGGTTATCTCCGGTTATAATTACCGCGAAGATATTTATGCAACAGCTATGGCTGGACGAAATTGAGTGGGATGATTTCCTCAAACCAATGTCTCTAATGAAATGGAAGTCATTCATACAAAAATATGTCGATATTGATCAAATAAATATCCCACGTTGGGTTAGATATTCGCCCGAATGCGAAATTGAATTTCACGGATTCTGTGACTCCTCGGAGCTTGCTTATGCAGCTGTATTGTACGCGAGGGTAAAGTGTTGTGGCCAGATTCACACTAATATTCTTGTCTCAAAATCAAGAGTCGCGCCAATTAAAAAACTTTCTCTGCCCAGGCTAGAGTTGTGTGGAGCTCTACTTCTAGCAGAATTGATAAACATTTTTCTGCCTCAATTAAATGTTCATGACAGGCCTCTCTATTTATGGTCCGACTCAACTATCGTCCTCGCTTGGCTGAAGAAACCTTCACATACTTGGACAACCTTCGTGGCAAATAGAGTTGCCAAAATTCAAGACAAAGTCGGAGACTGTTGGCGTCACGTTTCCACTGGTGATAACCCCGCTGACCTAGCAACCCGGGGGGCGACTCCTTCAGAGTTGAAGGATCATACACTTTGGTGGTCGGGACCACCATGGTTAAAAGAAGAGGATCGGTTTTGGCCTTCGAACGCAACCATTCCTGATACGAATCTAGAAGCCAAGCCAACACAGGTTCATTTAGCTAGGTCAGCAGATTTCGAGGATATACTTGAGCGATTTTCTTGCCTCTCTCGGGCGATTCACGTCATCGCCTATATGTTTAGATTTTTTCATGCTACTCGTCCTGCCTCTAAGGAGAGGCCAAAGTTCAGCAGCTGTCGTCTAACATCGACTGAATTGGCATTTGCGAGAAATCGTTTAATTTTTCTGTCTCAAAAGATGAAATTTCCTCAAGAACACTGTTCTTTGTCCCAGGATAAGCCCATTGACTCCA
The DNA here is from genome assembly GCF_050003625.1 of Haematobia irritans. Lineage (NCBI taxonomy): Eukaryota > Metazoa > Arthropoda > Insecta > Diptera > Muscidae > Haematobia > Haematobia irritans. The sequence goes on along the minus strand of NC_134398.1, from coordinate 67,547,698 downwards.
AAAGTCCACTATTAACTCTTACCCCGTTTCTCGATAAGGATAAACTCATTCGAGCCAATGGCCGACTAGGTTCCACTCTGTCACTATCATACAGTGAACGACATCCAGTAATTCTGTCTCCTAAAAGCAGTTTTGCCAAACTTTACGTACGCTTTATCCATAAACTGACTCTGCATGGAGGTCCTCAACTAATGCTAGCGACAATACGTCTTGAGTGTTGGATTTTACGAGCAAAAAACTTGATCAGATCTTGTGTTCATAACTGTAAGGATTGCGTACTGGCACGAAAGGCTATGCAAGGCCAAATTATGGCGGCTCTACCCCCTGAACGGACCACATTTAGCCGCCCATTTACAAATACGGGTGTGGACTTTGCGGGTCCATTTGACCTGAAGAATTTCTCTGGTCGTGGATGCCGCATTTCCAAATGCTACATATGCCTTTTTGTCTGTTTCTCGACGAAGGCCATTCATCTTGAGGTTGTGAGTGATTTATCTACCCAAGCTTTCATGGCTGCATTAATACGATTTGTCTCACGTCGAGGCTGTCCTAACAAAATTTATTCCGACAATGGTCGTAATTTTGTGGGAGCTGCCCGAGAAATAAAAGCAAATTTGGTAAAGTCCTTGTCGGAGCTGAAGTCTGAAGCAGCTGTTCGTTATGGCCACCAAAAGTTGGAGTGGCATTTCATCCCTGCCTCTGCACCTCACATGGGAGGGCTGTGGGAGGCCGGCGTAAAAAGTTGTAAGACCCATTTAAAGAAAATTTCGGGTCAAATACGCCACACATTTGAAGAATTTAGTACTATACTGGCCTCGATTGAATCCTGTCTCAATTCACGGCCGCTTACTCCAATGTCGGATAGTCAAGAAGATTTCTCCGTATTGACCACAGGACATTTCTTGGTTGGTTCATCTCTACTGTCTCCTGCTGAGCCTGAAAAAATTAACGAAAAACTGTCTCTTTTGAATCGTTGGCGCAGACTTAAAATTATCCAACAGGATTTTTGTCGTCGGTGGAAATCCGACTATCTCAAAGAATTGAATAAAAGGAATAAGTGGCAACGGCCTTCAGAAAGCCTTAAATTAGGAGATATGGTCGTTTTGCGTCAGGAAGCAGGAGGGCCTAACGAGTGGCGTCTCGGAAGAGTTATCAAATTGTACCCGGGGTCCGACGGGCACATTAGAGTTGTTGACCTGAAAACGGCAGCTGGACCAATAACACGTCCAATTCACAAACTTGTGCTACTACCTCGCCTTGATTAGCCTTCCAATTATATGAGTTTCCCAGTCTGCCTCTTTTCCACACACATGCTTCTTCAGGTCACCTCATAACCTAACCAAACACAATCTCTGTCTCTCTACAGATATGGCTAACTACAACGATGACTACCGCTGCCTACTTTGCGAGACTCGTCATTCGCTAAAGCTGTGCCGCAGATTCCTAGCCATGCCTCTCGACGAAAAGTTAAATCATGTCCACCAAAACCGGGTTTGCGAAAACTGTCTCGCCTTCTCCCACGAAATTGGTCAATGCAAGAGTGGGCCATGTCGTATTTGTTGGTTTGGCCACCATACGCTTCTCCACCCGGCGGATGCACTGAAATATGAATGGATGGACATGACTGCTTTGGTGTGGATGCGACGTACACAGGTCAAGGAAGTGTCCCACTTGGTACGAGTTCTTATCAACCCCAATGCACCAAAGAGCTACTTGTATCCGGGTAATCTTGACGTAAGAGTGTTCCGTTTCAAAGAAGAGTGGGATATGCCTACGGAGTTTGTGCTAACAGACCGTCGCAGTGAAGTTCGCACCTTGACTGTCACTTTAGAGCCCAGAATGTGTCCATCGCCTTGCACACCTCAACGTTCTGTGCAGCCAGCGCCAATCTGGGACATGTACGACCGCTGTGACGTAGCTGACTGTTCTTTTTACCTATCGAACAGATGTGCCGTTGTTTTGGGACAAGATGTGGCGCAGCGAATATTCCTCGGTCTACCTGAAAAAGAAAAGGGATTGCCCTATATCCAGAACACTATTTTTGGCTTGACATTTTTTGGGAATATGGAAGTAGACCAAGAGCGCTGGGATTATAGCTTGCAACTTTTTGAATGAGAATGAGAAGAATCATTATTATTTGAATTTATGTATGCCTCTGGTTAGGCTTGAAGAATATTTTTTTGCCTCTGGTTAGGCTTGATATCTTATTTTAATTGGTCTTTTATTTTTTTTTTATCACAACATGAGTTTGCTATATACATAACTAAGTGTTCAGATCTCATAGAATTTATATTATTACCTGAATTAAAATAGTTTTGTTGATCTCATTATTATAAATGTATCTATATAGTTTTTACGAATAGATCTGTAGGATTTTGCACAGTTGGTGCAAGGGGGGCGGTATGTTCACGCAAGTAGGGGTGAATGACCTATTATATGTACGAGACAACAATGGTTGGCATCCCTACATGCGTGAACTTGATGCCCTCCTTACTCTTTGTTTGCCGCCGTTGCGCGTAGCGACTATGACATGCGCCTGTCATAAGGAAAAGAGTAAAGAAAAAGCATAGTCAAAGAAAAACCAATTAGCTAAATGTGCGGAGCTTAAACTCAAAACCAATCAATTCGGCTTTTGTAAAACCACCACCATAAAACACTCAGCCCCGCGCGCATCGGTAAAATAAAATCCACAGTGATTTGTACACTCGTTTGAATTACAAGAAATAAACAGCGGCAAACAAGGAAACAAACAATAATCAAAGAAATCAGTGTTAAGCCATAGAAGTGAATTTGAACAAAATCATAAATAAAAAGAAGTGTTCTTCTGACCAAATTAAACGGAAAGTGAAGTGTTTTTGTCTATAGTGCTTAGAAAGATAACTTCATTAATTTGCCCCTACGAGGCTTGTGATCAACCACCAGGAGATTAGCTCCAACCATTTTTCTGCTTCTACAAGGCGATCAACAAATCCATCCCAACGTGCCAGACATACTGCCCTATTCGAAGTTGCTACAATAAGGCCGGAGGGTTGGGGACAGGCCCTAACAGTTATAATTTGGATTTTTAAACTGGCATTTGTTTGTACGTGAGACCTTTTTTAATAAACCTCGAAAAGAGAATGAAAATTTGATAAATAAGATCTGTATCCTAATTTTAATTTTATTGGTTCTAGAATTAAAGCCAGATAGGTCACTAAAAAATTTCTTTATTTTAAAGATGCCACATCTTTGGCTCGGAATCAATACCAAAATCCTTAAGGGAAGGTCAAAATCTTTGGATCAAAGTAAACTTTTTTTTGAGAGTACTATTAAACGTACTCCTTGTGCCAACTTTCAAGCGAATCAGGGCAAAACTCTGGCATTTGAAGCCATATAAGTGAAAATCGGACGAAAGATATATATGGGAGCTATATCTCAATCTGAACCGATTTGGTAAATATTTTGCATATTTTACGAGAGACCCAAAACATTTGGCTGTCCGAAATTTTAAGAAAATACGTTGATAAATATGTCAATTATGACCAGATCGGTGATAAATATATATGGGAGCTATATCTAAATCTGAACCGTTTTTTTTTTTGAAAATCAATAGCGATTGTCTTTGAGCCAAACTAAAACTCTGTGCCAAATTTGAGGACGATCGGAGCTGTACTTTGCACACAAAACTACGTATACAGACAGACAGACGGACGGGCAGATTATACCCTGTACCACAGTAGAGGTGAAGTGTATAAAAATATTTTTTTTCTTTTTCTTTTTGTGACCACTTAGTTTTAATAGATTTTTGTTTATTTTAATGGGCTGTTTTGGTCAATATATATAAATGCAAATAAAACAAGTTTATTTCATCTTTTTTCTCGACGTTTCGTCGGCTTTTTTCCGACCTTTTCCAGAGAATTTTTTTATTTGAAATATAATTGTTTTACATACATACATAGTTCTGTGATATAGATTTAAAGTTTTGCTGCAATATTTACATTCTATTTATTTATTTAGTTATTATTATTGTTTGCGATGTCCAGTTTTAATAATTTGTAAATGAAACAAATGTAAAACAATTATATTTCAAATAAAAAAATTATCTGGAAAATGTCGGAAAAAAGCCGACGAAACGTCGAGCAAAAAGATGAAATAAACTTGTTTTATTTGCATTTATATATATTGACCTAAACAGCCCATTAAAATAAACAAAAATCTATTTTTTTGTTTATCTGAAGAAATTTTACATATTAAAAGATGAGCTTATTACATACAATAAGAAATGCTTCCTCCCAAACAAAAATTTTAGACAAACAACCGTCGTTTCACGACATTCGAAGAACTTCCAATTTACTTTTTTTTATTCGAATTTTATTCATGTTACTCACTTTTATTTTCAAACGTCTTACCTGGGGAGCGTTAAGAAAACAGAATTTAATAATAAAAATTCTACCATTGTTCATTTTGTGTTCCATATCCAACAACACTTTCAGTTTAATTTCCTAGGGTTTCCTTGGGAAGAAGTCATAAAGAGTACGAAGTTTTGCTTACTTCTGGCTTCTTCATTTTTATTTCGCCAGTTATTTGCATTGGCCCTACATTTGAACTATTTTTGTTAGTTTTATTATCATGCTTTTACTGGTTATTATAATCGCATAAAATAAAGAGCGAAACCATCCGACATTTTAATGGCCAACATAAATTGTAATATTAAATCGAGCTGTCATGTTAGCGAGTCGTTTATGCGGCGGCTTACGCGCTGACATCATGCACAGTATTTGGATATGTAATGAAATTTTATTAAATTATGAAAGTATTGGTGTATTTACCATGGCGTCTTGAATGTCTGGCCAAATTTACCTCATCAAGAATTTGATATTTAAATATTCCCAGCAAAAAAAGCGTCGCCAAAAAAGTAATGAAAATGTTCTTTTTGGATCCGGAAGTGGTGCAAAATTGACACAGAAGCGATGAATTTAACATGGGCTTATCATAAGACGGAAGTCCTCCATTTCAACAGCTGTTGCACTGAATTTGCATCACTTCTTTAGGTGTGATCCGAATTCAATATTTTGGATGCAAATTAAAAAATTCTGTGATATTTTGTCAAATAAATAATTTTTATATTTTTTTATAATTTTTAATGGATTCTAATGCTTGTCGGAAACGTTTGACTTCAAATTTTTTCAAAAATTCACATTTTTTTCAGATTGAATTTAGCATTTTTTTGGACAAAATTTAAATGTTTTGTACCATTTTATGAATTCTTACTCTGTTTTTAACCTATTTGAAACAAAAAAAGTTAAAATTATCCATTAAAATTATGAAAAAAACCAAGTTATAAAAACTTGAATTAAAAGAACTTCCTGGGTAGTTAAAATAAAGAACTTCATTAGGAGTGCATCTTATGGAAGTGCTTTTAAAGTTGTGCCTTTGGAAGAACTTCCAAATTTTTTTGCTGGGTTCTTCTAAACAATTAGATGAAAAGTAATAAACATCGTTTGCGTCTTATTAATAATTTTGCAACACTTAAATGAATCCATCATCCATTATATATCAACACGTACACTAAAAAAGTGAAACCACCACGAAAGAAAAGATGGTCAATATTCTTAAAAATTTTAACTAAACTGCATAACAAACGCCTATATATACAAAATAACTAAATATTTTTTTGACAAATTGAAAAACATTTATAAGTCATAATTATTTTTTTACTTGTTAAACTGTTTGTAGTTTGAAGGAAAATTTTGGAATTCAAAATTGGAAGTTGAAGAAAAAAAATTTAATTTTAATTTGTACTCCTTTTTCCTTATTACATCTCGAGCCATTGGGTCATCAAGATATCTGTGTATACTTTTATTGGTCATAAACAACGGAGCATTTGTAATCATCCCTAAAGTTTTAGATTGATATCTTTGCAAAATCTCAAAGTTCAATTCCATATGTCCAGATTGGTTTTAACGTTTTGTATAACAATAACCAGTACATTCGCTTTGTTTCAATTTCCAGCTGTTGTCGTTTAGATTTTATCTGTTCCTTCCACGTTAATCGCTTGTCAATATTTCGTCTTAAGTGCTTTACGCAATTTACTATAGAAATAACATCTCCATCTCCATTTACTATAGAAATAACATCTTCATAGACCTCCGGCCTTTTTTTTTTTTTTTTTGAGTGCAAAATTCTTTCCTCTATTACGTAATTTTTGCAGCAAATAATGTAAGTTCATCAAATATGATTAAAACTTTAAACTTGATACACGTTGTTATTGATGTAGGTCGGATAGTGTTGTAAATGTGTCATATTGGATCATAACTCACGAATATTTTCATGACTTACGCTTGAGTCACGCTGATATCAATGGCGTGAGTGTGCGTGAGCGTGAGTAACAAATTAATGTCGTGCGTGAGCGTGAGTCACGAAAAAAATTTCTTCGTGACCGAGCTTGAGTAACGAATTTCGGAAAAATACGCTCACGAAAATAATCCCGCTTATGGACATAAAACGCTTACGAGTTGAATTTATTTACAATTTTAGTGACACCTAGGATATTAAAAGTTTAATAAGATTCTTCCTTTTAATCATGCTCATATTGTCAGACACGTCCCTAAGGTAAATTACTCATAAAATTATTCGTGACATTTTTCGTGAGTCACGATATTTTTCGCGAGTCAAGATATTTTCGTGCGTGAGTACACATTTTCTTTTCGTGAGTGTGAAACCAAACAGTATCGTGCGTGAGTAAGATTTTTCCGCCGTGTGTGTGCGTGAGTAAAATATTACTCACGTGCACACCTCTACTCCGGAGGTCAAATCTGGGGATCGGTTTATACGGGGACTATATATAATTATGGACCGATATGGACCAATTTTTGCATGAGTGTTAGAGGTCATATACTAACATCACGAATCAAACTTCAACCGGATCGAATCTGGGGGTCGCTTTATATGGGGGCTATACATAAAAATGGTTAGATATGGCCCATTTGCAATTCCATCCGACCTACATCAATAACAACTACTTGTGCCAAGTTTCAAGTAGTCGGAAGTTAGAGTGATTTCCACATATGGACAGAAATATAATAAAGAAAATTTGTCGTATTTGGCAAAATTTCAAAATTAATTACCCAGCAAAAAAATTTGGACGTTTTTCTAAAGGCGCAACTTTAAAAGCACTTCCAAAAATGCCCTCCCAAAGAAGTTCTTTATTTTAGCTGCCAAGTTTCAAGTAGATAACTTGTTTCGTTCGGAAGTTAGAGTGATTTCCATATATAGGCAGAAAGATAATAAAGAAAATTTGTCATATTTGGCAAAATTTCAAAATCAATTACCCAGCAAAAAAATTTGGAAGTTCTTCTAAAGACACAACTTTAAAAGCACTTCCAAAATGTCCTCCCAAAGAAGTTCTTTATTTTAGCTGCACAGGAAGTTCTTTTAAGTCAATTTTTTTATAACTCACCTTTTTCATATTTGTAGCGGAAATTAAATTTTATTTAAATTAAATTAAATTTTTTGTTTCAAATAGGTTAAGAATATATTAAGAATTAATAAAATGGTAAAAATTATTTAAATTATATGTTATATTAATTTTTTATATTTTATGTCAAACGTTCCACACATGCGTAAGAATGCATTAAAACTCATAAAAAAATTTAAAAATTAGTTATTTGTCAAAATATCTCAAAATTACTTAATTCACATCCAAAACACCGAATTTGCATCACACCTTAAGAAGTGATGCAAATTCAGTGCAACGGCTGTTAAAATGGTGGACATCCATCCTATGACAAGCCAATGTTAAATTCATCGCTTCTGCGCCAATTTTGCATCACTTCCGGACTAAAAAAAAAAAAACTTGTTCACTACTTTTTTGGCGACGCTTTTTTGCTGGGTATAGTTTTTATGAAGGAAAATAAAGTTAAATCGATTGTAGAAATTTTCGTTCTCTTTTTTTCTGAAGGTAGCTTGCAAAATTCTATTCACTTTTTAGGCGCCCATATTAATGTGAGACATTTAGAGATATGCGTAAGTAATCCAAAGAATTGGTGCCCATTTGAACACTGTTACCAAAACCAAAACTACATGCCAGAAACGATTCGATGAAAGCAGGACCAGAAAACATAACGAATGACTATATTCCAGCCATATTTTTCTTATCATCATCGCGGTCCTTCTGTGAACAGAGTCATAGCTGGTTGCTCCTGCTGCTGTTTGCTTTTCACCAAACAAAATCAGCAAATGTCCAGTCACACCGTGTTGCTTGGCATTTCATTGCTATGCTTCATTGGTTTGTTGTGGGTTGTCACCGTGGTAGTCCGAAAGAGCACAAGTAACTTGGACAGATATAACGCTTCCGCGACATTGAAGCCATGTCATGTTGATCTGAAATTGTGGTTGTCGCTAGGAGAAGAGAAGCCACAGTTGGAGGAAGAGTCAGTGCTACTTGAAGTTCAATAGAAATCTTCAAACCGAAAAAAATACGGAAAGAGCATCCATTCATGATTAGGTTGTGGGCTTTGGTTATTATTGCAGACAAAGCTGAAAAAGGGCTGGAAAAATGTTTCATTCATATGTTCGACAAACTACACATACCCTTTGAAACAAAAAAAAAGTTGGACTTTATTTTTTTTTTGCTTTTTTCATCAGTTTGTCGGCTTAAATGAAAGTAAACATTTGTTTAACAATGAACTGTCAGACAGTGCAATTTTTCTTTGTTTTAAGCCGCTTGAGGAAGGTTTGAAAGAAGCACTAAAATGGCATTTGAAATAAATTGATACTCTGACCACTGTTTTCAGCACTGCAAAAAGCATGCCCGATTCCAAAGATTCCTTTAGACTTAATCTCAAGTAGAAACTTTGCTATGTTTCAAGTAAAAACGTCTTTAAAATTAAGTATTGAAAAACATCTTCTTTCTTGAACGCTTTCTTTGCTTTGTAGTCAAGAAAGTCAACAAATTTAAAGACGATTTCATTAGTTTTTAAAGCCAACTTGGCTTTAGTCAAACAAATTTTTCTCATGGAATGAGACAAAGTCGTATGCTAAAGTGCAAATTTACCCCCTCAATGTTAATGTTACCGGTCCTTTCCATACATTTGACTCAGAACTGGGACTGGTTAATACATAGTAGGGACTAGTCCAGTACCGGTCCTGGGATTGATCCATTTCCCGTAGAATAGTTTTAAGTCGAATCACTTTACTATAACGACCAAAAATATTGTCATGAGGCCAAATCTTAAAATACGAATGCAAATTATGCTTAGCTTTCTATTGAAGCCGTTTTATTGAAAAAAGAAAGCTAAGCAAAATTTGCGTACATACGAGTATTTTGAGATTTGGCATCACGACAATATTTTTTTCAATGAGGGTATATTAATTTGAAGAGAACAAATGCTACTGCTTGTTTTTGGGCAAAGTTTAGATATAGCTAAAATTACATTTATCACACGAATTTGCTCCGGAATGCAAGAATTTTACTAGCCCTAAATTTAACTTATTTTTAGTGCAAAAACTTATTTGTTTGTAGTTAAATTTAATTTTTTTTCAAAAATTTCGACAGCCTAATGGACTTTTATTTTTTTTAATATGTCTCCAACATTTTATGAACTAAACGTGTGTATAATTCAATGAACGTACATATAAGTTTTATATGAACTAAAGCAAAAGAAAATTTCTGTATGATTCCCAAAAATAGTAAGAATGAACTACTATGTGGTTAAAAAATTCATGATTTGGCGACAATGATGTTTTTCTTTACTTTTAGTTAATTTGTTTCTTATAATTTTTCTAATTTGCAGAAATCTCAAAATGTAGAGTACAATTTAGTTCAATTCTGCCTAGTTAGTTTATTCCGAGTTAGTTCATTCTTCATATAAAACAATTTACTTTTTTTCTTTACATGTCTTTCTGGCATCTTATAGTTTTACTCCGATTTAAATTTAAAATTTTGCACAAGGATTAGAAATAATATTCTTACTATGCATGCTAAATTTGGTTGTAATCGGTTACGATTTATATATAGTTCCCATATATATATATTTCGCCCGACATGCACTTATATGACCCCAGAAGCCACAGAAAGTAGAATTAAGATTCTTACTATACTTTCCAAATTTGGTTCAAATCGGTTCAGATTTATATATAGCTCCCATATATATCATTCGCCCGATTTAGACTCGTATGACCACCGGAAGTCATTAGGGCATTAGCCGACTTAAATTTGGAGTCTAGAGATTTTCTAAGAAGTCTAAAATATTTTGTGCAAATCGGTTCAGATTTAAATGTAGTTATACGGGAACATAAATCTTTATATATACACGCTCACAAAAAATCGCTTCTGTAACATATACTCCCAAACATATTTTGCTTTAAGCATATACATTTTTGGGTATTGCCCAAACATTTATATGTTTGATCTCTTCCAATATATAATATGTTTGAAAGCGTATTGGCCTAAACAATATATGTTTGGGTAGTCTAAGTTCCAAACATTTTGTATTTTTGCATCCAAATTCAATAATGTTGTCTTCTAAAAAACAATATGTTATTATGTGAACATATAATATGTTTGGAAGCATTTTGCACCCAAAAATATTATATGCTTAAAAAAAAATTCTCCCAAACAATATTGTGCTCAAAATTTTATTTATTTATTTATATATTTACAATCATAATGAATTATGAAAATAAACAGGTAATATAGGTGGTAACAACATAGGTTTTCGACCTGAATGCTCAAAATTTTGTTTCTGCCTAATTGTATATTCCCCCACATCTTTCTCATTTCCACGAGATTTTTTAGTTCTTAGCACCTTTTTCTGTAATACAAACATTGTAGAAGAAATTATTCAATTTTATGATTTTTATTTTATTTTAATTTTACCTTTTGCCGGACGGGGATTCGAACAGCGGACCACACAGTTTGTAAGGATCAAAGAAGTAGCTGATCAATTGCCCAAGGAAAAATAAAATGTTAATTTTGTAATAACAAGCAACAACCACCAACTTAATTCAATATCGCTCCCTGTTAAATAGCGCTCCAAGCTACTAAACACATATATGTTTATAGGCTATTTCTAAATTAATATATGTTTGCATCCAAGCATATTATATTTACAAACATTTTATGTCCCAAACATAATATGTTCTAACATATTAACATATATGTCCCAAACATGTTATGCTAGTTTATGAACATTAATGCTTGCACTCAAAAATATTGTGTTTAAAAATTTGTGTTCCAAACATATAATGTTTATAGCCAAACATATGAAAAACAGTCTTTTTCATCCGTGTAGCGCTTAACAAATTTGAAGGATTTCAGATGATATCCAAAATGTAGATCTACAAAGTGGTGCAGGGTATAATATAGTCGATTGTAACATTTTTCAAATAAACTAAGCCATTTTATGCTGCTACAAGGCACAAGAATTTTTCAATGTGACCAATTAGTAATCTCACATCTACTAATGAGAATAAATTCTTTAAACCAAATCTTTATTTGTCATATTTTGGCATTAGACACTACGACAGCGAAAGACGTCACTTTCAATGACAAACTGTCTAAAATAAATAGCAAACATAAATAATGAAAACTCTTTGCGTTTGTCATTTTCATTTAGTCCACGAAATCCATGGCCCACCACCAAGATATTAAAAAAAAACACATTTATCAAGCTGGCGAAAAGCGGAAAACAAAATTGAAAATCTTATGGTCAATTAATAAATTTTAATTAAAGCAGACATTTCATTTCGCCTTCCACACTAGAGAAAATATGTGTGACACAAAACATTAATACAAGTGGATCAAATAAATTTAAAACCACAAAAGAGAAACATTCTTCGTGTTTGCATGTGACTACGACATCATAGAAATTCTTTTTAAGCAACAAAATTAAATTGTTGCGATGTTTGAAAACAATTTCCATCGTGAAATTTATTCACATTCATAAAGTGTGAAATATTTTCTCATTCAAACATTTGTGAGATTAACACAAATTTTCTACAAAATGAATGGTGACATTTGACCAACAAGCGAAGGCCAATTGTATTTTGGTTTTCTTCTTTTTTTTCATTGCTACCAAATAGGCGCGGTGTACCTCAGAGATATGGTGTCTTAATATCAATGAAGGTGGCTGTCGAAAAACAACAAAACAACCATCAGAGAAAAAATTTCACACTAACATCGTCATTATAATTAATTTCAAAATAAGAAGAAAAAGGTACATACACAAATAAACATGTAAAACACATATCGATTCTTATGATATATATTTTGCAGAACTGACAAAATAGAAATTAGCACCCTATAATGTGAAGAAATGCAAAATTATTTGTTCTTTATAGTTTCTTTTGCCTACGACGGTTAGGTTGTAAAAAAATCATACATATCATACTTGACACAATTGACGATACCATCAGTTGTACACTTTGTGCAAAATTTGTAGCAAATCAATGGGAAACTCTGGCATCTGGAGCTAATTAAATCTATACCTAAATCTGAACCGATTTTGATTTTATCAGTTTTACTATCTCTGCACCTATATGGGACCTATATCTAAATCTAAACGGATTTCAATCAAATTCGGCACATCTGATGACACTATCAAATCTACTCTTTGTACAAAATTTGAAGCAAATCAATATGAAACTCTGACCTCTAGATACAATTAAATCTAAATCGGGCCAAGGATATATATGGGAACTACATCTAAATCTGAAGGGATTTGGCTGATATTTGGAAGTTTTTAAGAGACTCACAAAACATTCGGATGAATCAGTGTATCGAATATAACATAATGTGATTCGGTCCACATTGTGTTATAGACCCCGTTTAGCCCGATCTGCCGATTTGTCTTCTCGAACTTCTAGACACCGCAATTTTTAACCGATCTGCCTGAAATTAAAAATCCACACATAAGCACGCCGAATATGGTGAGTATCGGTCCATGTTTTGATATAACCACATATAGCATAATTTCCCGATTGGACTGCTTGAGCGTCTGGACATCCGAATTTTTATCCGATTTGCATGAAACTCAAAATCTAGAGGTATTTTGGGTTCATAAATAAGCCACACTGAAAAAATAGATTCATTTTAGCCAAACTGTATTAGTAACGCAGATGTGAAGCCAATTTCACAAAATTAAGTAAATAATTTTCCGACAAATTCAAGAAAATTTATTAGACATAACATGGTACAATAATTCCCAGGTAGTTGCAGTATAACAAAAAAACCACAACAACCGAATTCAAGTACATCCAAATGTCAGTTTTGTTCATAATTTTAATGTTAGTAAACAAAAGATATTAAAAATTTTCGATTTGTTTTGTTTACATTTTAATGTCAGTTACCAATAGTAACCCATGTAACCCTGTGGCATGTAAAATGTAACCATATTAACCTATGTAACCAATAGTAACCATACATATTTTTGACAGTGGTAACCTGTGGAATGTAAAATGTAACCATAGTAACCAGACAGGTTTTGACAGTTGGATGTACTCAGCTGTGCACAGCTGACTGTGATGTAGTACCTTTAGTAGTTCTATCATGAGACATAATTCACTTTTTTCACTTGTTAAAGAAAATTTCGAAGTTTGAAGGGAAATATTGGAGTAAAAAATTGCAAAAGTGTCTTTAGTACCATACGAAGTTCATGATGGGCTCATTTTTGGTAAAATTTACAAATTTTAAGAAATTCTGAACTACTGAAGAAATTCTGAACTACATATTTTATCCTCGGTGTTAGTTAATTAAACTAACGTACGCAAACAATTATTAACGTCATGGAAACTTTCTTAAAACGTAGTAATTCCATGAATTAAAATATAATCAAATGGGCTTTAGTGAAATATAGGGTTCACTTTTTTTTGAGTGCAAAAAGCCCGATCTCCAGATTTGGCTTCTTGGGGTTCCACACTCCGTTTGTTTTATCCGATTTGCTTGAAATTCAACAAGTGTTTCGAATATGGTGTGTATCGATCCATATAGCCCGATCTCCTGATTTGATTTCTTGGGCTTCTGGGATTCGCAAGTTCTATCCGATATTTTCAAAATATAGAGGTAGTTTTGGAGCACACATAAGTGTGCCGAAGGTGGTGTGTATCGGTCCATGTTTTGGTATCTACCTCATTTAGATCGATCTCCCGATGCGACCTCTTGAGTGTTTAGACATCCCAATTTTATCCGATTTGCCTGAAATTTAAAATCTAAGGTACACCGAATATGGAGAGTATCGGTCCATGATTTGGTATAAACCGCGCATAAACCGCGTTCTCCCGATTTCACTTTTTGGTCATCTAGACAACGCAATTTTTCTCCGATTTGCCTGAAATTCGATATTTTGAGGTATTTTAGGTTCGTAAAACGTGGCGAATATGGTGTGCATCAGTCCATCGTTTGGTATAGCCCCCATGTCCCGATTTCCATCTGTTGGCTTCGCTAAGTATCTGTAATCATATCCACCTAAAATTATATTATTTGATTCATGGTGGTGGGTGTTTAAGATTCGGTCCAGGCTAACTTACGTCCATAAGTTAAATCGGCCATAGAAATTTTTGTCGATTTTTTTAAGGGTATTTGAAAAAAAAAATTTTTCGTGGAAAACTAAAAACCATGTTCCCACCTACATTGGATATAGCTGAATAATGTTTCTCTGTCGAAAAGGAAACCAAAAACACTCTCTATACCACATTTCTCTTAACTTCAACGATTACAATTAATAACAAGCAATATATTAATATTTTTGTCATTCCATTCCATAATTGTATATATCTTTCCGCACATATTTTTTTCTGTTGGGGAAAAGTTTTATTAGCATATTTGTTAAATATAACTATAAATTTTATTACTGCCACATTTGCATATGAATACGAATACGAATAACAAATTGTCACATAACACAATGGAGAGATAAAGAGCCATACAGTCTGATTGTCGGACAGACCAACTCTCAAATACACAAAAGAGCAACTTAAATAATAATAGCTGTTATTCATATGTACAAGAGACAAATGAAGTAAATTATAACAAATTTACAATACAAATATGAGACCATAAATGAACAAACGAACAGCCGAGTGAACTAGCGACTTTATCGACAGTCATCCGTATAAATAAATGTACTCTATTATCAGTTGTTGAAGAAATATACATAATGGCTAGATACGCACACACATACATTCAACCAACACACTTTTATATGTAGGGCGGATCGGTGGTTAGATGAAAGACAAAAAGTATTTTCTCTTAATCATGTAGGCTACGTTAGAATTCTCACTACCAATTGATACTGGCTGATGTGTATTGCAACCAACTTCAGGTCATTTCCAAGCGGCTCGTCTGGGAGCTGACATATTTATTCCAAATCTAATTTTGATCAATAACATTCAATAATAAAATTACTCGATTGTTATATTTGACTAGAAAAACAACAAGTGGCTATCGTTAGAGCCCTCCAGCATTTAAAAGTGAATATGTTACATCTTTTTTTCTCGTACCATTGCTCGTTTGCCCGTTGCCAGATTTTTTTGAGAGAGCTCCCCAAAATTTCGAAAGTATATGCCCAAAAAATCGCCAACAGAAATATTTTTCAATGACAACTTTACATTATTATTTAAGATATATATATATATATATATATATATATATATATATATATATATATATATATATATATATATATATATATATATATATATATATATATATATATATATATATATATATATATATATATATATATATATATATATATATATATATATATATATATATATATATATATATATATATATATATATATATATATATATATATATATATATATATATATATATATATATATATTGTATTCTATAAAGAAAAAAGCTGAAAAAACGAAAAATTAAAATTTGCTTCCTAGAAGCAAGTACACAAAACCCAAATTTAAAAGAGAATTGTGTCCTAAAAGTATCCTTACTTATATTCTCCGCTTCTTTGGCTCGGAATCAATACCATAATTTTTAAAGTAAAGACAAAATCTTTGGATCCGGGCATGCTTTTTTTTCAGTGAATAAACGAAATGAAACTACAAGAAAACTGTCATGGTATTTAAAAATATTGTGTAAGAGACAAGGGACACCAATTTGTTATAATTTTATATTACTTATACAGATTTATTTTTTTTTGTTTCGAACTTTATACCCACCTTAAGTTTAATACGCTTCAAATATAAGCTAAGACTTATTTTGAGGATTTAGTATCTTTGATTTAAAGTTTTTTTTTTAATTAAAGAAAACATGACCTACTCTGTAGTATCCGTTAGATTTTTAAATGGGCTGTTGTTTGTACATGAATAGCTTTGTTAATATACCGCGAAAAGAGAATGAAAATTCCATAAATGAGATCTGTATACTAACTTTAATTTTATTGTTCCTAGATTTATAGCCAAATAGGTCGCTAAAAAATTTCTTTATTTTAAAGAAGCCGCATCTTTGGCTGGGAATCAATACCAAAATCCTTAAGGGAAGGTCAAAAACACCTTTGGATCCAAGTAAACATGTTTTGGGTGTGCGTAGACCGCAAGCTTCGTCAAGTAAGCTATACCATTTTTCACTAATCACCCAAGTCTCTGAGGCAAGGGTCAAAATAAGAAAGTCTTCTTTCTTCGACCAACCCTAATATAGTGATCCGTGTGTGTATCCTATAATATTTGCATAAATACCATATAAACAATTCATATTGAATGCCACAAATATAGATTTTGAATAAGTGGTTAAAAGAGCAGAGCTAGAGGTGGAGAACACATTCAAAAAGCGCCACAAAAGAACCCATCGATTTAGGTGCTATTTTCTATGATATGAATGGAAATGGATGTCGATGCCATTGTCAATGATAATGTGATTTTTTTCTGTTAAAACAAAACGAGAATTATACATAAATTTCAATTTCAATATAATAAATGTTTCTATAACAAATAACAGACACATAACAATAAATATGCATAAATATAAGAGAATTATTAGTGTGTTTAAAATACGCATCGAGGGTGTGCGGGCAAAATTGGTTAAATAGTATTTTGGGTAGGCGTGCCTATAAGATATGAGATCTGACTTATAAAGGAATACGGTTTGGGAGAAAATCTTGTAAAAATACTTATAAAAAAATCTATAAAAAAATCTACCACATATTTTACTATTAATAAAAACATAAACCTAAAACAACAAGGCCTTCAAAATAACTTTTTGATAAAAACTTTTATTAAAATCACTTTACACTTTATCGTTTCTTTAGAATTTTTATATTTTTGAGTAAACTTAAAAAAAAAACGAAAACACAAATCAGATTATATGAGACCCCAATGTGGATATAGTGTCGGAAGCCATAAATACCTCTGGACCAATGTGGCTGCTATTTGGTACATCCATAGTGCATCAAATCGACTAATACATAGGGTTTTGTTGGAAATTAGAGGTTTGCACTTGACGCGAAATTGTTGTGACTTAGTGTAAGTCAAGATAATTTCCTTGAGTGGGCGGAAATGAATGTGATTCTGCGAGTCACGGCATTTTATAAAGGGTAAAAGGGTATAATAAGTTTGAGCATTTGTATGTAACGCCAAGAAGGAGCAGTCTGAGACCCAACGATATCGACAAATAGGCTGACATTGCTGAATCGAATCAGAATTTAATTCTTGGGTATATTAAAGATCGTCTTAAAATTAAATTCTGAGTGAATTCAGCGATGTCTGTCTGTCTGCTTGTCCGTGAAATTTTGAAGAGATAGTAGTAGAATCTGAAACTTCTTAGCCTATCAGTGAAAGAGAATAGTTAGTTTTTCAAAAATATTTTTATTTTTCAATATAAACTCCTGAAACTTCAATACACTTAATCCAACGCTTTTCTAGCAATTCTATTCCTTGATTAAAATAGTTTTCCTCAATGTCTTCAAAATAGTGGTTTACAACTGTAATTGCATATTCATTTGAGGTAAAACGTTTGCCTGCAAGGATTTTTTTTTAGATTTGGGAACAAGTAAAAGTCATTGGGAGCTAAATCAGGAGAATAAGGTGGGTGGTCAAGCAACTCGTACTTTAATTCGTTGATTTTAGCCATTGTTAAAACACTTTTGTGCGCTGGCGCGTTGTCTTGATGAAAATATTATTTTTTTGTGTTGTAATCCATTTAATTGATCCAAAAGGTTGTAATAGTACTCTGAATTTATTGTTTTACAGATAGTCAATCAATAAAATACCTTTGAAGTCCCAGCCGATTGAATTGTTTTTGCCTTCTTTGGGGCACTTCCTCCAGCTTCAGTCCATTGTTTGGATTGTTCTTTTATCTCTGGAGTATAGTGGTGGATCCATGTCTCATCAACAGTTATGAAACGACGCTTAAAATCCATTTTATTTCGCTTAAAACGATCCAAACAAGCTTGAGAAATGTTCATTCTTATGCGTTTTTGATAGACTGCTAACAAATGCGGCACCCATCTTGCAGAAAGCTTTTTCGTCTGTAGTTCTTCATGAAAAATTAAATGGACTCGATCATTTGAGATGCCCATAACATTAGCAATTTCACTCACTTTTATTCATCGATCATTTAATACCATATCATGCACTTTAGCTACAATTTCTGTTGTTGTTGCTGTTTTTGGACGTCCACTACGTGGTTCATCTTCAATGCTTGTACGACCACTTTTAAATTCAACAACCCAATTTTTTACTGTTGCATATGAAGGAGCACTTTCACCTAACACATTCACCATATCATTACGAATTTCTTGTCCCGATAAATATTTAATGACAGCACGCATTTCAAATTTTTCCATTGTAAAAAAATTACGGATGCGTCTTTTTTGAACACCTGTTTCTGTATGAAGGAGTTGCCAGATGGAAACAAAATTTAACATGTGTTCAGATGGAAGTTTCCAAAATACTTAACTTTTTTCTGTTTATACCGCGCTTTTTGTATATATATATATATATATATATATATATATATATATATATATATATATATATATATATATATATATATATATATATATATATATATATATATATATATATATATATATATATATATATATATATATATATATATATATATATATATATATATATATATATACATATACATATATGCACCTGATTTTGGGAAATATTTTAGAATATTTCATATTTTACACCCTTTTGTTATGAAATTTTACTTACACAGAGAACATATTTAACATTCAATTTAACTGAGTCGAATTTGATCCAATTCTTTTAAGATTTAAATAAAAACAAGTAAGGGAAGTCTAAAGTCGGGCGGGGCCGACTATATTATACCCTGCACCACTTTGTAGATCTAAATTTTCGATACCATATCACATCCGTCAAATGTGTTGGGTGCTATATATAAAGGTTTGTCCCAAATACATACATTTAAATATCACTTGATTTGGACAGAATTTGATAGACTTTTACAAAATCTATAGACTCAAAATTTAAGTTGGCTAATGCACTAGAGTGGAACACACTTTTAGTAAAAAAATATGGGAAACATTTAAATCTGAAGCAATTTTAAGGAAACTTCGCAAAAGTTTATTTATGATTTATCGCTTGACATATATGTATTAGAAGTTTAGGAAAATTAGAGTCATTTTTACAACTTTTCGATTAAGCAGTGGCGATTTAATAAGGAAAATATTGGTATTTTGACCATTTTTGTCGAAATCAGAAAAACATATATATGGTAGCTATATCTAAATCTGAACCGATTTCACATGACTATATTACTAATTGTACTCCTGTGCAAAATTTCAACCAAATTGGGCCAAAACTCTGGCTTCTGGGGCCATATAAGTCCATATCGGGCGAAAAATATATATGGAAGCTATATCTAAATCTGAACCGATTTCAATCAAATTTGGCACACATGACTATCCTACCAATTGTACTCCTTGTGCAAACTTTCAATCTAATCGGGATAAAACTCTGGCTTCTGGGTCCATATAAGTGCATATCGGGCGAAAGATATATATGGGAGATATATCTAAATCTGAATCGATTTTAACCAAATTTGGCACCTATAGCTACAATGCTAAATCTACTCCCTGTGCAAAATTTCAACCAAATAGGGCCAAAACTCTTGCTTTTGGGATCATATTAGTCCATATCGGGCGAAAGATATATATGGGAGCTATATCTAAATCTGAACCGATTTCAATCAAATTTTGTACACTTGACTATACTACTAATTGTACTCCTAGTGCAAAATTTCAAACAAATTCGGCCAAAAATCTGGCTTCTGGGGCCGTATAAATCCATATCGGGCGAAAGGTATATATGGGAGCTATATATAAATCTGAACCGATTTCGATCAAATTTTGCACACTTGACTATACGACTAAGTGTTATGTTTGTACAAAATTTCGAGCAAATCGGTATAAAACTCTGGCTGCTGGGTCCATATTAGTGCATATCGGGCGAAAGATATATATAGGAGCTATATCTAAATCTGAACCGATTTCTTCCAAAATCAATAGAGTTCTATTCTGACCCAAATTAGGAATATGTGCCAAATTTGAAGGCGATTGGACTTAAATTGCGACCTAGACTTTGATCACAAAAATGTGTTCACAGACAGACGGACGGACGGACGGACGGACGGACAGACGGACATAGTTATATCGACTAAGTGGCCCACCCTGAGCATTATTGCCAAAGACACCATGTGTCTATCTCGTCTCCTTCTGGGTGTTACAAACTTATAATACCCTGTTCCACAGTGTGGCGCAGGGTATAACAATCCATATATTTTTTCTCCCGTTTTAGGCAAATATGACCTAAAATATCCACATTTTACACAAAAATTCTGTGATGATTTCTCCATATTATTCTCATATCCTACACACCCTAGCAAAAAAGCCAACTGCACTCAAATCGATGATTTGACGGTGGCAAAGGAAAAGAGATATGTTTGTACGAATTTATTTCGGCATAAGCCGGCTATCATGTAAAACCTTTTTTCGGAAGATTCAAGTGTAGTTCATTGTTGGGTTTAATGAACTGCCTGAATTTATTCCGATAATTGGTTGATAGTTTTGCTGCAAGTAGAGGATGCTGATGAGAAATGTGGTAATTCCGAAACGTGCGTCCATCCAACCATCTTGAAGTCTATAGGGCTTTGCCCAAACAAATTTGACAAACATTCTTTCCCTCTGTTGGTTAAGCTACACTTTTAGTTTAGTCAATGCATGGTTTTAAGCTGAAATCAAAAACAACAACAATGATTAAAGAACAAAACCAACAATAACAACAAAAAAATCGCCGAAAAATAGTGAAAATGTTCTTTTGGGCAGAATCAATGAATTTAACATGGGCTTGATAAAGGACGGATGTCCACCATTTCAACAGCAGTTGAATTGAATTTGCATCATTTCTTAAGGTGCGATCGGAATTAAATTTTCCCAGAATGGATTTATCATTTTTTCAGAAAGTTTATTAATTCTATATTTAGTAAATCTATATATTATTAATTCTTCCTCTATTTTAAACCTATTGGAAACAAAAAAATTAAAATTACCCATTAAAAATATGAAAAAGCGAGTGCTGGGACTGTAATGGTAGACTTAGAACGGTTGAGATTAAGATAAGGCTCCAACATGTGTAAAAGTCGCCCGATTTGGCCAAATAATATCTCACGACCTTGTAAAACCGCCACTGCTAAGTAGCAAAAATTTTTTAAATGCCTCAAATTTTCCTATATCTCCAATAAATATGTATCGCTCGATAAATCATATACGCCCAAGGGCGTTAACCGATTTAAATTTTAAGTCTAGAGATTTTGTAGAAGTATAAACAATTTTCTCCAAATCGGTTCGGATTTAAATATTTGTATATGGCAATATAAATCTTTTATATGTAATATTAAGATGCTTAATCCGATTTATCAGTAATATAAAATTTCCTTGCATACTTTTAGGCGGAACGCTTTTCCACTGAAAACATTTATATCGTAATGTTTTCAGCGGAAAAGAAAAGAAGAAATTATTTACAAATATAGTATAAAACTGGTAAACTCGATTATTGGTTAAGACACTGATCATATCTATAATTCGTATAAATTGAAAAGTATCACCACCTGGCAAAGTTGCCATGGTAACTCGTGAGTGTGAGTCATCAATATACTCGAAAAATATGAAGCCATTTTCCCATATTTCCGTGTCCTCCCTCGTTTCCTAAACATCTGTCTTAACATAATCCATATTTATTGAATAGCCATTCATTGAACCAAATACCATTTAAATTTTGTTTCTCTTTTCGTTCATTAGTCGGTCGTAAATATGAAGTTTTACCGCACCCTATACTCCTCCTCCCGTTTAAATTCTGATAACTTATTTGAAAATTTATTATCATAAATATTGACATTGTCTTTGTAGACGAATAATTTATGACTTGCAAAGAAATACAAGTATACTACATTATAAAATCAAAAAATAAAAAAATGTGTATATTTTATATCTCAATATACAAAGACAAATAGAATTTATTGCATTGAAGTCATCTTAAGTTTTTGTTATGGAAATTCTTAAATGAAGCTGATTGATAAAGTCGTTTATTTAACGAAAGTGCTATTATCCAGTTCAGAGATCATAACGATTTATCACAAAATTAGAAATTGCGCAAAAAAATGGGCGCAACAATTAATTTTCGACAGGATGAGGTTATTAAAAAAATGTTATTTTTATCAGAGAAGACTTAAGAAATTTTTCCTTTGTCATGTAAGTTTGAGAAAGAACCAAAATTATGTTGCACTAGCTGAGATTCCAACATGATTTTGAATCGCTATGCTCTACTCCTCTATTAAATACATGAAATTGCAAATCTCTTAAATGCCAGTTTCATGATCATTACAAGAATCCAAATCAAGAGAATTGAAGAAAAATTGTAAAATTGAAAAAATTAAATCACACTGAAAAAAATATTGTCGTAAATATTGTCACACGTAAAAAATATTGCCAATAATTTCATGGCCTTAAAATGCGATTGCGTGTTTTTCTTAGCATAGAAGACGCATTTCTTTGATATAAAGTTGTTTTCCATGTCCAAAAGACGATAAACTTTTTGGGTTTTTCTTTATAATTAAGTGATTCGACTTAAAAATTGGTATCTTAAAATGAAAGAAACTTTTGTTTGACTAAGGTCAACTTGTCTTCAATAACTGTGAAAAATTCTTCAAAATTAATGAAATTGCTTTTTAATTTGTTGGCTTTTTGCATCTTGACAACAAAGCAAAAAAGTGTTTAAAAATAGGAGATGTTTTTCAACACTTTTTTTTTTTTGATAGGCAATTTTTACTTAAAACATGACATAATTTCTACTTGATGTCGAGTCTGAAGTTAAAAATTTAAGTTTTCGTGAACGCGTTTTTAAAAAACTTTAATTGCACATGAAGAAAAAACAGAAAAAACGACTAAATTAAAATTTGCTATATAGAATCAAGTACGCAAAACTTAAACTTAAAAGACAATTATTTTTTAAAGATATCCTTACTTCAATCCACCGCTTCTTTTCCATAAGGAATCTACTCGTGGGAACACTAAGCCACTCTGTACTATAGGAACAATTTAAAAACTATAATTGAAATGTTAGTTATTTTAATGAAGTTTCAATTAAATAATGTAGCATACGATTATTGAAAACTTTCATTATGCTAATGAAGATCTGACGCTAAAATGAACTAATATTTATAGTAAATTTTTATATTGTTTTAGTTTGTTTTTAACATTTTGTAAGAAATTTTCGCCCAGCTCAACGATTTTTTCTTTATTCCAAGTATGTCTCAAAAATTTTATGAACTAAATGGCAGTAAAATTTCAATTACATACAAATTAGTTCAATTCTAACTAAAACATAAGAAGTTTTTCGTACACTTCTCAAACATAGTAAAAATGAACTACAGCGTGGTTAAAATGGGAATGATCTGGCGCCTAAGATTTTTTCTTTATTTTTAGTTCATTTTTTCTTCTCGAGGAAGATGCATTTCGTAAATGGTAATTAAGAATCCAAAAATGTCGGAAAATTTTCATTAATTTAATTAATCTCAAAATTTGGAATACAAATTAGTTCAATTTTCGCACGAGATAGTTAATTTTTCCCATTATGTAGTTTACTTTTTTTCTGTGTGCAAGCATACAAATGTTTAGAAACTGGAATTAACTATTTGTGGCCTTAAAAATACTTGAAGCATAATATGCTTGGGAGTATACTCCCCATAGGATGGGGGTATATTCACTTTGTTATTCCGCTTGTAACACATCGAAATATTGGTCTAAGACCCCATAAAGAATATATAGTTTGGGTCGTGGTAAAATTCTGAGTCGATCTAGAGATGTCCGTCCGTCAGTCCCCATATAAACCGATCCCCAGATTTGGTTTGCGGAACTTCTTGAAGGTTCAAATTTCATCCGATCCGATTGAAATTTTGTACTTACTGTTAGCATATAATCACTAACGCCCATGCCAAAATTTGTTAATTTCATAATTATATATACACACAGAGAAGATATTGGTTGTATATCGGTTGTAGTTATGAAAATTCTACTTTAATATATATTCAAAATCATTTTGCAATCTTCACTACCATTTGGCGAACATGTCAATAGATTACACAGGGGAACAAACTTGAACTTCTTATACCCACCACCATAGAATGCTGACGGGGTATAATAAGTTTGTCATTCCGTTTGTAACACATCGAAATATCGATTTCCGACTATATACAGTATATATATTCTTGATCAGGGAGAAATTCTAAGACGATATAAACATGTCCGTCTGTCTGTTGTAATCACGCTACAGCCTTCAATAATAGCGCTATCGTCTGAAATTTGTCTTGTTTGCAGGCAGGTCAAGTTCGAAGATGGGCTATATCGGTTCAAGTTATGATATAGTCCCCATATAAACCGATCTCCCGATTTGGGGTCTTGGGCTTATAAAAACAGTAATTTTTGAAATTGAAAATCGGTTCCCATATGGACCGATTTCCCGATTTTGCTTCTTGGGCGTCTAGAAAGTGTATTTTCTATCCCATTTGTCTGAAATTGAAAATCTAGAGGTAGTTTAAGAGCAAAAATTTGTGTGTCGAAAATGGGGGTGTCGGTCCATGTTTTGGTATAGCTCCCATATAGACCGATCTCCCGATTTTACTTCTTGGGTTTCTAGAATCCGTAGATTTTACCCAATTAGCCTGAAATTGGAAATATAGAGGTACTCTAGGACTCTAAAGACGTGTGCCGAAAATGGTGAGTACCGGTCCATGTTTTTATATAGCCACCATATAGACAGATCTCCAGATTTTACTTCTTGGTCTTCTAAAATCCGTAATTTTTACCCAATTTGCCTCAAATTGGAAATCTGGAGGTATTCTAGGACCATAAAGAGGTGTGCCGAAAATGGTAAGTATCGGTCCATGTTTTGAAATAGCCCCCATATAGATCGATCTCCCGATTTTACTTTTTGGGCTTCTAGAATCCGTAGTTTTTATCCAATTTGCCTGAAATTTGAAATCTAGAGGTATTCTAAGAAAATAAAGAGATGTGCCGAAAATGGTGATTTTCGGTCTATGTTTTGATATAGTCCCCATATAGACCGATATCCAGATTTTACTTCTTAGGCTTCTAGAATCCGTAGTTTTTACCCAATTTGCCTGAAATTGGAAATCTAGAGGTATTCTAGGAAAATAAAGAGATGTGCTGCAAAGGGTGATTATCGGATCATGTTTCGATATAGGCCCCACATAGCCCCCATATAGACCGATATGCCGATTTTACTTCTTGCTCTTCTAGAATCCCTATTTTTTATCCAACTTGCCTGAAATTGGAAATCTAGAGGTATTCTAGGACCATAGAGAGGTGTGCCGAATATATTGTGTATCGGTACAGTTTTTGATATAGCCCGCTTATAAACCGGCCCTCCGATTTGGGGTCTAGATTCTAAAACTACAATTAAATGTACATAATACTGTGTGTATCCTTCCATGTTTTGGTATAGCCCCCATTTCTCCGAACTCCCGATTTAACTCCTAGGGTTTCTCGAAATTGTAGTTTTTATCCGATTTGCCACAAATTGAAAATAACTGGCATTTTAGACCCATAACAAATTTTATATGATTTAGTTTTATCGGTTCATTTGGCAAGTCCTCCTATAGACCGATTTCATTTATTGAGGGTATAGAAGGCGCACTTATCATAAAAATTGCTTGAAACTGAATGCAAAATTTCCAGATTTTACTTATCGTAATAATTTAAATAATTGGGATGAAAACTTACAGATTTTAGATTTCAAATCCAAGCGTTATTTCATCATTTTCTTACACACTTACAAGAGATGTTTATGATTCCTCTAAAACTCAAACAAAAAGTGGTTCTTATAAATTCAGAATCTGATCTTCACAGGTAAAATCTTTACATTTATCTGTGTGAAGCGTACTGGTTGATCTGCTTGGGAAAATATCTGTCATCAAACCCCCCTGAAATTTTCAAAGGAAACTAAAGGGTGATTCTTTTGAGGTTAGGATTTTCATGCATTAGTATTTGACAGATCACGTGGGATTTCAGACATGGTGTCAAAGAGAAAGATGCTCAGTATGCTTTGACATTTCATCATGAATAGACTTACTAACGAGCAACGCTTGCAAATCATTGAATTTTATTACCAAAATCAGTGTTCGGTTCGAAATGTGTTTCGCGCTTTAGGTCCGATTTATGGTCTACATAAATAAGCTACGTAAATAAGCAAAATTGCCGCATTTGGAGTGAAGAGCAACCAGAAGCCGTTCAAGAACTGCCCATGCATCCCGAAAAATGCACTGTTTGGTGTGGTTTGTACGCTGGTGGAATCATTGGACCGTATTTTTTCAAAGATGCTGTTGGACGCAACGTTACGGTGAATGGCGATCGCTATCGTTCGATGCTAACAAACTTTTTGTTGCCAAAAATGGAAGAACTGAACTTGGTTGACATGTGGTTTCAACAAGATGGCGCTACATGCCACACAGCTCGCGATTCTATGGCCATTTTGAGGGAAAACTTCGGAGAACAATTCATCTCAAGAAATGGACCGGTAAGTTGGCCACCAAGATCATGCGATTTGACGCCTTTAGACTATTTTTTGTGGGGCTACGTCAAGTCTAAAGTCTACAGAAATAAGCCAGCAACTATTCCAGCTTTGGAAGACAACATTTCCGAAGAAATTCGGGCTATTCCGGCCGAAATGCTCGAAAAAGTTGCCCAAAATTGGACTTTCCGAATGGACCACCTAAGACGCAGCCGCGGTCAACATTTAAATGAAATTATCTTCAAAAAGTAAATGTCATGGACCAATCTAACGTTTCAAATAAAGAACCGATGAGATTTTGCAAATTTTATGCGTTTTTTTTTTTTTTTTAAAGTTATCAAGCTCTTAACAAATCACCCTTTATTATATTTGATTCATGGTGGTGGGTATTTAAGATTCGGCCCGGCCGAACTTACTACTGTATATACTTGTTTTTGTGTTGATTTGAAATTTATAGCAAATTTTTAGTAATTTGAGGTCGCTGAATCTAAATCTGCACTTGTTTTTTTTTTCTATCAGTTCGATTTTTCGAGATATACCATTATGTTCAAAATTAAGGCACTTCCGCTACATATTTTGGTATAACTTGAAAACGGTTCAACATATTAAATTTAAAAAAAATATCAGAAAACGCTGACAATATTCTCTTTAAACCGTACATTGTTTTTCAATTTTCCAAGTACAAAATATTATTTTTGTACGGAAATAGCGGTTTATATCAATTCAGTAAATCGTGAACAAAATCAAAAGTTGTGCCCCGATTGTAATGAAATAAAGCTCATTTTATTCGAAATATATTTAACTAACTGTTTCTCAACCAAAACTGCGATTTTTGTCCCATTTTGATTTTTAGGAATTTTTAAAGAACAAAAAAAATTTTATACCCTTCACCACTACTGTGGTACAGGGTATAATAAGTGTGCATTTGTATGTAACGCCAAGAAGGAAGAGTCTGAGACACATCGTTTAGTATACCGATCGTCTTAGAAATAAATTCAAAGTCGATTTAGCGATGTCCGTCTGTCTGTCTGTTCATGTATTTTTGTGTGCAAAGTAAAGGTCGCCGATCGTCCTAAAATGTGGCATAGGGTCGTTTTTTTTAGGACAAAGACTTTCGTAATTAATTTGGAAAAAAATCAGTTTAGATTTAGATATAACTGCCATATATATTTATCCCCGATCTGGTCGTAATTGGCGAGTTTATCAATCGATTTTCTTCAAATTTTATACATCCGAATATTTTATGAGTCTCGAAAAAAATTGCAAAATATCAGCCAAATCGGTTCAGATTTAGATATATCTCCCATATATATATTTCGTCCGATTTAGACTCATATCAATTTTGCATAGAGAGTAGAATTGGCATTCTACCAATGCTTAGTAAATTTGATTGAAATCGGTTCAGATTTAGATATAGCTCCCATATATATCTTTTGCCCGATTTGTACTTATATGGCCTCAAAAGCCAGAGTTTAGCCCTGACTTGCTTCAAATTTTGCACAAGGAGTACATTTAATAGTATCGGTAAATGTACCAAATTTGGTTGAAATCGATAGTTTACACAGAGAATATATTTAATAGGTGTGTTCCTTTACTTTACTCGTAGTAAAAAGTAGTAAAAGAGAGAAATATTGAAAATCCTCTCAGATTTCTATATTTGTTAAATGTACAGGAACGAAAATATAGTAAAAATTTTAAAAATGTCAAATAAAAAACAAAAGAAGCATTGTGATTTGAATAAATATTTTCAAAACATGTAGGTAAATTAAATACTTTTATATCGTAATTTTTTTGACAAATGGCAGATTTTTTGCAGGAAACTTCGAAATCCTTATTACGATAGAAAGAAGCTATGGTTTTTACTTTGTTATAAAAAGTACTCCTTTTGCAAAATTTTTAATCAAAGTAAAACTCTGGCTTCTGGGCCATAAAGTAGAGTAATAGCGCATATTATCAGTATCTTATAAGGTGGGGGTTTTCATTCCGTTTGTAACACATACAAATAACGAATTCTGACTATAGAAAGTATATATAGTCTTGATCAGGGAGAAATTATAAGACGATGTCTCACTGTCTGGCTATCTGTTGTAATCAGGCTACTTCCTTCAATAATGAACCAATAGTGCTGAAATTTTACCAGACACGTTTTTCTTCTACATGCAGGTCAATTTTGAAGATGGAACTACTTCGGCCTAAGTTTCGATGTTGCTTCCATATGAACCGACCCCCCAATTGGGGTCTACATGACATAGACATTAAAACTTTTATCCGATTTGCATGAAATTCAAAACGTAGAGGTACTTTTGGTCCATTAAAGGGTGTGCCGAATTTGGTCGGTCAATGTTTTGGTACTTTTTTTCGAAACAAGTGGTATTGGTTCGGCATTGTTTTGAAATTCCAAATTGTGGAGTCTACACGTTAAATCTAAAGCACAAAGGTGCACAAAATTTTCCTCCAGAATACGTAGAATTTTATAAGGAATGTAGTCCTTCTAGACTCAAAATACAGACCCCACTTTGTTCAAATTTTGCAAAAAAATAAATTGTAAGGCCCTATCTCGCAAATATTAGATATATTCGCACACATACACAATCTTTTTATGGTAGTTTATAAGTTCTATCCATCAAAGCAAAAATCATGAAAATCGGTGCATAATTGCGCGTTTGCCAAGTAACACTAAATTTCATACATCCGAGGTGTCCAACTTCCAACGTCTATAGACCAGCCCGTGAATCCACTAGGGACCTACAAACCTCTAAATATAGAGAAAAACATTTCAGCTTTGGCACAAAGAAAAAATTATGATGATATCTTAATCCATTAAAAAGTTACAGAATTATTTCCAAAAAAAAACTATTTGGAACTACTTTAGTTTGGAAAATTTGAAAACAAATAATTATTTTTGTCATGACATATCTACAACTTTTACTCGAAAGAATTTGCCGAGTAACTTGTAGTAAAAAAATTTTAAAAGAGACATGCATTTTGACATTGTTCTCTTAAAATTGTTTACTACTTTTACTATTTTTTGGGGTTGAGGAACGGTTTCTAGTAAAAACTAGTAAAAGTAGTAACTAGTAGTACGTAAAGCAACACAACTAATATGATATTTAAGTGTGTCAAGTTTGATCTAATTTGTTTTTGTACAATTGCATTAAAATTTATCTCTCTTCATATTTCCCATACTTTTTTTACTAACGTTGTGTTAGCCGATTTGAATTTTAATTCTAGAGATTTTGTAGAAGTACAAAAAATTGTCTCCATTGTAAGTATTTGGAAATGCAAACCATTATATAGCACCCAGCAAATTTGAAATAGTTGAGATGGTAACAGAAATGTTGCACTACATAGTGGTGAAGGGTATAACATAGTCAGCCCCGCCCGACTTTAGACTTTATTTACTTCTTTGTTTTGTTAAAAATTTAAATTTTTTTTCAAAACTTGAACGATATCTCTAAAACTACTTGTAAAATTGAAAAACAATGTAAAGACTGCTTAAAGGGAATATTATTAGGGCTTTTCTGATACTTTTTTTATACCCTCCACCATAGGATGGGGGGTATATTAACTTTGTCATTCCGTTTGTAACACATCGAAATATTGCTCTAAGACCCCATAAAGTATATATATTCTGGGTCGTGGTGAAATTTTGAGTCGAACTGAGAATGTCCGTCCGTCTGTTGAAATCACGCTAACTTCCGAACGAAACAAGCTATCGACTTGAAACTTGGCACAAGTAGTTGTTATTGATGTAGGTCGGATGGTATTGCAAATGGGCCATATCGGTTCACTTTTACGTATAGCCCCCATATAAACGGACCCCCAATTTAGGCTTGCGAGGCCTCTAAGAGAAGCAAATTTCATCCGATCCGGCTGAAATTTGGTACATGGTGTTAGTACATGGTCTCTAACAACCATGCAAAAATTGGTCCATATCGGTTCATAATTATATATAGTCCCCATATAAACCGATCCCCCGATTTGGCTTTAAGAGCCTCTAAGAGAAACTGAAGCTTGGTACATGGTGTTAGTATAGGGTCCATGCAAAAATTGGTTCACATCGGTCCATAATTATATATAGCCCCCATATAAACCGATCACCAGATTTGAACTCCGGAGCCTCTTGGAAGACCAAAATTCATCTGATTCAGTTGATGTTAATATATGGCCTCAAACACCCATGCAAAAATTGGTCGATATCGGTCCATAATTATATATAGGCCCCATATAAACCGATCCCCAGATGTGACCTCCGGAGCACCTTGGAAGAGCAAAATTCTTCACATTCGGTTGAAATTTGGTACGTGATGTTAGTATAGGGTATCCAACAACCATGCAGGAATTGGTTCCTATCAGTCCATAATTATATATAGCTCCCATATAAACCGATCCCCAGATTTGATCTCCGGTGCCTTTTCGAGAAGCAAAATTCATCCGATCTGGTTGAAATTTGGTATGTGGTGGTAGTATATGATATTTAACAACCATGTGAGTTGAAATTTGTGGATGACAGTCTTTCGTAGAAGTTTCTACGCAATCCATGGTGGAGGGTACGTAAGATTCGGCCTGGCCGAACTTACGGCCGTATATACACTCAAAAAAAAGTGAACCCTATATTTCACTAAAGCTGATTTTATTCTCTTTTAGTTCATGGAATTATTACGTTTTAAGAAAGTTTCCATGTCATTAACAATTTTTTGCGTACGTAAGTTAACTTAACTAAAGCAGAAGAAAATATTATACACAATTGAAGTATAAAGAT
The DNA here is from genome assembly GCF_050003625.1 of Haematobia irritans. Taxonomy (NCBI): domain Eukaryota; kingdom Metazoa; phylum Arthropoda; class Insecta; order Diptera; family Muscidae; genus Haematobia; species Haematobia irritans. The sequence continues at coordinate 67,515,874 of NC_134398.1, read as the reverse complement.
GAACTAAATTCGTGTCTCTCACAAAATAGTTCAGAATTCCTTAATATTTGTAAATTTTACCAATAATGCGTCCATCATGAACTTCGTATGGCACTAAAGACATTTTTGCAATTTTGAACTCCAATTTTTTCCTTCAAACTACGAAATTTTCTTTAATAAGTGAAAAATAATAATTTTGTCTGTTAAATCTTTTCAAATTTGTCGAAAATTTTTTACTTGTTTTTGCGAAATCGTAGCGACATCTGCGTTTATAATACTGTTTAGTTAAAATTTTCTACATTTAATCAAATTTTTCAACAATTAACTAAAATTTTCTTTCCTGGTGGGTTCACTGTTTTTTCAGTGTACTTGTTACACTTAATATGTTGAACCGTCTTCAACTTATTCCAATATATGTAGCGGAAGTGCGTTAATTTGAACATAACGGTATATCTCTAAAAATCGAGCTGGTAAAAAAAACCAAGTGCAGATTTGGATTCAGCTTCCCAAATAACCTTAAAAACGATATTCAGTTCTTAATCGACAGAACCACTGTTCCCCTGTGTTATTTATTCTCATAATAATCAAATAGTTGTAGCAACCAAATGTCTCACCTATAAAATCTTTAATTTAAATCGGATACGACACATCGGGTACATACGGTCTTCATAACCGAATGACGTGAGAAATATTTTCAAATGTAATTAGTTATTTCCAATTTATAGAAGTTAAAGAAGACGTGTAGACATTAAACATTTTAATGCAACAGGAAGAACATAAAGCGCAGAAGAAATCAAATCCTCAAATCGTACCCACTTAAATAAGGAATTAAATTAGTTTGGCTGTTATCGCGTTCGTTTATGTGTTATTTATTCTCATAATAATCAAATAGTTGTAGCAACCAAATGTCTCACCTATAAAATCTTTAATTTAAATCGGATACGACAAACCATAAATAAATTCCACAACAGTCGTTTAGTAGTAATCGGGTACATACGGTCTTCATAACCGAATGGCATGTGAAATATTTTCAAATGTTATTAGTTATTTCCAATTTATAGAAGTTAAAGAAGACGTGTAGCCATTAAACATTTTAATGCAACATGAAGAACATAAAGCGCAGAAGAAATCAAATCCTCAAATCGTACCCACTTAAATGAGGAATTAAATTAGTTTGGCTGTTATCGCGTTCGTTTATTGCTCATTGAACAACATTCAATAGGAGTGTTGAACAAATCGCTCGGAATTTATAAGCTGCACTTTCTTTATTTGACAAATAATATGTATGTGTATATTAATATATTTAACCCTTGTGTATGTGATAACACTGGAAGCGATACCAGCGTGATGAGGTCCCGTGGGACCTACAATAAAAAAAGGATGGTAGAGAGGTTATACCTACGATATTTTTCGATCATTTACTGTAGGTGGACTCTTCTATAATGCACAAATTGCATATATAAACATTTGGTTGTAAATATAGAGTTTTATTTAATTTTTAATAGGATACAGATAATGTTAAAATTTTTGATTAGTATACTAGTGGCCCTGATGTTTGACGCAGGCGTGGTACCTATAAGTATCCTTATACGTACCAAGCAACAATATATTGTTTTTGTAGTTGAATGTTCTTAACAAACTGGATTTTTGAAGGAAAAACAATACGATTTTTTAGTGGCGTTCGTTTTTCTCGCAGTATTATGTGCACAGTGGTTGTTTCAAACTTGGTCCAAATTGAGGCACATCTTGCCAAATTCCAGGAGCCGATAGGTCTGGAAAATGTATAGAAATATAAAAACTTATTTCGACCACGATTTCCATGAAGTTCAAATAACTTTTTTTGCACTTTTACTCTCACTATATTGGATATATCAACGGAAGACATAAAATTATGTACTACCAAGCAACGAAACCAATGGAAACTTCAAAAATGACAAATTCTTCCAAATAACGGTATTTTCTGAAAGGATGTTAGTGTTATTAATTGTTTCAAATACGAAAATCGCAATATCTTTACACTGCTTTTTAAACTGTGCTAAAACCACTAATGTAATTAGTAATAGGTCCCATTGGACCTCATCACGCAGAATCGCATTAAACTTTTTCAAATACCTATAAAAACCGATTTAATGATTCAATCACATAAAAATTTAAAGTTTTCAACTTAAAACACTTCAGTACAAGAAGTCATAAACCATCAAGCTGAAATTCATATAAAAGATAAAGTTATGTATGAATAAAAATCAAAAAGGTCCAGCGGGACCTCATCACGCACAGAAGGGTTAAACATATTAAAATACAATATATTTTATGAGGAAAAAAATGTAATTTAATAAATAAGGTCGGATAACAAAACTGAATTGTGAAGGTAGTACCAACATATGTCATACAACCAATAGCTTATGCTGTATTAGTTGTATTGACCGAATTAGTTGGGAGACACAACTGCCTTTTGATAGTTGCTGTAACTGCCAAAAGGAGGTTGGCAATAAATTCGGTTGCTACAACCAAACTGTATTCTCTGTGTACCTGGTATACCGGTACGAATTAAAAATAAAACTTTTGGATCTTTCCCATAGCTTTTAAACGGTCAGAAAATTTTTGTTTGATCAACATTTAACATTGCTGCCATTTGCTTTTGACTCAAAGTGTCATCTCCAGAGAATGAAGCCGCCGTCGTCCAGTTTTTGCCAGTCGAAGCCGCCACCCAATATGTCGAATCATCTCGACTCAAAATTAGCCGCCAATTAATCAAAAATATTGCTTTAAATCAGAAAAATTTATCAATAATTATTTTAATTTTTGTGAAAATGTTTAACCCCCCAATTTTTTTGCCAGCGGATTAAATATTCAATGTTAACGACATAAAAAGAAGAAAACTAAATAAGAACAAGTATATACAGCAGTAAGTTCGGCCGGTTCGACTTTTAAATACCCACCACCATGAATCAAATATAATAGTTTACTTTGAAAACTCATCGTCGTAGCGGGTTACTTGATAATATACGAGTATAACATTTTAGGGGGTTTGATGACAAATCTTCTCCCAAGCAAATTAGTTCAACCAGTACGCTTCCCGAAGAAAAAAAATAAAGATTATACCTATGAAGACCAGATCAGATTCTGGATTTATGAGAACCAATTTTGTTTGAGTTTTAGAGAAATCATAAACATATCGTGTATATAATGAAATAACGCCTTGATTTGAAGTAATAGAAATAAATTCGGGAGTTAGGTCTATATGGGGGCTATACCAAAACATGGACCAATACTCACCACCTCTTAATGTTCCTCAAATACCTCTAGAATTCCACTTTCAGGCGAATTGGGTGAAAACTACGAATTCTAGAAGCTCAAGAAATAAAGTCGGGAGATCGCTCTATATGGGGGCTATACCAAAATATGGACCAATAGGCACCATTTACGACACACCTTTTTGTGATCTTAAAATACCTCTAGATTTTTAATTTCTAGCAAATCGGCTAGAAAATATAGTCTCTAGACGCCAAAGAAGTAAAACCGAGAGATCGGTCTATATGGGGGTTATACAAAAAAATGGACCGACACCTCAATTTCGGCACACATATTTCGGGTCCCAAAATAGCTCTATATTTCTAATTTCAGGCAAATCGGGTAATAAATACAATTTATAGAAGCCCAAGAATGAAAATCGGTCTATATGGCGACTGTAGCTAAACATGGACCGATAAGGACCATTTTCAACACACCTCTTTATGGTCCCAAAATACCTCTAGATTTTCAATTTCAGGCAAATCGGGGCCGACTATATCATACCCTAAACCACCATTACAGAATTAGTAATCATAAGCATTTGTGGGGTAGCATATAGGTCTGTGAGATAAACCGCAGTTGCATATTTAAGAAAATTAAGGGGTACATGTTTATGGGTGCTTTGTGTCAATCTGACTATAGCTCATAGTCAATGTTGCCAGGGAAAATGTTCGGTTTACCCTACAAGGACAAAAAAAGTTCCCTACTTTCCCATACATTCCCAAGCAATTTTCCCTACTATATTTTTCGTTAAATTTAAAAAATGTTACAAAACAAAAATGGTTCTAAGTACTTTATTATCTTAAAACATGAATATGCAACGTATATAACTTAGAATATAAATTTGTATTACCACCACGGTTGCCACAGTTGGTAGAATTCTACCCAAATTAGTGATCTTTTTTGTTAAATCTCTAAAAAAATTTAATTTTGGAAAAAGTTTCTATAAACAAATGTTTGTGAGAAAATTTTCTATAGAAATAAAATTTTGACAATAAATTCTATAGAAATAAAATTTTGAGAAAAAATTCCACAGAAATAAAATTTTGAGAAAATTTTTTATAGAAAAAATATTCTGAAAAAAAATTCTATAGAAATACAATTTTGACAAAATGTTCTATAGAAATAAAATGTTGACAAAATTTTCTACAGGAATAAAGTTTACCACACATTGTTAAAGATCAAGCGTTGCCGGCTTCTAATTTCCTCCTCTAGAGCTACCAAAATGTAAAAATTATTACAAATTGTGTTGAGCGAAAATGTCCTACATTGTGGCCCTACGTCCCTACAAGACGCTAAATATTTGAAAAACACAACATATAGGGAATTTCCCCTACTTCTAGCAACACTGGCTGTGTTGATATTGCGCCTACGGAGTTAGTATGCCACTAATATTGAGCCCATTATTAAAAAAGAGAAAATCGTTAAATTAGTGTGGGTAATAAATACAAATTTGTAAAAATCGAGCAATATTCTTATGTAAGATCTACAAGTACGTATAAGTACGATCGACTAGTACATCAAAATTTGAAATTTGAATAACATTGGTTAATAAGTAAGAGTACTATGGCCAAATTTGGGAAAATCGAGCGATGCATATATATGGAAGCTATATCTAAATCTGAACCAATTTGCATAATATTTTGCGGGTTTGATTAATACCACAAAAGGTTACCTTGTGCAAGATTTGAGTAAGATCAGTTAAGAAATGAGGCCTGTATGGTCAAACATAAGGTTATTAGGGGCGAATGATACATATATGGGAGCTATATCTACATCTGAACCGATTTCGATGAAATTTTGCACATATAGTTAGTACTAAAGAGGACTGGATCTAGCCAACTTTTAGTAAGATCGGTTAATAAATAAGGGTTCTATGGCCAAATTTGGGAAAATCGGGCTATACATATATATGGGAGCTATATCTAAATCTTTACCGATTTCGATGATTTTTTGCACATATAGTTAGTGCTATAGAAGACTACATTTAGCCAAATTTGACGAAAAAATACAATTTTAGTGACAAACATGTTACATGGTCACCATACAAAAATAACATTTTGCTCTTGAAACATGTTTGAGGTGATCATATTCCTTCTCTGCGTGTACCAGGAGATACAAAATTTAATCTAATCCTCTTGAAATTTGGTATGTGATGTAAATATATGGCTTCTAACCAACATGCAAAAAATGGTCCATATCGGTTCATAATTATATAGTGCCCTTATATAAACCCCCTCCCCCCCCCCCCCAGATTTTACATCTTGGTCCTCCAGGATAAGCAATTTTCATCCGATCCGGCTAAAATTTGGTCCATATCGGGTCATAGCTATATATACCCTCCTTATAAACCAACCCCGACATGTTACTACCAGCTCTCTAATTACAGCGAAAAAATTGGTTTAAATCGTTTAGTAATTATTTATAGACTCCTCTAATTATACCGGTCAAAAACCGAACTCCATATATACTAATTTTCAATTTAGAAGACTATGTTGAGATGTTTGCCATTGACAAGTGTTACCACAACCCAAGTAATGCGATTGTGGATGACAGCCTTTAGTAGAAGTTTCTGCGCAATACATGGTGGAGGGTACATAAGATTCGGCGTGGCTGAACTTATTGCAACTTTCGCAATCGGATACATTGAGGTCTAAAAATTTTTAAAATAAGCTTATGTATTTCAACAAACCTATACCGACTATTATTCAAAACGACTTGCAGACATAGCTTTAAAGTGCCACAGCATCCAAAGATACTACAATTAAAAATTCTCAACTCAACCACTATTGACTTGGCAAAAGTAATGGATGCAGAGAATATCGTTTTGACACGAGGACCATTAATTTCAGTTAACACATTTTCAGTCAGTGTCCAAAAGACACTTTGGAAGCAACACTAATGGATTTTCTAGTTTCATCATCATCATCATCAGAGTGTTGTTGTTGTAGTTTTGTTCATTAACAAAATGATAAATTGTTTAATTATAACAGCGATCACGCGTTAAAAATCGCCATTATTTTTATGGTCTATTCATTGCTTTGAACCAATGTCTCGTCACACTTGAGTGGCATAAATCAAATGCTGAACACCAGTTGAATAGGAGAGTATATTATGTTCTTCGTTTGGTCACTTCAATCAATGTGCCCTCTGAAAACAAGTCAAAAAATACTTCCAAAATTGATATAACCACCACAAAATTTACGAAGTGATCATTATTCAAATTAATAGGAAAGCCCCTCTTCAATGGTGTGGAATTGGATGAAAAAACTTAAACCTCGACAGAGATATCCTAAAGCAGAGAAACAACAAAACAAAGGTAACAAATTGAAATGATACACAGCCAATGGCTACCGCTTTGAAATTATAAATAAGGCATATAATAGATAAGAGGGACGTAACAAAAATGTTCAGGCAAAAAATCAAAACGGCGGTGTATACGATTCCTCCATTAGACACCTTCAGCAATCCTTGGTTATTCTTTGGGAAGTACGCATTTATTAAAGTCAAAGAAATTTTCTCATATTGGTGAAATTTAAACAACATAATTTCTCTGAATTGCGAGTCAAATTGACTTTGGTGCACTGAAACAAATATTGTCGTGAGGCCAAATATTTCATGTCCTTAAAATACGAATGCGAATTTAGCTTAGCATACAAGACGTATTTCGCTGATATAACAGTTTTTCCTTGTCCAAAAATTAATAAACTTTTCAATAAAGTCGACTTGTCCTTGTAGTTAAGTGATTCGACTTAATACTTATAGAAGTACGCAAAAGTGAAATTTAAAAGAGAATTGTGTTTTAAAGGTATCCTTACCTTCAATTCTCCGCTTCTTTGGGTCGGAATCAATACCAAAATCGTTAGTGTAAAGACAAAAAGTAAGGAAGTTGAAAAATTTTGGACTAAGAAACAATTAGATACAATTAATGTTATAATAAAAAAAAACAAATATTAGGGTTTTTTTAGTCCATTTAATTGGATAAATTTTTAATGGAATTAAATTATTTATCAATTTATTTCGAGATTGAAGTTTTTTTCTGAGTATCAAATTTAAATGTATTAAATTGTAAATTTATTGCAAATAATATTTTAATAAAAGAAGATTAAATTCAACCATTGAACCAATCAATTCTTCAATTTCAATTGAAATGTTGTGGGATTTGCATTAGTGTTATTAATAACACTAGTTTACACTCAATACATACACTTGATGAAAATCAACTTTTCTTATGCATTTTGGGCTGCTGAATTCGAAAAAAATTTAAAAAAAAATTTTTATGGAACAGTTTTTGAGATATCCCTTTATTTTTAAAGTTTCGCTCTTTTTTCACTAAACAATATATCTCGAGTTAGAAATGTCCGATTATAACGTTGTTTATAACTTTTCGTTATAATTTTTCGGTCGTTTTTCTTATAGTTTGTCTTATTACTTACGTTAGAGTATCGTCTATACGACCATGAAGATTTTTTTTAAATGTTTTATACTTTTCTGGCGGAAAAGTCCATTGTAAAATACGATTTTTATGAAAATTTTGATTTTTCGCATTGATATTTAAACCAGTTAACTTATCGCAGATCCAATTTCACACGATTATACGTCATCTTATTACCTTTCATTTGAGTACCAACAATCGGACATTTCTAACTCGAAATTTTAAAATAACGGGATATCTAAAAACTGTTACATAAAAAAATTTTAAAATTTTTTGAATTCAGCGGCTCAAAATACATAAGAAAAGTTGATTTTCATCAAGTGTACATGAAATTTTTTTTGTAAACTAGTGTAATTAATAAATGGATTTTTTTTTCATTTTGCTCAATGTATATTTTTAATAAAATAAATTTTTTAATTACATACACGCAGAAAAGAAACATGTTTGTCACAACCACATTCGAAGAGCGAAAAAATAGGAGCTATTTTTGCGATCATGTCAAATCTGGGGATCGGTATAGAAAATGTTGTCAAAATTGTGTCAAACTGAATTATTTACGTATTTAATCGGAATTTTTTTGTTTAATATATACCCCGTATGAACTCAAAACAAGTTTAGTTGGATTCAAAGATTTTGACCTTCCCTTAAGGATTTTGGTATTCTGAGCCAAAGATGCGGCTTCTTTAAAATAAAGAAATTTTTTAGCGACCCATCTGGCTTTAAATCTAGGACCATTAAAACTAAAATTAGGATACAGATACCATTTATCAAATTTTCATTCTCTCTTCGCGGTTTATTAATAAAGCTATTCACGTACATACAAATGCCAGTATAAAAATCCAAATTATAACGGATACTTTAAAGTAAAAATTGTTTTCTTAATTCTAAAAAAACTTTAAACCAAAGACGCTAAATCCTCAAAATAATTCTTAGCCTATATTTGAAGCGTTTTTATCTTAAATCTAAATTTTCGACATTTCAGTTAATTTAATGAAAATTTCTTTAAATCAAAAATGTGTTGCTTAACTTTAAGGAAAATTAACCTTAGTTCAAAGACGCGCGACTTTAACGTTTTTAGGACACACAAAATGTGTGTCCTAAATTTAATGAAAAAAAATTTTGGAATCAAGGATTATAAACTTTATTTAAATTAAAATCTCATTATTTTAAAGAAATTTGTTTTGTAAATTTCACATCCTAAAACTTAGGTTGTGTAATCTTTAATATTACGTAAATATTTTTTTCAGTGTGGACTAACTTACAATTGGGAACACGATGTTAAGAAGTTTTAAGATACCTTGCCATCGGCAAGTGTTACCGCTACCCAAGTAATTCGATTGTGGATGACAGTCTTTAGTACAAGTTTCTATGCAATACATGGTGGAGGGTACATAATTCCGTATTCTCCGTCCATTCCAAGAAACAAACAACACTCGACTGACGCGCAAAATGAAAATCGTGTGTAACTGTTCAATGTTTTTATAGAATTCTTTTCGCTGCAAAAAAATAAAAAAAGTAAATGGTCACGAAAATAATGTACATGGTCTTTATGGCCATGTTATGGTTCTAGACACGTCTACGATATACGTAACCTATAAAAATAGAAAATTTTGTAAAAATTTTATTTCAAAAAAAAAATTGTCAAAATTTTATTTCTATAGAAAATTCTTTCAAACTTTTATTTCTATAGAAAATTGTTATAATTTTATTTCTATATAAGATTTTTTAACATTTTTATTTCTATAGAAAATTGCATAAAAACTACTGCAATCATGCTCATGTTCATATTAAACACCGCAAATAAAAAGTAAATTTTGACATCCATATTTACATAAAAAGAGATTCTATTGTGGTAAATTTGTCCTAAAAAATGGGGAAACAAATCTTCAATTATATTGAAATCATCCAATAAATTCAATGAATTGTTGTAACTTTGAAAAGCATTTGTCAAAATTTTATTTCTATAGATTTTTTTTTTTAATTTCTGTCAGAATTTTGTTTCCAAAAATATTATTTCTATAAACAATTTCGTCAAAATTATATTTCTATATAAATTTTTTCAAATTTTCCTTCTATATATTTTTTTTTTCAAATTTTTATTTCTATTGAAAAAAAACAAAATTCAAAATGTTAACCATTGCCACCGTGGTGCAATGGTTAGCATGCATACACAAGGTCGTGGGTTCGATTCCTGCTTCGACCGAACACCAAAAAGTTTTTCAGCGGTGGATTATCCCACCTCAGTAATGCTGGTGACATTTCTGAGGGTTTCAAAGCTTCTCTAAGTGGTTTCACTGGAATGTGGAACGCCGTTAGGACTCGGCTATAAAAAGGAGGTCCCTTGTCATTGAGCTTAACATGGAATCGGGCAGCACTCAGTGACAAGAGAGAAGTTCACCAATGTGGTATCACAATGGACTGAATAGTCTAAGTGAGCCTGATACATCGGGCTGCCACCTAACCTAACCTAATACTATAAAAAAAAAAAATTTTGACAAAATTTTGTCAAAATTTTAATTCTATAGAAAATTTTGTCAAAGTATTATTTCTATAAAAAAATTTGTCAAAGTATTATTTCTATAGAAAATTTTGTCAAAATTTTATTTCTATAAAAATGTTTGTCAAAATATTATTTCTATAAAAAGTTTGACAAAATTTTATTTCTATAGAAAAAAATTTTCAAAATTTCACAGAAAACTCTGTCAAAATTTCTATAGAAAAATTTGTGAAAATTTCTATAGAAAATTTTGTCAAAATTATATATCTCTAGAATTTCTTTTGTCAATATTTTATTTCTATCGAATATTTTGTCAATATTTTTACCAAAATTTTATTTTTATGGAAAACTTGTAAGATTTTTATTACCAAAAAAATTTTTCTCACACTTTTATTTCTATAGAAAATTTTTTAAAAAAATTGTGAAATACCCCTTAGGGGGAGGGGAATATTTTGCAAAATCTACCAAAACATCAAGAATTCTACCAATTTACCAAACAGTAAACAAATTCTCCAGTTTTGGTAGATTTCCACCTGTGGCGACCGTGCTGGCTTCACTACCACCTTGTAATATGTTCCTTCCAATCTCCTATCCAACATCTAAAAGAAATCTTGCATTCTCAATTCTGCAGGAAAATTGATCACCGATTTGTGGCGTTTTCAGTAATGAATTTGTGCCGAAATTTCACAAAACAGATTCTTTACGGAAGATTCACCCAGAGAAGTAATATGATCATTTCAAACATTTTTCAAGAGCATAATTTTATTAATTTTATTTTTTTATAGGGAACTTGTAATTTTTCTCGGATTTTTTTTATTTCGGTTAACAATTTATATTTGCGGGAAAAAGGTTCCGCGTTCCCGCCAAAGACAACATATTGGTCTTAAAAGAACATAATCGCTGGTCTCTTTTCCCTCAATTTTTTGGGGGACTTCGTTGTGTCTTCATATTTGAAATTCAATTTATGTTCGTAATTGATGTCATTGTCTAATGCCTTTTTCAATTGCTAACTGAAGCTACAACTCACAATATTGCCATGTAGTTTTTTTACTGTGGCAATTGCATTTGTTTCTACTTCCAGTAATTTGGGGTTTCCAACACAATAACATCCATACAAGTTTTGTAGTTTTCGATTTTGCCCAAAAAACACATAACTCATAACTTACGTATGCTTAACGTAGACATCATAAATTACCCGAAAATCGCCCAAGAAAAAAAGAGAGAGGCAAAGACAATGGACTAAAAAATGGGGACAAACATTAATCTTCGCTTCAAAAGGAGAAATAAAAACCTGCAAAACCTTAAGAGATATTATAATGGCCAAAATAAATTAACATGGTTTGAAATATAAGAAGCTCCACTCTGATGGTTTTCTTGTTTTTGTTTCCTTTCTTCTCGCAGCTATTTTGAATAATGTGTCCTACAGTACAGCAACAACGAAAACAAATCAGAAGATATCGGCTAAGATCAAAGTTTGTACCAAATAAAGTCGGATAGAGGAAATTGCAATGAAAAATTGTTTACAATTTGTGGTCAACATACTATGATGGTGATTGATTACTGCTCTAAGGCAAGAGATATAAGATTGTTAATGACGAAAGTTATATTTATTTTCTTTTGAGAAATGTTAATATTGTAGACAGCAACGCACGAGGCCAGGGTGGGGTGGGGGGGGGGGGGGCTCTTAGAAAATGATTATTAATTATGTTAAACATGAAAATGATCAAATAACCCCTATTATGTCTCTGAATGAAAATCGGAAATAAAATATTGTCCACTCACCTCTTGAGATTTATTTATGCCAAACGATGTTCAGTTTCTACCAATTTTTGTATGGGTGTTTGAGACCATATATTAACACCACATACCAAATTTCAACGGAATCAGATGAATTTTGCTCTTTCAAGAGGCTCCGGAGGTCAAATCTGGGGATCGGTTTATTATGGACCGATATGGACCAACTTTTGCATGGTTATTAGATACCATATACTAACACTTTGTACCAAATTTCAGCCGGATCGGATGAAATTTGCTTCTCTTAGAGGCTCCGCAAGCCAAATCGGGGGATCGGTTTATATGGGGGCTATATATAACTATGGACCGATGTGGACCAATTTTTGCATAGTTATTAGAGACCATATACTTACACCATGTACCAAATTTCAGCCGGATCGGATGAAATTTGCTTCTCTTAGCCAAATCTGGGGATCGGTTTATATGGGGGCTATACGTAAAAGTGGACCGATATGGCCCATTTGCAATACCATCCGACCTACATCAATAACAACTACTTGTGCCAAGTTTCAAGTCGATAGCTTGTTTCGTTCAGAACTTAGCGTGATTTCAACAGACGGACGGACGGACATGCTTAGATCGACTCAGAATTTCACCACGACCCAGAATGTATATACTTTATAGGGTCTTAGAGCAATATTTCCATGTTACAAATGGAATGACAAAGTTAATATACCCACCATCCTATGGAGGAGGGTATAAAAATCCAATAAAGCGTACTATGTCTATAATTACAAAACAAAACATTTTAAAGTCACAATTGTCCAAAGTTGCCCACAGGCAACCGCCCAAACGAATGGGCGTGGCGGCCCGAAATTTTAGCTAGACGCTTCTTAAGTCATTTAAGAACATGATTAAGAGAGAGAAGTTCACCAATGTGGTATCACAATGGACTGAATAGTCTAAGTGAGCCTGATACATCGGGCTGCCACCTAACCTAACCTAAGAGTATGATAGCGATATCTATAAAAATTCGGGGTCGAAAGGGTTAATAACATAGAATGACTTCCAGCCTATGAGATGCACGTTTAAAATCGATTGCTTCTGATCGAATTTTTCAGACCGTACGGATGTAGAGAGAACACTTTTAATGTTTTTTAACACCTTTTTTGTTTTCTGGGATATGATAATTATCCCATGACCAACATATAAGAAGAAATTGGAGAGGGGAACTAGAGAGAGGATCTGAATGTCGATAGTCTGGTCAATATGAAGCATCAGAGGATATTGCGGCTAATTGATGGATATTTTACTGATTTGACAATAGTACAGTCGCTTTAAGCAAGCTGATGTCCTATTTTGAATTTGTGATGCTAGAGAAATAGTTTAGGATTAAGCATGGGAAGAGGACCAATTGGGCGTGTACATGGTGGACATGGATACGTCTCTCGTGTGATTATGTAACATATGTTATTTTAGCTAAGTAAACATTCATATACGATATGTTCCATGTTCACCGTCCAAAAATAACATTTTTCTATTAAAAATGTTTGGGGTGATGATATTCCTTCTCTGCGTCTACCACCAATTATCTCTTTATAGAAAGATGCTTTTTATAGCAATATTCGAAAGTTAGAGTAAGAACTCCTCCAGAGCCCCTGTTCACATAAGTTTGAAGGTTTACTTGGCTAAAATGCGCATACACCATCTCTGAGTGTATTTTCCCCCACACAAAAATAAAGTGTTTCGTTAATTTAAGCAATTTTTTTATAATTTATTACAAGGATTAACCACTCAAAAGGAAAATATACCAATTTTAAGTAGACATTGTTCAGTTCATGGCCTACAAAATATGAGGAAAATTTCCTTAAAGATGTTCTTAACTGGTGGTTATAAATTCTTTTGTCATACTATAAAACTACTTGTGAAATGTAAAGTACTTTCTAAATAAAACGTGCAATTTACTATAAGATGTTTGTATGAGAAAATATTATTTTACGAAAATTTAACTTGAAAGTGGATAGCAATTTCTTACTGGCAATTCCTATAGTTAATATTAGTTGGTAGTACATTTCTCAAAATTTTTAGTTGACATGCAATTCATTAAATTCAGGTAAAGCATACATTTCATTTATTGGAGAAAAAATTGCAAGACTAATAGCTTTCCTCTTTGACAAGAGAAAGCCTTCATTCATATCTAGTTATAATTATTTGTCCTTTTCTACACGCAAAAAAAAAAAAATAAATCGTTCCTTCTAAACGAAGTTTTAGATCAACAACCATCGTCTACCATTTGCTTTTCGCTGTAAGGATATTTGTTTGGAAGATATGTATATACTTTTTGTAATAAACGTTGATTCTTTTACAGGATTTAAAAATAATTTCATAAAGACTAATTCAAATATTTTTTTCTGGCTAATTGGATCTTTCCTCATCTCATGATACATCTCACTTCCACGAGGTTTGCTTGGTTCTTAGCCCCTTTTTCTGTTCATGCAAACAATGTAGAAGAAATTGTTCGATTTTATCAATTTTTATACCCACCACCATAGAATGGTGATGGGGGTATAATAAGTTTGTCATTCCGTTTGTAACACATCGAAATATCGATTTCCGACTATATAAAGTATATATATTCTTGATCAGCGAGAAATTCTAAGACGATATAACGATGTCCGTCTGTCCGTCTGTCTGTCTGTCTGTTGTAATCACGCTACAGTCTTCAATAATGAAGCAATCGTGCTGAAATTTTGCACAAACTCGTCTTTTGTCTTCAGGCAGGTCAAGTTCGAAGATGGGCTATATCGGTCCAGGTTTTTATATAGTCCCCATATAAACCGACCTCCCGATTTGGGGTCTTCGGCTTATAGAAATCGTAGTTTTTATCCAATTTGCCTGAAATTTGAAATCTAGAGGTATTTTATGACCATAAAGAGGTGTGCCAAAAATGGTGAGTATCCGTCCATGTTTTGGTATAGCCCCCATATAGACTGATCTCCCGATTTTACTTCTTTGGCTTATAGAAACCGCAGTTTTTATTCAATTTACCTGAAATTGGAAATCTAAAGGTATTGTACGACCACAAATACGTGTGCAAAAAATTGTGAGTATCGGTCCATGTTTTGGTATAGCCCCCATATAAAACGACCTCCCGATTTTGGGTCTTGGGCTTATAGAAACCGTAGTTTCTATCCAATTTGTCTGATATTGGATATCTAGAGGTATTTTAGGACCATAAGAGGTGTGCCGAAAATGGTGAGTATCGGTCCATATTTTGGTGTAGCCCCCATATAGACCGATTTCCCGATTTTACTTCTTGGGCTTCTAGAATCCGAAGTTTTTATCCTATTTGCCTGAAATTGGAAATCTAGAGGTATTTTCGGGTCATAAAGAGGTGTGCCGAAAACGGTGAGTATCGGTCCATATTTTAGTATAGCCCCCATAAGAACGATCTCCCGATTTAACTCCTTGGGTTTCTAGAAACCGTAGTTTTTATCTGATTTGCCTGAATTTGTAAATATTCTGATATTTTAGGCTCACAAAAACGTGTATCGGATTAAGTTTTTATCGGTCCATTTGATAATGCCTCCATATAGACCGACTTCACTTCTTGACGGTGTGGAAGGCGCACTGATCATGAAAATTGCTTGAAACTCAATGTAAAATTTCCAGATTTTACTTCCACAGATTTAAGATTTCAAATTAAGACGTTATTTTATAATTTTCTTGCACACTTACAAGAAATGTTAAGGATTCCTCTAAAACTCAAACAAAAATGGTTCTTATAAATCCAGAATCTGATATAGTCCTCATAGGTGAAATCTTTGAATTTATCTTCGGGAAGTGTCCTCAAGTCCTCAAGCCCTCCTGAAATTTCAAAGGAAACCCTAATATTTGGTTCATGGAGGTGGACGGATAATCGAACCGCGACAACACACTATGCACTGGGATATATGACTATAACTGTCATCAACAGACAATTATAGCTATAGCCATAAACGCATAAGCAACGCATACAGCCAAGCAGATATATTTAGAGGATAGTTTGCGGCGGCCACGAGCCGGTGTAATGAAACTTTATTTAAAAGAAACATACATATATTCCAAAAATGTTCGGAAGATTTCGAAAAGATGTGCAGCACTTTTACTCTGAAACTTTAAAATGTGCCTTATTAAAGACTTAAAGTCAGAAAAGAAGAGTGCTTGATATAAACCAAATGGGCTGTGATTTTGGCCAATTTTATTAAATAAATAAAATTAAAATTTTGTAACAAAAATTGTTTTGGTGTCAAAAGTTTAAAATTTTCGAATTAATTAAAAAAAGAAAAAACTTGAAAAAACGAACAACGTATTCGTTACACGTTTTCCATACGATTTTCTTCTTTGCGTGTATTTTATTTTATTGTTGTAAACAATAATATCTACCATAGGTATACCATTCACCCCTAATGTGATACGTCTTAAAATTACATTTTGAGTCAATTTAGCGATGTCCGTCTGTCTGTCAGTTCATATATTTTGAGTGCAAATTGAATCTCGCAGTTTAGCCCGATTGTCCTCAAAAATTTGGCATATTGTCTTACATCGCTATTGATTTTGAAAAAAAATCGATTCAGATTTAGATACAATATATATATATATATATATATATATATATATATATATATATATATATATATATATATATATATATATATATATATATATATATATATATATATATATATATATATATATATATATATATATATATATATATATATATATATATATATATATATATATATATATATATATATATATATATATATATATATATATATCTTTTGAAAAAAAATCGATTCAGATTTAGATACAATATATATATATATATATATATATATATATATATATATATATATATATATATATATATATATATATATATATATATATATATATATGCTTTTAAATAGACTTTCTTAGCATCAATAGAAAATTTTGTTTCTCGTAAAAGAAATCTCTCATTTGTATTTCTGTCGACATGAGGTGGAGAAACGCATGCTCAATATGAACAATCAATTTGTTAAAACTTGTCTAACGTTTAATCTGTATATTTTCATATATTCAAATAATAAAATGGTTGCGGATGGTTAACAGTGATCTACACAGTTAATAGAAATAGATTTAAGAGCCCTTTAAACAATGATTTCCGCCACGAACAAACAAACAAGGTAAACATGTTCACTTCTATTCTTTGGGGGTTGAGCAATGCTCTTTTGTGTTACAAAAAGGTGGAAAATGAATAATGAACTCCACACCTATTTATCGGTTAAAAACTATAACTTTGTCAATATGTCATTGAAAATATTTGTGTGGCGTCTTCCATACAAGCGAACCAATTGAATGGACGTCATGATCACATAACGTCAGGCCAATTGGACACAGAGTGAACATGATTCACCATTGACTCTTAAACAATGGCCAAGAGTTGTAGAATAAATTGTAAATTTCCATGTAACTAAAACCTTTTATCAGCACTGAGAAGAACAAAAAGATTCAACCACGTTTCTCAAAGTTATAGGTGAGTCGGGAAGTGTTTAGGTATTGTTTGTAAAGTGTAGGGTTGTACTGAGTTGTCTGTCGTTTTGGCCAAATACTCACATGACCATATATTGGTTCTAACAGAAGCCACAGGAGCGGAAGCCCCCAAAAAGTACAAAAGTAACGACCACGACAACAATGACAACATGCGGCCCAATCTTATCTTCATTTGAGTGTCATGTGGGAAACAATAAAACATAAATTATTCCACGGAATATATTTCAACAATCGTACGTACATTAGTTGGCATGCCGGAGATCCTGGTATACCTCTCAAGAGAAATGAATTCAAATTCACACAAATGAGTGCGATTTAACAGGATCCAAAGAATACCGTTGGGAGCCTCTATAGTACTGGGAATTTTAAAGCGACCAAGAGGAACTGCTCGTAATATGCTTTTATTTCTTTAGGGATGCCAAGTGAGTTTTTCAAAACAAAAACTTCGTGGTTTTTGAATTCAATTCAAAAATTTATTTAATCAATTAAGCCCTCTTGGACCATACATTGATAGCTTTAAAATAAACTACAGCTAAACTAAAAGATTAACAAATATGCAAAAAAATAATAAAACTAAAAACTAATGTGAATACAATATTCAATATTTATTACAATTTTAATATTGATACAATACTCAGCAAATAAAATTTGAAATTGTTCAATAAAACACTGATTTGGTGCATATCCCGGAATCCTCTAACTATTTTTTCACTTCCGATGAAGTTATTTTGGACAAACCTTACAGTGGGCATATATTTGATAGGAATCAAAACAGAATTCGTCACCACAGCCAAACTTGAAAACATTTTTAGCTGATATTGTGTATATAATTATCACGATACGAGTGTTTTCCAATAACCGTATCCAGATATTTTCGAAAATTCTCTTAGAAAAAAGTCTGATACACATTTTGGTCAAATATTTGCATAGTCTGGCCATACCCTTAGAAAGTACCCTATTTTTCGTTTTAAGTGAACAATTCTGTTTTTGACAATTATACACTGAACAAAGATTCTCTGCATAAAGTTGCTTTCCTTTTATCTTGTCCACAAGTCGATAAACTATTCATTTCGTCCTTACAGTTAGTGATTCGACTTAAAATTAGGTATCTTGAAAGAAAATTTTCTTTGACCAAGGAAAAATTCCGGAAAATTTATTAGATATAATTATTTTTTCACTTATTAAAGAAGATTGTGACGATTGAAGGAAAAATTCAAAATTGCAAAATGTCTTTAGTACCATAAGAATTTCATGATGGGCGCGTTATTAGTAAAATGTACAAATTTTAAGAAATTCTGAACTAGTTTGTGGGAGACACGAATTTAGTATTTTTATGCTTCGTTTGTGTATAATTTCCCCCTTTTTTAGTTCATTTAAATAACGTACACAAAAAATTATTAAAGCCAAGAAAACTTTCACAAAATATAATAATTCCATGAACTAAAATAGAATTAAATTGGATTTAGTTCAATATAGGGCTAACTTTTAGTTTTTGAGTGTTAAAACAACATCTTTAGACAATAATTATGCACTGAAAACCCTTGTCTAAAAGTCCTTACATGAAAGAAAATTTTGTTTGATCAAAATTATTAAAATAATTAAAAATGTACACGTCATAAAAATAATTTCTATTTGATGTTGAGTCTGAGTTTTAGCACATGAAGAAAAATAAAAATAAACTAAAAAATAAAAGTGAATTGAGTCTCAAATACTAAAATCATTGGTGTGAAGACATACTTTTTGGAACCACGCTTTTTTCAGTGTCTATATGTCCCAGAAGAGTCTGGAATATTAATAAAAAAATTAAAATAAAATTAAAGATGTCACCTCGGCGAGGATTTGAATTTGTGCCGTTTGGTTTTTTCACTTCCATGGAAATTCTTTTGAGAAGTATCAATATTTTTGAAAAAATATAATTAGATAAAAATATATGCCGAAAATTAAAATAAAACAAGTATATACGGCCGTAAGTTCGGCCAGGCCGAATCTTATGTACCCTCCACCATAGGTTAGGTTAGGTTAGGTGGCAGCCCGATGTATCAGTCACTTAGACTATTCAGTCCATTGTGATACCACATTGGCGAACTTCTCTCTTACGTGGTACCACAATGGACTGAATAGTCTAAGTGAGCCTGATACATCGGGCTGCCACCTAACCTAACCTATGGTGGAGGGCTCCAAAACCAAATCTCTGGATCGGTTTATATGGGGGCTATATATGATTATGGACTGATATGGACCCCTTTTGGCATGGTTGTTAAATATCATATACTACCACCGCGTACCAAATTTCAACCAGATCGGATGAATTTTGCTTCTCCATAAGGAACCGGAGGTCAAATTTGGGGACCGGCTTATATGGGAGCTATATATATTATGGACCGGTATGAACCAATTCCTGCATGGTTGTTGGATACAATATACTAACATCACGTACCAAATTTCAACCGAATCGGATGAATTTTGTTCTTACAAGGGGATCCGGAGGTCAAATCTGGGGATTGGTTTATATGGGGCCTATATATAATTATGGACCGATTGCGACCAATTTTTGCATGGCCATATATTAACACCACGTACCAAATTTGAACTGAATCAAATGAATTTTGGTCTTCCAAGAGGCTCCAGAGGTCAAATCTGGTGATCGGTTTATAAGGCGGCTATATATAATTATGGACCAATGTTGACCAATTTTTGATGGTCATTAGAGACCATATACCTACACCATGTACAAAATTTCAGCCGGATCGGATGAAATTTTACTTCTTTTAGAGGCTCCGCAAGCCAAATCGAGCGATCGGTTTATATGGGGCCCCCATCTATGGTGGAGGGTATAAAAATTGTGTTCAACATAAGAAACTATATTTTTAAAAATACCCAGCAAAAAAGGGTCTCCAAAAAAGTAGTGAAAATTTACTTTGTTGCATCCGGAAGTGCTGCAAAATTGCCACAGAAGCGATGAATTTAGCACGGGCTTGACATAGGACGGATGTCCACCATCTGAATTTGCATTACTTCTGAAGGTGTGATCCAAATTCAGTGTTTTGGATGTGAATTAAAAAAAGTTGTGATATTATATCCCAGCAAAAAAATTTGGAAGTTCTTCCAAAGGCACAACTTTAAAAGCACTTCCAGAAAATGCACTCCCAATGATGTTCTTTATTTTAACTACCCCGGAAGTTCTTTTAATTTAGTTTTTTATAACTTGGTTTTTCATACTTTTAATGGTTAATTTTAACTTTGTTAGTTTCAAGTAGGTTAAAAACAGAGTAAGAATTCGTAAAATGGTAGAAATCATTTAAATTTTGTCGAAAAAAATCCAAATTCCAATCTGAAAAAATTGTGAATTTTTGAAAATATTTGTAGTCAAACGTTTCCGACAAGCGTTAGAATCCATTAAAATTATAAAAAAAAATTGTAAAAATTATTTATTTGACAAAATATAACAGAATTTGTTTATTTACATCCAAAACATTGAATTCGGATCACACCTAAAGAAGTGATGCAAATTCAGTGCAACGGCTGTTGAAAAGGAGGACTTCCGTCCTATGACAAGCCCATGTTAAATTCATCGCTTCTGCGTCAATTTTGCACCACTTCCGGATCCAAAAAGAACATTTTCATCACTTTTTTGGCGACGCTTTTTTTACGGGGATGCCAAATAAATAATTTTTTTATGAATTTAATGCGTTCAAACGCTTGTCTGAAACGTTTGACCGAAAAAAAATTTTTTTTAAGAATTTGCAATTTTTCTAGAATGGATTTAGATTTATTCGACAACACTTAAATAATTTGTACGATTTTATTAATTCTTACTCTGCTTTAACCGATTTGAAAAAAGGTTAAAACTACCCAATCAAGAAAAAAAAAACAAGTTATAAAAAATTGAATCAAAAGAACTTGCTGTGTAGTTAAAATAAAGAACATATTTGGGAGGACATTTTTGGAAGTACTTTTAAAGTTCTGCCTTTAGAACAACTTCCAAATGTTTCTTTCTTTCGAAAAACATATTCCTATAAAAAAAGAATTTTCTTTTGTCCATATGTATGTATACTTATACTTACTCATATTAGAAATAATTTGTAATTTTTTTCTGGCTTTACCTATACAGCAGGTACTAACCAAAAATTATATTTTCGTTCACCATTGCAAGAAAGAAAGAATATTGTGTTTGCAACTAAAATACGTTGTTTTCTTCAAATGTGCTTGTGTGTGCATTTCAATGTGGTCTATAAATAGAGATGCTTGACCGCATTATGAGAAGTAAACAAAGGGATGATTGTAACTATGTGGATGGTTGTAAGGATTATACAAATAGGATAATAGTAGTGTCAAGCGGCACTCATTGATAACAGAGAAATTCATTAACTATGGTATTACAATGGACATTATAGCCCAAGGTGTTTCTCTAACACTCACATTCCTTAATCGTAAGATTTTCTTAGTGGATAATTAATCACGACCCAGTGAATTTATGTCCACGTGTAAATGTCCATAAAAAATAAGCTAGAATCTTTCTTAGAATAGATTCTAAATTCTGCAAAGAAACTAATAAATCACCAAGCCTCAATTAATCTTACCCTGGTATAACCCCTACAGGTTTAAGTCAACTTTGGGTTTTGTAGACAATTGGTGATATCGGCGTTTTATTGTTTCGTTTCCTATCTGACAGATTTATCGCCATTATCACGGGAATTTATTTCATTTCGAAATGATTGTCTGCCATTGTTTTATTATTTCTTAAATTAATTCATTTTAATGACGACAATCTTTTATTCGCCAGCTAGTGTTGCTTATTGCTTGTGCGAGTGTGTGTCCTACCATTCGTTCCATCGATATGTCATGAAACTGACAGCAACAACAACAATTACAAGTACATTATCATAAATATTCAAATATAAATTTATGGTCCAGCAGTCACTTACCGTCGATTTTCATTGTAATCAAACGAGCTTGCCCTGGCTGCCAACCCGTTTCGTACAGGTCGTTCAAATACTATACTCGTAAGCATTAAACAATCAATTTGTTAAAAATAATTATAATTTTATTTCAATTGACCGCACCGCGTA
This sequence comes from Haematobia irritans, assembly GCF_050003625.1. NCBI lineage: Eukaryota > Metazoa > Arthropoda > Insecta > Diptera > Muscidae > Haematobia > Haematobia irritans. Next base: position 67,493,289 of record NC_134398.1, on the reverse strand, counting down.
GCAGTAATTTATTGTAACGAATTTAATGCTACATTGCCAATTGGGGGAATACAACAATGTAATCTATAGTTTGGATGTATTTACACCTGCGTTCGTTTTTAGTCAGCATGCTACTATGCTACATTTATATCCTACACTGAAAAAATATATTGTCGGTAGGCCAAAGATTTCATTTCTCTGATATAATTTTTGTCTATTATCCAAAAGACTTTTTACAATGAAGTCGTTTTGTCCTTATAGTTAAATGATTCGACTTAACCCTTTCACTACCGATGTCCACTTAGAAGGACATTGGAAAAAGGCACCAAATTCTATTTTCTCACTTAGATTCGATTTATTTCTCGATGTTACTTTAAAGTAGAGGCTTTAATCTAAATAAGCTATAAATATTTCAAATATTGGTGAGCACTTAAATATATTTTTATAAACTTCTTTAACAATAAACGAAAAATACGAAAATTTGAGACTAGTAAATGGACATTTATACAAAAACTATATCTGATATTTTTTCGGGTTCTTTTTTGCATTTTTTCTCACACTTTGAAGGATATTATAGGCCAAATAACGCTTCTTTTCGTAAGGCCATTTGGTCACAAATCAAGAATCAAGTTTCCAGAACAAACTCATATAGCTCTTGAAGTAATTGAGGTAGGATCTCAAAATGCCAATTTTTGTTTTACATGCTGTTAGTACTAGTAAAAACAGAAAAAAATTAAAGTTTTTAACATTAGGTTTATTTCGGTAGTGAAAGGGTTAAAACTGGGTATCGTTAGATGACAGAAAATTTTATTTTACAACATATCTTTAATAATTCCGAAAAATTCTTGTAGTTGTTGTATAGTTAACCTCTTCGTATAATTATTTGTTTTTAAGTCTTGAGGTCATGTTGTAAGAAAACAAATAAAATCATAGTTTTTATAGTATTTTATTGTCAAATCTTTCCAATATTTCGAATGATTTGACAATAAAAACTAAACTAAAACTAAGATTTTATTTGTTTTATTACACAGAAAAAAGTAAACTGTTATATAGCTGGAATGAACTACCACGTACGAAAATTGAACTATATTATACTCAACATTTTGGGATTTCCACAAAACATTGTCAAGACCAGGGAAATTAAATGCACTCGTGTACTTTTAACTACAACTCACGCAATTACACCCTCCCATAGAAGAAACAAGAGAATAGACATTTGAAAAAAAAAAATGAAATAAAAGTAAAGATCGAAATCATTGGCTCCAAATCGTGACCATTTTAACCATTCAACCATCGAACTGAACGGACGTTTTTTTTAATAGCGGATTATTTCATTGTAATAAGTACTTATTAGGAATTTCACGTGTGGTGGAAAATTAAGCCACCATGTAGCGAAATTCAAAGTCATCCACTGAGTTGCTAACTTCAGGGCCCAGTGGACGGGTATCGAACCTTTTCTAAGGTAACGACATCAAAAGGAGATAATCCCTCACGAAAGAGATTCAAGAAACGCAGAAATGCTTTGTTTATCCTAAAGAAATTAGGATTAGTCGACCCAAGCACGTCTCGGCTAAGCAAAGCGATTGGGCTCAAAGAATTCTTTAAGCTGGAACGATCACCGGATGAGCTGCCATCCTCTAAACGGGATCAAAGATCGTTTGCCTCAGTTGCAAAAGACAGCCTTGTGATGGCTATCATTAATAAAGGAGCATTGGACGGCATGGTTTCAAAGCAAAAATGGGGGGAAATTGAGAACGCGATGCCTGGTGTCTACTACAGAGGTGCGAAAAAAGTTTCCCGTACCAAGTCCTGCATGAATGTATACCTGAAACCCCTCCTGATCCTGAGTCAATACTAAACAGACTAAAGGAATGTAAGCCAGATCTTCCAACCGCCGATTGGAAGGTTGGTCGTTTGGATGAGGTGGATGGACCAAGACGACATGCGGTGTTTATATTGAACATTGAATCGCTGCCAAATCTATCCCAGACCCAAGGACGTGTAAGTTATGGCTTTCATGATATCCATATGAAGGTATACAAAAGCGATCAGACAAAGGATTCCGAAACGGACAAGCCTCCGGTAGAGTCAGAAGTGAAAAATCTCCTTGCGAAGCCGAAGGAGATATAAAAACTGCTGACCTTGAGGAACATCGTATGCGGGAAGTTTCTATAGGCTAATACCTCACCAGAGAGTGACCGAGATCTGTGAAGAGGAAGCCCTTGATGACTCAATTGAAGCGGCTGACGTGACGGTGGTTGAAAATTTGGACGGTTCTACGGTTCCTCCAGATAAATCTTCACCATTTTAAGACCGCTGCCTTAAAGTTCTCCTGATGAAAGGAGACATAGATATAGTTATTATTCAAGAACCATACATATATAAGAACAAGATCTGTGAATTAAGCACTCCGGGTTTCAAATTTTTGCATAATACCGGTAAAGATATAAATCGAGCATGTATAATTGCTAAAAACGAACTAAATATGTTTCTGCTTCCTTCATTGAGCAATGCAGACACTGTCGTAGCCAGTCTAGATATATCCAAATGCAAATATTGGGTATCTTCGGTCTACATGGGACATGATAGGGTGATGCCTCCATGTGCCGTTAAGACCTTAGTTGAGGAGTCATTGAAAACAAAGACAAAACTCTTTATGGGATGCGATGCAAATGTACATCATAGTATTTGGGGAAGAAGTGATACTAATGCAAGGGGAGAGTCGCTAATAGAGTTTATTTTGCGTACTAACGTGGTAGTTTGAAATAAGTGAGATGCACCAACCTTCGTCACCAAAAATAGGCAAGAGGTTTTGGACGTCACATTGGCCTCTCCGGAACTGAATGATAAGATATTTGAGTGGCAAGTTTTGAGGGAACATAGCTTCTCAGATCATCGCTACATCAGTTTCAGATTGGCTGTTCGTACTTCAAAGACCATATTTCCGCCAAATGTTAGGAAAGCTGATTGGAATATGTATAGGGAATCGTTCAATATGATGATACCGGAAATACCAGAGAAAAATATGAGCACTGTGCAAGATATCTCGAAACGCAGTGGAGCGGATTACTAAGACCTTCAACATCTCACTGAAATCTGCATGTCCTACAGGAAAGCCAAGGGGAAAAATTTACCGCCATAATGGTCTACGGAGTTAAGTATTATGAGGAAATCCTCTTTAACAAAGCAAAGTCCACAGGAGCTCCGGAGGATTGGGACACTTACAAGATGAATCTGAGAGGATATAAACGAGAACTGAGAAGGGCTCAACATAAATACTGGAATGATTACTGTAGCAGTATTGAGAATGCGTCCAAGGTTTCCAGACTACGGAAGGTACTAGCATCCACTAACTCCCATTAAAACATCGGAGGGCAATTGGACAACGTCCAGTGAGGAGACGTTGGATGTACTTTTGGACACACACTTTCCTGGAAATCAGACGGTTAAACCATGTTCTGGCGGTGTAACAGAAGCTCAGCGGTCATTTCTTATCGAAGAAATTGTATCGGAATCTAGAATAAAATGGAATTTAAATAGCTTTGGACCATTCAAATCCCCCGGACCTGATGGAATTGCTCCGGCGGAGTTACAAGCAGTGACTGAAAGAACTATCCCTTAGCATATATTCCAGAAAAGTGGAGGGAAACAAAAGTCGTTTTCATACCTAAAGCGGGATAAACCTCTCAGTCGAGTGCGAAGGATTTCCGACCAATCAGCTTATCCTCATTCCTACTTACGACTCTGGAGAGGATGATATACATTTATCTTAGAACTAGCGTCGATTCAAGTTTGTTCTCGAAACGACAGCAGGTCGGGTCTTCTGAGACCGCATTGCATGAACTAGTCAGCTTTATTGAAAGCTCACTATCGGCAAAAACTTGGCTTGATAATGAGTTTCCGGACTCTACCCCAGGGAAATCAACAATAATTGATTGGTATGCAAAATTCAAGAGTGAAGAAATGAGCACGGAGGACGGTGAACGCAGTGGACGCTCGAAAGAGGTGGTTACCGACGAAAACATCAAAAAAATTCACAAAATGATTTTGAATGACCGTAAAATGAAGTTGATCGAGATAGCAGAGGCCTTAAAGATATCATGCGCATGGAATAATTTTATCGATTATCTTGAGAAGGGAAAAACCATCAACAGTGACTATTATATGGCGTTATTGGAGCGTTTGAAGGTCGAAATCGCGGCAAAAAGGCCCCATATGAAGAAGAAAAAGTGTTGTTCCACCAAGACAACGCACCGTGCCACAAGTCATTGAGAACGATGACAAAAATGAATTGGGCTTCGAATTGCTTCCCCACCCACCGTATTATCCAGATCTGGCCCCCAGCGACTTTTTCTTGTTCTCAGACCTCAAAAGGATGTATTGGATGATCTTATTCAAACTTACATATAGCTCTTACAAAAATATATTGCCCAATTTGGCTACATTACCCTCACTAATGGCGAGATTCCCTTTTTTTAGTAATGGACTCAATATTAGTGACATATTAACTATGTAGTTGTAAAATCAAGTATAACTTCTAAGATTGTGATAAAGCTCCCATAAATGTGTACCCCATAATTTCCTTAAACATGGAAACGCTGTTTATCTCCCAAATCTCAAATGCTTAGTTTAACTAATTTAGTAAGGGTGATTTAGGGTATGATATAGTCGGCCCCGCCCGACTTTCTACTTTACTTATTTGTTTTTTTTTTTTTGTGTCAGCCCAATGAATTGTTCTTTTTCCAAGAATGTCCCAAAAATTTTAGAAAACTAAATGACCGTACATATAAGTTCAATGTGAATCATAGCAGAAGAATTTTCGAAAAATAGTAAGAATGAACTACTGTACAGTTAAAATGATCACGATTTGACGTCAATGATTTTTCTTTACATTTAGTATATTTTTAAAATTTTCTTCGTTTATGAGCTAAATTTGTTTAACTACTTCATAAAAATTATGTACTAATTCTTACGCTAAAAAACAATGTATGCAAATTTCTTTAGAGCGCCTGACATTCAAGGTAATTGAATTGCATATCTTGCTAACTTGTTTTTATTTCGCTCTCCACTTATATTTTTTGTTTGATATCTCGGTTAATAAAGCGTTAAAATTGGTGCTTATAAAACAGTTGCAATTTTCAATATATCACAAAAAATATTGTAATGCAAGTGCGCGTAAATGTCATTTCAAGCTTGATTGTTTATATAAATTGACATTAATTTAACAGATTAGCAAGATTTTCCATCATTATTTTATGTATATTTTTATGAAGGAAACGATTAAAACTGGTTCAGAGAATGTCCCTAACAGGTGATATATCATTGTATACGTATTACATTGTGTTAAATGTATGGTAATAATTATCAAACAATAAATTATAAGATACATTAATTTAATGGTTACATTTTATTACATTGTTGTTAAACGTACGTTAACGTTCGTACTTAATATATGCGAAACTCTTTATGGGCAAAATAAAAAGTGTGTTTAAACCCTGCAACACTGAGAAGTATGGAATTATTAGTGAATTTTGTTTACAGCACTCAAAAAGGAGACGAGATGGGCACTCCGTGTCTTTGAAAGATATTACCAGGTTATGCTGTTGTTTTTTTTTTTGTTAAAAACACATCGTTCATAAATTTTGGAAAACTCTTTGGCTTTTTTAAAATGAGAATACCCGACTTTAAAACAAACTCGGATTTTTATCACTCTACCACAAATGCCATAATTTGCTCCAAATCTGCCAACCGAGATATACTGTTTGTGCCAATCTTACTTTTTCAAGTGTCTCTGACGCTAAATGCCAACATATTCAGATACGCTAGAATAACATGTTTGCGACATATGGTTAGCACATATTATGCTTGGGACATAACATTTTATTTAAATATAATATGTGTGGATGCAAACATATACTAATTTAGAAATTGGCTATAAACATATATGTGTTTAGAAAGAGAGCTGCAAATAAAAAAAAAAAAAAACAAATGGCGCCTTAATAATATATACACTACCAGTGTATGCCTAAGGTGAAACATAATATTTTTGAATAACCTTAAGACCCTCGGGTTTAGACCCAGCTCATTTTTCGATATGTGATTCATAAATTCGCGATACATTCAGCTGACGAACAAGGTTTCTACCACTTCGATTTCGATCAAATTTCGCCTTCAATTTTTGGATCATCTCTGATGTTGGTATCTTTTATGTCGTCCACTTTTTAGATGCTGTACAACACTGCCGGTTCACGATAGGTTAAGATATACAGACCTGTTGCCAATTTCACACAATCTTGCGACTTGTATCGAAAACAAAATCGTGCGATTTATAATTGCTTGTTTCGGAAATCGCGCGAAAGCGTATGCAAATGAAAATCGAAAAATTCAATTCAAAAATATGTCATAGCTGTTAAAATCAGATGTTAAAGAAAAACCATTTTAGTCCAGCAAATTTTTTTGAAAAAGAAAACAATAAATGAATCTGTATGTTGCAAGGAATGGCCTTTTTGAATGCAATTGTCTATTTCGAAATACATCGACGCCGCAAAATTACAAAATAATTCTGGCGCCACGCTACTCAGTGTTGTATTGAGTTTCATTCTCCCCACTTTATAAATAAAATCGTAATATTTGGAACACGATATGCGAATCGCAAAACTTACCTTCAGTAGATTGTGTCAAAATGTGGTCGATCCAAAATATCCGGGATTATTACTTTACAAGTAAATACATTATTTCGTTATTTTATATTTTTGATTTACTGCCAAGACATATAGCAATTTATTGTTAAGCATGTTCTATACAAGCTTTACAATATCTTTGAAAAATTGATTAATATATTTTGAATTCGCAGAGGCAAGTCTCATCGATTTGAAATCGGAATTTTTGCGATTTGCGATGACCGGAACACGTCTAATTGGAGAAATCGTAAATTTTTTGCGATTACGATTATGGGAACAGGCCCTATATTTAAGGCTCACTTCGGCTATTCAGTCCATTGTGATACCACAGTTTTACGGTAGCGAGCAATTGAATGAGAAACAATGCTTCAATGCTTGAAACCACTAACGATAGTCATTTGTGGTTTTCCAGCCAAATATAAAGCTTGTATTCTATAACGAATTACTTTATTTCTGAGTGCAATATATCAAAATGCTTTTGTAAGCTCGTGAACAATAAAATAAACTGTTATCTGTAGAATGATAGTTGTAGAAATCATAGCAATATGATAGCAGAATAAAAAATTCACGGGTACACTCAAAAACACCTTAACACCTTAAGTGGCATGAATTCAAAGATTTTGACCTTCCCTTAAGAAGTTTGGTATTAATTCCGAGCCAATGATGTCACTTCTTTAAAATAAAATAAAGAGTTTAGGGAACAATAGAGCTTAAAAAAATTTAAGTCACATAATCTTTCATAATAGTGTTTTTATACCCTTCACCACTACTGTGGTACAGGGTATAATAAGTTTGTGCATTTGTATGTAACGCCAAGAAGGAAAAGTCTGAGACCCATCGTTTAGTATACCGATCGTCTTAGAATTAAATTCTGAGTCGATTTAGCGATGTCCGTCTGTCTGTCTGTCTGTCTGTCCGTCTGTCTGTTGATGTATTTTTGTGTGCAAAGTACAGCTCGCAGTTTTAGTCCGATTGTCCTAAAATTTGGTATGGGGTCCTGTTTCGGCTCAAAGACGATCCCTATTGATTTTGGAAAAAATCGGTTCAGATTTAGATATAGCTGCCATATATATTTTTCACCGATCTGGTCATAATTGGCGTGTATATCAACCGATCTTCCTCAAATTCCGTACATCTCAATATTTTATGAGTCTCGAAAAACTTGCAAAATATCTTCCAAATCGGTTCAGATTTAGATATAGCTCCCATATATAGCTTTCGCCCGATTTACACTCCTTTGTCCACAGAGGCCAATTTTTTGCTCCGATTTAGATGAAATTTTGCACAGGGAGTAGAATTAGCATTATAGCTATGCGTGTCAAATTTGGTGGAAATCGGTTCAGATTTGGATATAGCTCCCATATATAGCTTTCGCCCGATTTACACTCATATGACCACAGAGGCTAATTTTTTGCTCCGATTTAGTTGAAATTTTGCACAGGGAGTAGAATTAGCATTGTTGCTATGCGTGCCAAATTTGATTGGAATCGGTTCAGATTTAGATATAGCTCCCATATATAGCTTTCGCCCGATTTACACTCATATGACCACAGAGGCAAATTTTTTGCTCCGATTTAGTTGAAATTTTGCGCAGGGAGTAGAATTGGCATTGTTGCTATGCGTGCCAAATTTGGTTGAAATCGGTTCACATTTAGATATAGCTCCCATATATATGTTTTTCTGATTTCGACAAAAATTGTCAAAATACCAACATTTTCCTTGTAAAATCGCCACTGCTTAGTCGAATAGTTGAAAAAATTACCCTAATTTTCTTAAACTTCTTATACATATATATCGAGCGATAAATCATAAATAAACTTTTGCGAAATTTCCTTAAAATTGCTTCAGATTTATATGTTTCCCATATTTTTTTACTAACATTGTGTTCCACCCTAGTGCATTAGCCGACTTAAATTTTAAGTCTATAGATTTTGTAGAGTCTAACAAATTCTGTCCAGATCGAGTGATATTTAAATGTATGTATTTGGGACAAACCTTTATATATAGCCCCCAACACATTTGACGGATGTGATATGGTATCGAAAATTTAGATCAACAAAGTGGTGCAGGGTATAATATAGTCGGCCCCGCCCGACTTTAGACTTTCCTTACTGGTTTTTTCAGTTTTTGTCTTCAATTAAAGTCTTATTTGAGTTTAATTATACAATAAAATAAAACTTAATTATTTTTTGAATCAAAATAAATTCTCTTTGCTCTTTCTCCCTCTCTCTCTCTATCTGATATATCCAAATATACATATTTTTACACGAAATTATAGTTAAGAAAAAATTAAATTATAATTACGCAATTCTACTCCAACAAAAATATCGATTTATTGCTGGAAATGCATTTATATATGAGATATCTCTGCTCGCTACAAGGCTAATGAAGGTTAGGTCGAAGTGGTAGCCCAATTTAATTCAGGCTAACTTAGACTATTCCGTCCTTTGTGATAATGAATCTCGTACTATAAATTTGAAACTGTGTATTATTCCTAAAGAAATATAATTTATTGAAATCCCACCATCTCATTTTAACGGCAAATCTCCCATACTTCGTCATCCAAAGCTAAACTGTTTCTCTCACAATAACTTTGACTTATCATTAGCAGAACTCTCAATAGACAGCGATAGACGGAATGCAAAAGGAATTAAATTATTTTTCTTTGGTGCAAAAAATAATAATTATTATAATATAAAGTTATAACACCTTAACTAAGAGCAGTTTTTAAGCTATGTTTTAACATTTACTAAATAGTTTTTGTATCACATTGCATTTTCAATGACGATAGTCTGAACATGCATGTTCATAAGCAGATATTACTTATTAATATACTGCCCCAGGGATTCAAACTGTCTCAATCCCAATACATTTTGAATGATTGTGCAAACCCCCATCCATCAATTCCTCTGTGAATGTGGCAAATACGCCCACCTTCATCGACTGAATTACAACACAAATTATGTGTCCACCATCAGACTATGAATCCAATCCATATAGGAGTCGATCTTTCGACAGTATGGGGATATGAGAAGCAGCAGGAGAATATGTCATGCGTGGACACTTCATCATAAAGTGCGATAAACTCAGTTTCTCGTACATAACATACTTGCAGCCTAAATGAGTAGTAAGAGATATACACTGTCAACATTTTGGGTGTTTTTCAAAAACCCCCAGAACAATTTAGGTTCAGAAATAACCTGACACTATTACATATTGGAATGAAATCCTATGCAATAGTTTAGAATATTAAGACCTAAATTAATTCACGTAATTTTCACACAAAAATACATCGAAGAACATGCAAGAAATATTAGTGTGCATGGGTATTATTCTATGGAACTCAATACTATTTCGTTCAGCGTAAAAGAAATGTGAAAACAAACTTCTATTCGATTCTTAATGCAATTGGGCAGAGTCGTACAAATACAAATGTGAGCCTGAACTACCATGGAAACAGCAACAATGTACTGACGGCGGAGGAAAAATAAGTTTCAACATTTATTCTGATTGAAAATTCCAGAGTAATTGACTGCCACATATCAACACTTGTCCATATGTTCTACTAAATATGCGTATTGGTTTGAATTAGAGATGTGCATGTGACACGAAATTGTGGTAACTCACGAAAATTTGTGTGTTCACGCGTGGGTCGTGAGTCACGCTGGTGGCAACGGCGTGAGTGTACGTGAGCGTGATTAACAAACCAAATGTCGTGCGTGAGCATCAGTCACGAAAATAATATCTTCTATGATGTTAAGAGTTTAATAACGCTCTCGATTTTAATCATGCTCATGTTTTCAAACACGTCCCTTTTCGTGAGTCACGATATTACTCTAGTTTGAATACATACACAGTCTCGCACAAGTTTACATACCCCTGAGTTTTTTACCTCTTAACTACCCTTCAGTTCTTGGGACTGGTCCCAAACCGGTTGATTCACCTGTCCTTTATAGCCGGTACAGGTCCTTTAACTGGTTAGGTGACCGGTGAAATTAACATGGGGTTGTCATAGGAAGGGTCAATTGACCCCCACATAGATACCTACAAACCAATCCTTTAACCGGTTGTTTTCAACCCACCAATTAACCAGTTCAAATAGACATGTTAGAGAGACAGTTCTAAAAAAACAAATTTTTCCACCAATTTTACTTCTTATTTCTATCAATGTTTTTTATTTGTCTTATGTTATTTTATCTAATTTTTACAATTTGAAAAACTTTTTCGCTCCGGCCAGGTTTTGAACCTGGGTTTACTGGCAGCATAACAAACCTGGCAGCATATAAACCTGTTTCTTGTTGTTGTTTATAACCCACACCAAAAAAAACCTTCTTGAAAATTAACAAATACTTTGTTTTTCAAATTAAGTTACTAAAACTAAAGGATATATATGTATATTTTTTGAAATTTTATTCTTTAAAGAAAATATAATTTTTTAACCGTATGTAAACTTGTGTGAGACTGTGTATAAGACAAAATATTAATTCTATTGGTAAGATTGTGGGTATCGCAATATTTCACTTTCAAATCAATTCATACATACATTTTGAGAAAAAATACTACGTTTTTTATTAGAATTGTAATGATATGAAAAATATTTTCCTCTAAAATATAATTTTAGTGAAGCGAAATACCCTTTTCTATTTTATTTAAAACCAAACAACTCCAATTTTATGACATGCTAGCTTCAAATCTTTTTCCTCCTATTTGTTCGAACGGAATGTCTTCTACACTTTTTTGTTGTTGTTATACCCTCCACCATTGGAAGGGGGTACACTAATTTAGTCATTCACAGAAAAAAATATCACCAAAATATTTCCAATTAAAAATTTAATCTGACAACTTTTTCAATTAAAAAATTAATTGATGCAATTAAATTTTTAATCAAACTAGAAACATTGGGTGAATTAGGTCAATAATTGAACATTTTTAAATTTTTAATTAAAAAATTAATTGATACAGTTAACCTTTTGATCAATCTCCGAAGACTAAGCCAGTTAAAAATGATCGATTTTGTTTTAATTTTTAATAACAAAATTAATTGATACAATCAATTCTTTAATCAAAATAAAAGCACAAAATCAATTAAGCAAATGGTTTAAAATAAATAAATAAATTAACAATTAAATTAAAAAAAAATAAATCAATTTCGATTGCAAAATTCAATTAACTGTTTAACTGATTTAATTAAAAAGTTAATTGAAAATTGGTTTAAAATATAACTAAATAATTAATTGAATTAAATAAAAAACTGATTGTGTTTTTTAATTAAAAAATTAATTGATGTTTGAAATCAACATCAATCAAAAACAAGTAAGGAAAGTCTAAAGTCGGGCGGGGCCGACTATATTATACCCTGCACCACCTTGTAGATCTAAATTTTCGATACCATATCACATCTGTCAAATGTGTTGGGTGCTATATACAAAGGTTTCTCCCAACTACATACATTTAAATATCACTCGATTTGGACAGAATTTGATAGACTTTTACAAAATCTATAGACTCAAAATTTAAGTCGGCTAATGGACTAGGGTGGAACACAATGTTAGTAAAAAACAAGTAAGGAAAGTCTAAAGTCGGGCAGGGCCGACTATATTATACCCTGCACCACTTTGTAGATCTAAATTTTCGATACCATATCACATCCGTCAAATGTGTTGGGTGCTATATATAAAGGTTTGTTCCAAATACATACATTTAAATATCACTCGATCTGGACAGAATTTGATAGACTTCTACAAAATCTATAGACTCAAAATTTAAGTCGGCTAATGCTCTAGGGAGAACACAATGTTAGTAAAAAAATATGGGAAACGTTTAAATCTGAAACAATTTTAAGGAAACTTTGAAAAAGTTTATTTATGATTTATCACTCGATATAAATGTATTATTTAGAAGTTTTGGAAAATTAGAGTCTTTTTACAACTTTTCGACTAAGCAGTGGCGATTTTACAAGGAAAATGGTGGTATTTTGACCATTTTTGTCGAAATCAGAAAAACATATATATGGGAGCTATATCTAACTCTTAACCGATTTCACCCAAATTTGGCGCGCATAGCAACAATGCTAATTCTTCTCCCTGTGCAAAATTTCAACTAAATCGGAGCAAAAAATCGGCCTCCGTGGTCATATGAGTGTAAATCGGGCGAAAGCTATATATGGGAGATATATCTAAATCTGAACCGAATTCAACCAAATTTAGCACGCATAGCTACAATGCTAATTCTACTCCTTGTGCAAAATTTCAACTAAATCGGACCAAAAAATTGGCCTCTGTGGTCATATGAGTGTAAATCGGGCGAAAGCTATATATTGGTGCTATATCTAAATCTGAACCTATTTCAACCAAATTTTGCACGCATAGCTACAATGCTAATTCTACTCCCTGTGCAAAATTTCAACTAAATCGGAGCAAAAAATAAGCCTCTGTGGTCATATGAGTGTAAATCGGGCGAAAGCTATATATGGGAGCTATATCTAAATCTGAACCGATTTCAACCAAATTTGGCACGCATAGCTACAATGCTAATTCTACTCCCTGTGCAAAATTTCAACCAAATTGGGGTAAAACTCTGGCTTCTGGGACCGTATTAGTCCATATCGGGCGAAAGATATATATGGGAGCTATATCCAAATCTGAACCGATTTTAATAAAATTTGGCACACTTAACTACAGTACTAATTGTTCTTCTTGTGCAAACTTTTAAGTAAATTAGGGTAAAACTCTGGCTTCTGGGGCCATATAAGTCCATATCGGGCGAAATATATATATGGGAGCTATATCTAAATCTGAACCGATTTCTTCCAAAATCAATAGGTATCTATTCTGAGCCAAAACACATACTTGTGCCAAATTTGAAGTCGATTGGACTAAAACTGCGACCTAGACTTTGATTACAAAAATGTGTTCACGGACAGACGGACAGACGGACATCGCTATATCGACTCATGAGCCCACCCTGAGCATTTTTGCCAAAGACACCATGTGTCTATCTCGTCTCCTTCTGGGTGTTGCAAACATATGCACTAACTTATAATACCCTGTTCCACAGTGTGGAGCAGGGTATAAAAATATGGGAAACATTTAAATCTGAAGCAATCTTAAGGAAACTTCGCAAAAGTTTATTTATGATTTATCGCTCGATATATATGTATTAGAAGTTTAAGAAAATTAGAGTAATTTTTTCAACTTTTCGACTAAGCAGTGGCGATTTTACAAGGAAAATGTTGGTATTTTGACCATTTTTGTCGAAATCAGAAAAACATGTATATGGGAGCTATATCTAAATCTGAACCGATTTCAACCTAATTTGGCACGCATAGCAACAGTGCTAATTCTACTCCCTGTGCAAAATTTCAACTAAATCGGAGCAAAAAATTGGCCTCTGTGGTCATTTGAGTGTAAATCGGGCGAAAGCTATATATGGGAGCTATATCTAAATCTGAACCGATTTCAACCTAATTTGGCACGCATAGCAACAGTGCTAATTCTACTCCCTGCGCAAAATTTCAACTAAATCGGAGCAAAAAATTGGCCTCTGTGGGCAATTGAGTGTAAATCGGGCGAAAGCTATATATGGGAGATATATCCAAATCTGAACCGATTTCACCCAAATTTAGCACGCATAGTTACAATGCTAATTCTACTCTCTGTGCAAAATTTCAACTAAATCGGAGTTAAAAATTTGCCTCTGTGGTCATATGCGTGTAAATCGGGCGAAAGCTATATATGGGAGCTATATCCAAATCTGAACCGATTTCAACCAAATTTGCCACGCATAGTTACAACGCTAATTCTACTCCCTGTGCAAAATTTCAACTAAAGGGGAGTTAAAAATTGGCCTCTGTGGTCATATGAGTGTAAATCGGGCGAAAGCTATATATGGGAGATATATCCAAATCTGAACCGATTTCAACCAAATTTGGCACGCATAGTTACAATGCTAATTCTACTCCCTGTGCAAAATTTCAACTAAATCGGAGTTCAAAATTGGCCTCTGTGGGCAAATGAGTGTAAATCGGGCGAAAGCTATATATGGGAGCTATATCTAAATCTGAACCGATTTGGCTGATATTTTGCAAGTTTTTCGAAACCCACAAAAAATATTCGGATGTACGGAATTTGAGGAAGATCGGTTGATATATACGCCAATTATGACCAGATCGGTGAAAAATATATATGACAGCTATATCTAAATCTGAACCGATTTTTTCCAAAATCAATAGGGATCGTCTTTGAGCCGAAACAGGACCCTATACCAAATTTTAGGACAATCGGACTAAAACTGCGAGCTGTACTTTGCACACAAAAATACATCAACAGACAGACAGACAGACAGACGGACATCGCTAAATCGACTCAGAATTTAATTCTAAGCCGATCCGTATACTAAAAGGTTGGTCTATGATTACTCCTTCTTGGCGTTACATACAAATGCACACTTATTATACCCTGTACCACAGTAGTGGTGAAGGGTATAAATATGGGAAACATTTAAATCTGAAGCAATTTTAAGGAAACTTTGCAAAAGTTTATTTATGATTTATCGCTCGATATATATGTATTAGGAGTTTAGGAAAATTAGAGTCATTTTTACAACTTTTCGACTAAGCAGTGGCGATTTTACAAAGAAATTGTTGGTATTTTGACCATTTTTGTCGAAATCAGAAAAACATATATATGCGAGCTATATCTAAATCTGAACCGATTTCACCCAAATTTAACACGCATAGTTACAATGCTAATTTTACTCTCTGTGCAAAATTTCAACTAAATCGGAGTTAAAAATTTGCCTCTGTGGTCATATGAGTGTAAATCGGGCGAAAGCTATATATGGGAGATATATCCAAATCTGAACCGATTTCAACCAAATTTAGCACGCATAGTTACAATGCTAATTCTACTCTCTGTGCAAAATTTCAACTAAATCGGAGTTAAAAATTTGCCTCTGTGGTCAAATGAGTGTAAATCGGGCGAAAGCTATATATGGGAGATATATCCAAATCTGAACCGATTTCAACCAAATTTGGCACGCATAGCTGTAATGCTAATTCTACTCCCTGTGCAAAATTTCAACTAAATCGGAGTTAAAAATTGGCCTCTGTGGGCAAATGAGTGTAAATCGGGCGAAAGCTATATATGGGAGCTATATCTAAATCTGAACCGATTTGGCTGATATTTTGCAAGTTTTTCGAAACCCATAAAATATTCGGATGTACGGAATTTGAGGAAGATCGGTTGATATATACACCAATTATGACCAGATCGGTGAAAAATATATATGACACCTATATCTAAATCTGAACTGAACCAAAATCAATAGGGATCGTCTTTGAGCCGAAACAGGACCCTATACCAAATTTTGGGACAATCGGACTAAAACTGCGAGCTGTACTTTGCACACAAAAATACATCAACAGACAGACAGACGGACATCGCTAAATCGACTCAGAATTTAATTCTAAGCCGATCCGTATACTAAAAGGTTGGTCTATGATTACTTCTTCTTGGCGTTACATACAAATGCACAAACTTATTATACCCTGTACCACAGTAGTGGTGAAGGGTATAATTAATTAAAATTTTCAAATCAAATCAACTTATTTTTAGTAAAATATTTGTTATGGCCACTTAAAACTGTGATTGATACCATATTTTTCAAGATTGAAGACATTTCAATTAATCAATTAATTTCGTGATAGAATCAGAAAATATTTTTTGTGTATTGCTTTGGTACAATATCGAATTATTGGTCTCATACCCCATAAAGTATATATATTCTGGGTCGTAACTTCCGAATGAAATAAGCTATCGATTAGAAACCTGGCAAAAGTAACTGCTATTGATATAACATAAGGCGGATGAGATTGCAAAATTCGTCCATATCGGTCCATAAAACCCGCTTGGACACGAAACGATTGGTAAACACTGGCTACTACAACCTGCACTATGGTCTGATACTATTTGCAACCACAATCGTATATTGCAATATATTTGCTTATGTCTTCGTAAATATCTCCTCCTTACGAACTACTTGCCATAGTGCTATATTCTAATGCATGCGATTTACTTCACCATTGACGTGTACTATACGTATCCTCAATAGCTTCATTTCCATTCGACCCACCAATTTGCCACATGGGTCCATTTCGATAAACATCCTTATAGCACATGGTATTACCTTGCCTGTCAAAATCATTGAATGGGGGTATGTTAGATGTGCTGTTGGCTGATTTTGCTGTCTGACAATGAGCTGTCATTATTTTATGCCTCATGACAAAATAATTAATCGCTTTGTGCATATTAAATCAATTTCAGAATGACAGGATAGACAGACCGACAGACAACAACTCGGCATGTTTTCCTGTGAGTCAGTAGCCTGAGGCCAAGCAATTTTTTTCATAGAGAAAAATTTGCTGAAAATTGCTTTTCGTTCGCTTGCAGTTACTTAACAATGTGGGCGGTTGATGGTGACGATGCTCTACAGTATATTCGACTATGTGTCTAACTGCAAGAGCAGGCAATTTTTGATGAAAATCAAATTAATTACAATTCTGTGGGAGGAAACCAATCACAAATTATGCTTGCAGAGGCTACACATAACGTCCAGATTTTGTACAAAACAAGTGAGAAACAAGTATATACGGCCGTAAGTTCGGCCAGGCCGAATCTTATGTACCTCCAACATGGATTGCGTAGAAACTTCTACGAAAGAATGTCATCCACAATCGAATTACTTTGGTTGTGGTATCTTAAAACTTTTTAACATCATTTTCTAAATTGTGAGTTTATCCATACGTGGTATATATTAGACAAAAATGTTATGTATAGGTAAGTCTACAAATAATTACGAATCGATATGGACTTTTTGCACGATACGTAGAGAGCCAGAATTGAAATATGAGGGTCGCTTATGTGGGGGCTATAAACAATAATGAGCTTGATATGGACCAATTTTTGTGTGATTGGGGATCGATTTATCTGAGGGCTATATATAACTATAGACCGATATGGACCTAGTTAGGCATGATTGTTAACGGCCATATACTAGCACAATGTACCAAATTCCAACTGACTCGGATGAAATTTGCTCCTCCAAGAGGCCCCAAAACCAAATCTCGGGATCGGTTTATCTCGGGGCTATATATGATTATGGACTGATATGGACCACTTTTGGCATAGTTGTTAAATATCATATACTACCACCACGTACCAAAGTTCAACCACACCGAAAGAATTTTCTTCGTAAAAAGTACGAAAAATTTCGTTAAAAGTACGAAATTTGTCATTGTTTTACAACCAAAGAAACTTTTCATTAAAAGTACGAAATATTTCGTACTTTTTACGAAGAAAAGTTCTTCCAAAATTTTCGTAGTTTGTAAGAAAAAAATTCGTACTTTTTATGAAGAATCTTCGTACTTTTTATGAAAAATCTTCGTACTTTTTATGAAACAACTTCGTTCTTTTTATGAAAATGTTTTGTACTTTTTATGAAAAATTTTCGTAGTTTTTATGAAAAATGTTCGTACTTTTTATGAAAAACTTTCGTACTTTTTTCTCAAAAATGTTCGAACTTTTAGAAAAAAAATTATAGTCGAAAGTGCATTTGGTTGTAGTTGCAAGTGTGAAAAATGACATCACTACTTTACATCTTAAGTTTTTTAATAATTTTTAGTTTTATTGCTTCACTTTTATTCATAGCGCGCTATCACCCAAATGAGAAGTAGCATAGACTTGCATAAAAAAATAGAATTAAGGAATGCACTCAAGCACATTATAAAAGACAATTTAATGCCGCGAACGGAAATTTTACAACTTCAATGAAACTTCTTCGTTATTTCAAAGAAAATGTTTCGTACTTTTTATGAAGAAATTTTAACGCAGAATGTTTCGTAAAATATTCGTAAAAACTTCTTCACAAAATTCATGAAATGTGAAGAAAGTTTCGTTAAAAGTACGAACTTTTTACGAAGAAAAGTTAATGTAGAATGTTTCGTAGAAGTTTCGTATATTCGTAAAATGTTCTTCGTAAAATTTACGAAAATGAATGAAAATTTCGTTATTTTAATGAAGAATTCAGGGAGAATAGTTAATGAAGAATTCTTCGTAAAATTAACGAAGAAAATTCTTTCGGTGCAGATCGGATGAATTTTGCTTCTCCATAAGGCACAGGAGGTCAAATATGGGGATCGGTTTATATGGGAGCTATATATAATTATGGAGTGATATGAACCAATTCCTGCATGGTTGTTGGATACAATATACTAACAACACGTACCAAATTTAAACCGAATCGGATGAATTTTGCTCTTCCAAGGGGCTCCGGAGGTCAAATCTGGGGATCGGTTTATATGGGGCCTATATATATTTATGGACCGATATCGACCAATTTTTGCATGGGTGTTTGAGGCCATATATTAACACCACGTACATAATTTGAACTGAATCAGATGAATTTTGGTCTTCCAAGAGGCTCCGGAGTTCAAATCTGGTGATCGATTTATATGGCGGCTATATATAATTATGGACCGATGTTGACCAAATTTTCGCATGGTCATTAGAGACCATATACTTACACCATGTACAAAATTTCAGCCGGATCAGATGAAATTTGCTTCTCTTAGAGGCTCCACAAGCCACATCTGGGGATCGGCTTATATGGGGGCTATATGTAATTATGGACCGATGTGGACCAATTTTTGCATGGTTGTTAGAGACCATATACTAACACTATGTACCAAATTTCAGCCGGATCGGTTGAAATTTGCTTCTCTTATAGGCATTAGCGTAGCTAGACAATTTTCCTAGGGGGGGCTATAGCCCCCCTAGGTGAAAATTTATAGACTGAACTTATAGGTTCAATTAATGTTTTATTTCATAAAAATGAATAACAATATAGGCATCAAAATAACTCGACAATTAATTTATAATAAAGCAACTAAAAGTAGTTCCACACTTTTCCCAGCAAAAAAATTGGGAGTTGTTCTAATGTCACAACTTGAAAAACACTTCCAAAAATGTCCTCACAAAGAAGTTAATTATTTTAACTACACAGGAAGTTTTTTTACTTCATTTTTTCATATTTTAATGCGTAATTTTTTGTTTTCTTTTAAAAAAAGGTAAGAATAAATAAAATGGTACAAATTATTCAAATTTTGCCACAAAAATGCTAAATTCATTATAGAAATTTTTATAGAATTTTTGAAAATATTCGAGGGAAAACATTTCAAACAAGCGTTAGAATGCATTAAAAATCATAAAAAATATAAAAATTAATTATTTGGGAAAATATAACAAAATTTTTTAATTCACATTCAAAACACTGAATTTGGATCACAACTTAAGAAGTGATTCAAATTCATTGCAACGGCTGTTGAAACGGTGGACATTCGTTCTATGACAATTTCATATTACATTCATCGCTTCTCCGCCAATTTTGCACCACTTCCGGACCCAAAAAGAAGATTTTCACTTCTTTATGCTTTTTTGCAGCATTATTAAGACATTAATTTATGAAAGAATAGTATCAATTACTACTTTTTTTAATTAAATTGACTAAATCAGACTAAACAAAATAATAAAGGAGCTTTAGTTATTCAACTAAATCAAAAGTTCAACCACAGATTTATTTTATAAATATCAGATTTCAAACATTGCCATCGGCAACTGCTACCACAACTAAATTAATTCGATTGTGCATGAAAGTCTTTAGCGGAACTTTGTTCGGTTGTATATACTTGTTTAATTTTTAGAAAAATGTAAAATCGTAAATAGGTTTTCAAATTCTGGGGGGGCTAAAATTTTTCTGGGGGGGGTCTAAGCCCCCTCCCCAGAGGCCTTCCTACGCTTATGCTTCAAACATTGCCATCGGCAACTGCTACCACAACCCAAGTAATTCGATTGTGCATGAAAGTCTTTAGCGGAACTTTGTGCGGTTGTATATACTTGTTTAATTTTTATAAAAATGTAAAATCGTAAATAGGTTTTCAAATTCTGGGGGGGGCTAAATTTTTTCTGGGGGGGTCTAAGCCCCCTCCCCAGAGGCCTTCCTTATGCTTATAGGATTCGCAAGCCAAATTTGGGGGTCTGTTTATATGGGGGCTATACGTAAAAGTGGACCGATATGACCCATTTGCAATACCATCCGACCTACATCAATAACAACTACTTGTGCCAAGTTTCAAGTCGATAACTTGTTTCGTTCGGAAGTTAGCGTGATTTTAACAGACGGACGGACGGACATGCTCAGATCGACTCAGAATTTCACCACGACCCAGAATATATATACTTTATGGGGTCTTAGAGCAATATTTCGATGTGTTACAAACGGAATGACAAAGTTAATATACCCCCATCCTATGGTGGAGGGTATAAAGCTACATTCGGGTTATGTCGGCTATAAAGTATCCTACATCATCCATAATGTATTTGGTGTTTGGAATATATTCGATTTGATTCAGTTGAAATTTCTTAGCTCACGTACATTCTCTTGACTCACGAAAACTCATTACTCAAGCAAATAGTAGTGATGCTCCATTGTGTTGTATGTTACGTTTGACAACTACGTTTTCATTTATCACATTGTCAAAACAACTAAAAAATACTTTTAAAGTAAGAATCCCAAAATTAATTTTGGTATTTGAAGACCGTTACTATTACTATAAAAAATGTCACAAATAAACAAAACCCTAAAGGTTTTTTTTATAGAAACCCCTAATATTAGCAATAAGAGGTGTAACGAATTGGCTGAGAAGTAATCTTCCTACAAATGTTGGCATTAATATATACTCAGACAGTCAACCAGCAATAAATTTCCGGGACTCTGTGTTCCTTAACTTGAAAACGAACGTAGAATCCCTCAACGAGATGGTTGAGCAGTACAATATTCACCTAACGTGGGTGCTTGACCACAGGAGCATACCAGGGAACAGCGAAGGCCAGAAACTACCTTACATATTCCATGGGAACCTAGAGTCTGTTGGTATGACTCTGGCTAACTGCAAGCTCTTACTGCGTGAAAAGGCTGTTATGAGGGCAAATGTCCGACTGGAGAATAGCAAGGGTTGTAACGACACCAACACTATTTAAACTTAAACCACACACTAGATATGCTAGTGTTCCCAAGACGTTAGATATCATTCTTGATACCGGCCATTACGAGGTGCTGCCTGATAGCCGAGTTTGCAAAAACTATTGGCGTGAAGTACAATAACTTTTATATAAGCTGTCATGATGCGGAGGAAAAGGGATCAATTAAACAACTCTCGTGTGAGTGTCCAGCATGTTGCGTAAGGCGTAAGCGAATTTTGGGGGCATATTGCTTTAGATTACTGGCGGACCTGGAAAACGTTAACTTAGCAGTCTGTTGTTTTTGGAACAATCAGATTGGTTCAACAGAAGAAAATAATCGGGTGGGTTCAACGGTAACAAAAAATCTAGAAGTGTCTATATGTAATGTTGTTGTTGTTGTTGTTGTAACAGTTTATTGTGATCTCATCCATTTCATGTTATACGCTTGGTACATCAGCTTGTTGGCAGATCAAGGAACTCTGCGACTAAGATGGGGTGTGTCCAGAGTGATCTGGTGGTAAGTCGGGTTGGTTTGGCTGGGCAAGAGAAAAGATGACGCGTGTCGTGTGGCCCTTGGTTGCAAATTGGACAAACGTCAGCTACGCTGCTATCAATCACCGATAAGTAGGAATTGAGGCGGCTGCACTTGCCTGATCTTAATTGGGCCAAAACTACCCTAGTCTGCCGTGGGAGGTCTCTTTCCTCCGGTGCTATGGGCGGTGGTCGGACTCCAAGAACAGGATTAACCTTGTAGCTTCTCACCGCTTCAGCTACAGTATCCTCATGAATCCTGTTCAAACCTGCCTGGTACGCTGCTTGATCTAGAGGCTCTCTTTTATAGCGCTGGATCTCGCGCTCTAGATTATGTATATCAACCCTTACGTTCCTGGGTGGTGGTTGTGTATCCATAAGATGGTGGTTTGGATGATTACTGCGATAACAACCCAGGAGATACTGCTTTGACAACATGTAGTTGTGTCTTCGCACAGGGATGATCTTTGTCTCCACATAAAGGTGATCCAGGGGTGTGCTGCGGAGACACCCAGTCGCAGTTCTAAGAGCAGCGTTCTGACAGGTTTGTATGTTATTCCACTGCGTATCACTGGTCTGCGGTGTCCACACTGGCGCTGCATAGTTTACCACTGACCGGCCAATTGCCTTATAAGTAGTTAGCAAGGTTTCTTTGTCCGCACCCCAAGTACTGCCGGCTAGTGACTTGAGGACCTTGTTTCTACCACGGAGCTTATTACAAATTGCAGTGGCATGGGCAGATGACCTAAAAAGGCTGTCGAATGTGACCCCAAGAATCTTGGGGTAATTTGTGGTCGGAATTATTACTCCATCGACTCTGATATTCAACTGCCTGCGCACTTCTGCCGTCCATGTAGTAAATAGTGTGGCTGAGGATTTGGTGGGGGATATCCTCAAGTTTCTCGCAGTGAAATAACTGGTAAGATTAGCTATGTAGACGTTCAACCGATCGCAAATGTCATCAACATTGGGCCCAGATGCCAAGATTGTACAGTCATCCGCATATGATACAATCTCGACGCCGTCAGGAGGGGGTGGAATCGAGGACATGTAGAGGTTAAACAGTGCCGGAGATATCACCCCACCTTGGGGAACTCCCTGTTTAACTCTACGCGGTCTTGACTTTCTGTCCCTGAATTCCACGTACGACTGGCGTCCACACATATAATTCAGCACCCAACGCTTCGCTCCTGCCGGTAGGGACGTATTCTCGATGTCCTCAAATAATGTGGCATGGTTGACCGTATCGAATGCTTTCGATAGGTCAAGCGCCACGAGGACCGTCCTGTGACACGGCCTGGGCTGGTTAAGTCCCTTATTAATATGTGTCGAAATGGCATGTAAGGCTGTTGTCGTACTATGTACCTTACGGAATCCATGTTGATGGTGGGCAGCTGGAAAATTCTCCACAAGGCTGGGGAGGAGTAATGCCTCAAGTGTCTTGGCTACTGGCGACAGAAGGGATATCGGTCTGTACGATTCACCTTTGCTCGAATCTTTGCCCGGTTTCAGTAGTGGAATCACCCTTCCCATTTTCCAGACATCGGGTATAATGTGTGATTCCAAAGACAAATTGACGAGTCTGGTCAGGTACTCAACTCCCAGTATTCCCAGATGCTTCAGCATTAGCATTGAAATTCCGTCAGGGCCCAGCGCCTTAGATGGTTTCGCGCTGTTGATGACATTGGTAACTTCGACTGCAGTAAATTGTGGTGTGTCATCGGCTCGGAGACCACGTACACGACGGGTGGCTCTCCTTTTCGCTCTATCACTCTCGGGATGCTCGACAAACTGTCGGTTGAAGTATTTGGCGCACCTCTTCGGATCAGTCACAGTCACGTCGCCAAATGTGACTGAAATCCCATCATCCCTTGTGGAGGGGTTCGAGAGGGCTCTAACTGTTGACCACAATTTACCAGTTCCTGTTCCTAAGTTACATTGCTTCAGGTGCTCTAACCAAGCGTTCCGCTTGTGCTCGTCGACTATCTTACTAATCTCTAGATTTAGTTCTCTGATTCTAGGATCAGCAGGGTTAGCACGACGGCGTTCATCACGCTCGTCTGCGAGTCCCGCCGCTTCGGCTGGGAAGTTGGGCCTCACCTGGGCAATTCGACCAGCGGGTATGAAGCGAGCGGCTGCTGCGTTGATGATGTCCCGGAACTCCCTCTGGGCAACATGAACATGTGAGGGGGACGGGAGCTCACTGAAGCGGCGATCGGTGTATTCTCTGAAGCCTTCCCAGTTGGCTTTCTTTTGATTAATAAACGTCCGGCGTTCAGAGGTTATGAAATCGGAGGGTCGGTTGATGGTGAGAATTATGGGGAGGTGGTCCGAACCCAATGAAATGACGGGTTGCCAGGAGACGTCATTTATCAGACCAGGCGATGCTAACGATAAGTCTGGCGAACTGCTGCAGTCACCCATAATTCTCGTGGGGGCCTCTTCGTTCACCGTGCAAAATGTGGAGTCGTCTATCTGCTCTGCCAAAGCTATGCCCCTCTGGTCATTACCCAGGAGAGAATGCCAGAGTTCATGGTGGGCATTAAAATCTCCTAGAACCAATCGGTTATGCCCGCTCAACAACCACTCAATGTTTGGGCTATAACCAGGAGCACAGCTACCAACCGGCGGTATGTACACATTGTATAGCTCTATCTCGGCAGCCCCACACTTAACTGCTACCCCCATACATTCTATGTACGGGTCATTAGTGTCTAGCACAAGCGTGATAGGTCTATACTGCACGGAACGGTGTAATATGAAAGCCAGGCCACCACCTCCATTTCTTGTGCGATCCTTCCGTAGGACATTGTACCCATCACAATGTCGTAGGCTGCAGGTGGGATTCAGCTTTGTTTCCTGGATCGCCGCGACCCTTATCCTTTTCCGATTCATAAAGTCTACGATCTCACTAATCTTACCACGGAGCCCGTTGCAATTAAATTGCAAAAATGATGCACTCTCCGGAACTGGTACAACAATATTCGGTGTAAGATGCTGCGGCGGAGAATATTGTTGTGCGGGAGAAGTCGGTGGGGTCACATAATCAGATGACCCACTGCTGCTGTCATTGGCACAGCATCCTGCCACGAAGTCAGTTTGACTATACTCCCGCAGCGATGTTAGGCCGGAGCAATTCCGGAAGTGCACCCATTCCATGCACCGGTTACACCTCACCGAAACCGAGCGATGGTGAATTCGATTTCGGCAGACGGCACAGTACCATGGTCCGGGGTTTTCCTCTATCCCGGCTCGGACCAAAAGCAGGCGGAGAAGGCTCCCCGGGATGCACCTTCTCCAACACGAAAAAATGGACGAGACAACACGTACACTGAGGTGGCAGCCGCTGGCCGATGGCTGGTATCCATCGGGTCAATCCGGTGCGTAGAACCCGCCGCCGTGGGATCTATATGTAATAGGTACTTTTAGTTAATGTGGTATCACAATGAACTGGATAGTCTAAGTGAGGCTGAATAAAATCGAGCTGCCACTTTAACTTAACCATAGAAAACCCTTGTTGGGTGACATTCATCCATAAAGAAGCAATGAAATGCTATTGATGTTTGGTTTTTAACAAGACAATGAATAACCCCATCATACTAACCACATTAATTTGGTAGTGTTAAAAACTATCCAGCGGTTCAAATCGCTCTTCATAAAGACAATTATTTTAAAATTAAAGAATAATAAGGATATATATGATGTCAATATCTAAAGACTTTATGAAATACCTTAATAAATGACTGTCCAGGGTCAGTCATCTTTGGTCAATACGTCGACGCGCAGTTTTATTATCGTTCTAATATATGTTGTTTCGTTTGTTTTGATCTCATTTTTCGTATACCGTTAGTCATGTGCAAGCGGTTAGTGGTCACCAGGGATGGAAAATACAATTTTTAATAAAGTACAAAAAAGGTATTTTTTTGACCGAAAAAGTACTTTTCACTAAATTTCAACAAAAATCCCATTGGGTGATTATTGTCCAGAGCTTCGTTAGACTGAATTTAAAGCGAATAAAATTTTGTTTGTCAACTCCTCAATTTAAAAAAAATTGAAAAAAGTTTTCCACAGAAATAAAATTTTGAGAAAATTTTCTATAGGAATAAAATTTTGGCAAAATTTTCTATAGAAATAAAATTTGGACAAAAATTTCTATAGAAATAAAATTTTGCCAAAATTTTCTATAGAAATCAAATGTTGGCAAAATTTTCTATATACATACAATTTTGAAAAATTTTCTATAGAAATAAAATTTTGACAAGATTTTCTATAGAAATAAAATTTTGAAAAATTTTCTATAGAAATAAAATTTTGACAAAATTTTCTATAGATATAAAATTTTGACAAAAATTTCTATAGAAATAAAATTTTGGGAAAATTTTCTATAGAAATAAAATTTTGACAAAATTTTCTATAGAAATAACATTTTGACAATATATTCTATATAAATACAATTTTAACAAAATTTTCTATAGAAATAAAATTTTGAAAAAATTTTCTATAGAAATAAAACTTTGAAAAAATTTTCTTTAGAAATAAAATTTTAACAAAATTTTTGATAGAAATAAAATTTTGACAAAAATTTCTATAGAAATAACCTTTGCCAAAATTTTCTATAGAAATAAAATTTTGACAAAAATTTCCACAGAAATAAAATTTTGACAAAATTTTCTATATATATAACATTTTAACAAAATTTTCTATAGAAATAACATGTTGACAACATTTTCTATAGAAATAAAATTTTTATAAAATTTTCTATAGAAATAAAATTTTGACAAAAATTTCTATAGAAATAAAATTTTGACAAAATGTTCTATAGAAAGAGAATGTTGACAAAACCCAAAATAAAATTTTGACAAAAAGAAAAATATTTTGACAAAATTTTCTGTAGAAATATAATTGTGACAAAACTTTCTGACGAAATAAATTTTTGCAAAATAATATTTTTTGGTAGTTTTTGGTTCGCATTATTTTAGTAAGCGATCGATAACTTCTCATCTAGAGAATGTTCATGTGGAAGCGTAATATAGAAACGCGTGCTTTTTTCGACTAAATCATTCTTGAAATTCAATAAATTGGTGTTTTTGACTATGGCTTTTACAAAATCGAGATTTTATTCCCGCAAGAACTTGTCTGTTTTGCCAAATTTGTAAAAGATTATTAATTAACCAGATTGTTAAAGACTTTCTCAAAACAATAAAATATTTGGTCAAAACTATTGTCTACACAAAAGGTACTAAATCATTCGCGGGGGTACTACGGTACTGACCATGGTTGAAAAGTATTGAAAAAAGTACTATAGTACTGCATTTTCCATCCCTGGTGGTCACTAGTCTTGGGCAAAATCGTTCACCGTAGTGATTCGGACTCATCGTTCCTTTTGTACAAAGGAACTAGTTCCTTCAAATCGTTCCTTTTCGTTCCGGATTTGTATATTTGTCATCACTGTCATCTACTAAAGACAGACATTACATTGTTTGTTTACTTTGTGTAACGAAGTTCATGGTCAATTGATATGGAAAATTGAGTGAAATTACTTCAAATAGTTTATAGTAATATAGTAAGAAAAAAAATTAAAGGAATGGAAAATTTAAGAAAGTAACTAAATTCAGGAAGCCAAACTCTTTGGATGGATTTTGGATTGAATAATACTATACTCTGTGCAAAATTATTCATTGCAAGAAATTACGATTTTTTTGTCGTTTGTGAAGGGCCTGAGATGGAATTAATGATTCTATTAAATAGCAGCATATCAATCAATGATTTAAATACATACGCGCCAAAATGAATGAATTGGCAAATAGCTCAAACAGAAGAAAAAAATCAAACTGCGATCCGAGTAACGATGGAGCGTAAATTGAAAATTAAACTAATTGACAAAAGGAACGATGAGAACGAAAGAGATGGAACTAGTGACAGTCGTTCCTTTTAGTGAACCGTTCATTGGAACTAGTTCGTTCCGGAACGACACAAGACTAGTGGTCACAGAAATTGAGCGTTCTTAGTAAATTCGGATCTGACATAGAGGTCAAGGAAGCTGAGTTATGAAGACTCCAGAGGATGAAACTGATATCATTCCCCTCAGTATTTTGAGATAGTGGTACTTCGTGGAACAAGGTCATAAATGGCATTCAGCAAAGGTCACGAGACATCGGTATGGACTTAACATTGTCCATAAAAAGACAAACAGGAGGCCGATGTGTCAATTTTTCGGAATTTTATACATGTCTTGTTTAAAAATTGACAAAAACCACTCAATATCGTTCAGTATATGAAATGCTTTTTTTCAAGTCTCATAAGAAGTAATTTAAATAACAGACTACATGATCCAACAATAACCACGACTGTTATAAATTATATTCAAACTGGACTTGTAGTCAACTATTCCACAAACTCTCCAAATGCAATACCACTACCGGAAATAAGAAGAAGGAAGATATACACAGTATGTCCTTCTTCAAAAAGAAGAATAACAAAAATAGTTTGTGCAGTGAAAATCTTTGTGGCGAACGCAAAATAGACATTTGTGCCTATTGCCTTAAATGAAACAAATTATAAAACTTATGTTCCTTTAAATGTACACGCACAGAAAAACTATTTTTGGACATGGTTGCCGCATCCATTTAATGCTTATCTAGAGCATGTAATTGTCGCGAAAACCATGTATTTTGTCTTTGTAAAATAGTTTTCGAGCGGAGAAAAATGGCAATAAGCATTTGAATGGTTCTGAAATACCGCAAAAATGTTCTATCATTTAAATGATAGAATTTGAGACCATTAAATGGTCGGGAAAATCATGTACCTGACCATTCAATTTTTTTACTTTTTTACAGGGAAAAAAGTATTTTTATAGGTTACGTGTAGACATGTCTAGAACCATTACATGGCCATAAAAACCATTTACATTTTTTTTCGTGACCATTTAATTTTTTAACTTTTTTGCAGCGAAAAGAATTTTATAAAAACATTGACCAGGTACACACGATTTTCATTTTGCGCGTCAGTCGTGTGTTGATTGTTTCTTGGAATGGACGGAGAATACGGGGTTTACTGTGTTTTGTGTTAATTTATTTATTCAGAAGTGGCACGTGGTTTTATGTGAACACAAAAAAGGAAAGTGTAATTGAAATGTAAATGTACCTGTTTTTTGTTATGCATTTTGCTATATGGATCATTTATTTTTATTTGCAGTTACATGATGTCTGCGTTTGTACGATGTAAATATGAAATAATTACTTATTGTTGAAATTGAAATAAAATAGAGTGTGTAAAAATATATGATGTTTGCTTGAGCGGCATTATAAATACAAATAAACAATGAATTATTTTATAAATAAATAAAAACAAACAAATAAAGTTAATTTTGTGTTTTCTTTTCTCAAGTGGCGTCCTTTTTTCGACGATGAAAAAAGTATTTTCATAAAGATCAAAACATGTTAGGTTGTGACCATGTTCTTTTAACTAGGAGAAAAACATTTTTAATGAATACCATAACATTTTAAATCGTGACCATTGTCTTTTCATTCAAACAAAATTCTTTTTATCAATATAATAACATTTTAGATGAGGACAATTATATTTTTCTTAGAACCATGTTCACTGAGCCAACATGGTTGCAGTTTAAAATGTTACATGGTCTCCGCAAAAATAGCTCCTATCATATTATTTTGCTCTTCGAATATGATTGTGACAGTCATGTTTCTTCTCTGCGTGTACTCAGTGTTAATTTTAAGATACCAAAATACTTTATATGAAGTAATAAGTCGAATTTAATTTTTTTGTGATATATAATCAATAATTTAAATCCCATATCAATTGGAGGAATGTTAAATTTAAGTTATATTAATAAAACAGTTTTATGACTTTTTTGTTTAATATAAATTAAAAACTATCTAAATAAAATATAAGCTATGTTTGGGTTCTCATTTTTGTTCACGGTCCAAACAATAGAGCTTTGAAATCGATGGTATTCAAAGTGACGAAAGATGATGTTAGTATACAAAACATAAGGATGATTTTGCAGGGTTAATAGGAATTTCTAGTAAAGCCAATTTAATGTCTTTTTTATAAAGGCTATATAGTAGCTTTGTTTAAAGTCTATAAATAAAAAACCATTCAATTAATGCATATTTTTTAATTTAATAAAAAAAATAATTTACTTTTAGAACTAATTTTGTACAATACAAAATTATCACTTTGTTATTTTTACGTTAGGCTGATATCAATTCAGACTGGGTTTTTGTCCAAATTATTTCTACACGCAGATTAAGGAATTGTTATTAGTAAGTTATTTAAATGGAAATGCCAGTTACCAATCAACTACATAATTCTGACTATGTACATATTTCATTGCGGACTAATTCGAATTTCCATAGCTTTTAGTATTGATTTACCGAGTGGATATGAGTTATTCTAGGCCTTATGTTATAACTTCTTATTATTAAATCACCTTCTTTGGAAGAACTGATGACATCTTGCAGATTCGATTTTTGTTTTTGCTAAAATAAATAAATTTTGTATAATGTAATTCAATTTAGTATAATAAAATATTCGTGAAAAATAAATATACTTACCGCATATTGGTCCTTTCCTACTTAGCATACATATCATAAGGGTTTACCAAAGATTCCTTGGATCGAAGAAGGGCGCAAAGAAGAAGATGGCCCCGACAAGTATGCTATGGGACCAAAGTTAGCGAGCTTAACAAAAAAAAAACTGTTTTAAGGCATAGTTTGAACAATGAACGAGTATCAATTTTTTGTAAAAAGGAAGATGTTTTTCAGAAACGGCATATGTTTTAAATCGTAAGAGCTCTCGATTTATGCTTTAAAAATAATCCATGAAAGTAAACTGATATTTTAGAAAAATATTTATGTAGACACCCCTCCAAACGCATTATTTGCAAAATTCTATTCCAATTAACATTTTACCAAGCACTTACGTAAAATATTATTATGTCTTTCTTCGTTATATGCCCAGCAAAAAAAGCGTCGCCAAAAAAGTAATGAAAATGTTCTTTTTGGATCCGGAAGTGGTGCAAAATTTACGCAGAAGCGATGAATTTAACATGGGCATAGGACGGAAGTCCTCCATTTCAACAGCCGTTGCACTGAATTTGCATCACTTCTTTAGGTGGGATCCGAATTCAATGTTATGGATGTGAATTACCAAATTTTGTGATATTTTGAAAAATAAATAATTTTAAAAACTTTTTATGAGTTTAAATGCATTCTTACGCTTAAGTGGAAGGTTTGACATCAAGTATTTTAAAAAATTCGCAATTTTTCAGATTGGACTTAGTATTTTTTTTCGACAAAATTTAAATGATTTGTACCATTTTATGAATTCTTACTCTTTTTTTAACCTATTTGAAACAAAAAAAGTTGAAATGACCATTAAAAGTATGAAAAAACCAAGTTATAACAAATTAAATTAAAAGAACTTCCTGGGTAGTTAAAATAAAGAACATCATTGGGAGTGCATCTTCTGGGAGTGCTTATAAAGTTGTGCCTTTGGAAGAACTTCCAAATTTTTTGCTGGGTGGTTAATCGTATCTGAAAAAGAAAAAAAAATATTATATTTATATTCTATTTTAGTTTTAATTTCTCTAAGTTAATCTTACCTTTAATTGTTTTAACCTCCATTTGGAGAATCTTCAATTTGTTTTCTTCTGCGCTGTTTGAAGATGTGGACAAGTTTAGTTTCTAGGATTGACTTATTTTATATTTATATTTCTGAAATTAAAACAAAACCACTTTTATACGGAAGTTTTACAACTTTAGCCTACATATTGTGGGGGCAATGATTATTATTCACTGAGATAAATATCGATTCAGGTTTATTATTGGAATTCCTTGAAAAGGTTATAAACTTAAACTACATTATACTAAAAGTAACTGCGATTAATTAAATTTCTATTAAGAATATTCATATTTGTAATTGTGTTCTTGTGCCTCCTAAAATAACATGGAATAAATTGATTTCTTTTTTATTCATACCACCGGTGGCGAAGGCTATGTTCAGTTCTAAGAAATTATATGGTATATGTAAAAAATTTGTAGTATGTATTTATATGACATTGCCTCAAAATTTATGTTTATTAATTAAAATTTTTTTTGTGCATTCGTTGACATTTTGTACAACCTTGGAATGAATTATGTCCCTTAACAGCACATACAAGTGAATCGACATCGGCTGTAAAAGTTCGTAAATTCCATTTCATATTTTGTTCGTTGACTATCAACCCAAAAAGAAACAATTTACGCCATTTGTTTTTATTTCTCAAATAAAAACCAATTATAAAAAACATTATTTTATATATTATCAATATGGCCAAAAATGTGACATATTTCGATGGGGAAAATTTTCTAAAGCGACAAACCATCGATGCCTATACCAAACACAAGTTCTTCTATTATACCTGGTTGGATGGCATGACTCATTTTTTATCTGGATGACTATTCTAATATGGACGTACTTTTCAGGAGAAAGGGTTCGTTCAGTGAAAGAAGCATTTCCACCAATAGTCCACTGACAGATAAAGGAATATTCAAATTCTCAGATTTTAGAATTTTTAATATACCACGAGTGCATTGTACAGTAGATCTTATAGATTCATACTCCATATGTGTAAATTTTATATATAATTTTGAAAATTGTACCATTTCAAACGATCTTCTTAACGGGGTATGTTTAATTAAATCCAGGTGGAAGTAAAAGCAAAACTACATAATGAACACTATTATGTTCAAAGATAATAAAAGAGGAAGATGGGAGATTGGCTTGCGTCATACCAAATGTTGCATTTACCACATTAGTTTAATACATGTTTGTAACCTTTTAGTTGTTTTTAGTTTTTATTTTTTAAATGAAAAATTTAATTTTCTTACGGCCATTTTCATGTATCTCCGTTAGACTTTAACTCCCAGTTAACAGAAAGTAAAATCGAAATATCTTCTCTCCGGTTAACTTTAACTGAAAAATTTTTAGCAGTTAAGTTCCTAACTGGCATATGGAATATGTAGATAAGATGACAGACATGTCCATAGTACGGTTTAAAAGTTCGTTAGCTAACGTAGCACTAACGGAGCTTCCTGAAAATGGGGGTTAATGAAACAATGATAAATTTTAGGCAACAACAAAAAAAATTACATTTTCCCCTTTATGGAAATTTATTTCGTGCTCTTAGTTTCTTTTTATGTGCATTTTAATGCTATGTCAATACCTGTCGTATTCGCGTTTGGTTCGAGTATTAAACTAATGTGGTAAATGGTTTGATGTGCTCAGTAGCCAATCTCCCATCTTCCTCTTTTAATATCTTTGATTATGTTGACTAGTACTATGTTGACCACAGCCGCATATAAATCCAAATGCAGATTGTAACCCCCAAATTCATAAAAGTTAACGTAAACTTTAAACCTACTATTACCATACAAATTCCTTGGATAAATTGTGAGTAAATTATTATGAATATGGGCATAAGAGTTTATAAAAAGTAAGTGTATGTATGTAAACTATCAACACAAAAAACCCATCGATGCCATTGGATTTTATATCAAACTCAACACTGGCATCATGTCCCACATGGTGAAAAAATATTCAACACGTCATACTAAAAATAACAATAAACTCGCACACATTAACAATACCAAGCCAGAAATTTGAACATACATACCACCCAACTAAATTGGTGCGGTGGTGGATTAACCCAAAATACACCTCAGAAAATAAACCAAACACACAATAGCAACCATTCCACCACTGTGTTTTCAATGGGGTTGGTATATTTCAGTGTGCGGCAATTGAAAATTCATGTTAGCGCACGAAGCAAACACATCTCCAGTAGCCGTGATCGTCTAGTGGTTAGGACCCTACGTTGTGGCCGTAGTAACCCAGGTTCGAATCCTGGTCACGGCAATGTTGCAAAGTAACATTGTCACGGAGGAGATTTTTTTAATTTTATATATATTTAGTAAAACCACAATTTAATTTTTTCTGTAAGTTTTTTTCCAATAAATCATTAATAATTGTGACTTGTGATTTTTTTTGTTTTCAATAAATTAGCTATAAATGTATGTTTTAAGGTTGTATTAATAATTTTATTTATTACAAAAGTTATTTAATTGATGGTAAAAAATAGAATGTTATCATCTTTTTAATAAAAATATACGTAAACAACAATAAAAGGACATGCTCCATTTTTAGAACATTTCAGTAAAAATAATTAACTAAATGGTACTATTCTAAAAAATGGTCACGAATTGGCGCCAACACGTCGTAAGCCCAAAATGTCCTTAAAATTCGAATGTCGTCAACTTGGCTTTAATAAATTTGATTCATTTCGTATGTATGTGCTTAAAATCGTAACTAGGCTGTAAAGATAAATGAACTAAAGATAAATGAACCGCAAATTCCCCTTTTGTCACACACCTTTTCAACTACATTCTAACGACGTCAATTTTCCCATTGAGCTGGAAAAGGACACGAATAGTACCTATGCCCAAGCAGGGGGGTGAATATCGACCAATAGCTATATTATTTGTACTGTCAAATGATTTTGAAAAGTTGCTTCATGGACAAATCAATGCTTTTGTTATCCAGAAAAATCTTCTGACTGATAGACGGAGCGGATTCTGAGCTGGACGAAGTTGTGTAAGTGTACTTCTGGACGTTGCCGAAAATATTCGATCAGTCATTGATAGGAATGATTTGTGTTTCTTGGTCCTTCTGGACCACTCGAAAGCATTTGACACGGTGTGCCATGATATGTTGATACGAAAGCTTAGACGTTACTTTGACTTTGACGAGTTCTCCACAAAGCTTATGAAATCATACCTGTCTGGTAGGATGCAATCTGTTTCCGTTGATGGCCTTAGCTCAGAACTCTTGACCATTTCTCTTGGCGTTCCGCAGGGCTCTGTTTTTGGGCCCTTACTTTTTTCCCTTTATATTAATGATATTGTTAATGTGCGATATTCAGATTTATGCTGATGATTGCGATATTCAGATTTATGCTTATGATGTTCAACTCAGTTTTTCCAGTCCTATTTGCAATTTGAATTCGTGTGTCGAAGATATTAATCGAAACTTGAAACTCATAAGTGAATGGGCCAAGGCAAATGGTCTTAAATTGAATCCGAAGAAAACGAAGTGTATTGTTATATCGCGACGAGGAATAGATTTTGAAAACATCACACCGATACGTGTTGATGATGAAAATGTGGAATATGTGACTCATAGTAGAAATCTTGGAGTCATATTTGATAACAGACTGTCCTGGAATAGGCACATTGATGCTACCGTCGGTTCTATATATGGTATCCCAGCAAAAAAATTTGGAAGTTCTTCTTAAGGCACAACTTTAAAAGCACTTCCAAAAATGTCCTCCCAAAGATGTTCTTTATTTTAACTGCACAGGAAGTTCATTTGAGTCAATTTTTTATAACCCGCTTTTTTCATATTTTTAATGGGAAATTTAAAATTTTATTGTTTCAAATGGGTTAAAAACAGATTAAAAATTAATAAAATAGTGCAAATTATTCAAATTTTGCCGAAAAAATGCTAAATCATTTCTAGAAAAATTGCTATTTTTTGAAAATATTTGGCGTCAAACGTTCCAGACAAGCGTTATAATGCATTAAAAAATAATAAAAAATATTAAAAATGATTTATTCGTCAAAATATCACATCCAAATCACTGGATTCGCATCACACCTTAAGAAGTGATGCAAATTCAGTGCAACGGTTGTTGCAATGGTGGACATCCATACTATGGCAAGCCCACTTCCGGATCCAAAACGAACATTTTCACTACTTTTTTGGCGACGCTTTTTTTGCTGGGATGTTAGGTACCCTTTGGATAATTCAATATTTTATACCAGGGGGCTAATCACGGCATTCGATATCGAATTAATAATCGTATCGAACAAATTGTCAATACGATTAAAAGTTTGGATCACGGCATTCGACCGAAATTTGGTGCAATCTCTCTAGCATTGCCAACAGCAAAAAACGAAGCAGAACAAAATAAAATGACGAAATTAAGTTAGCGGCAAAAAAAATGTAGAAAAACGCCTGTTTTGAAGATTTCAAAGTAAAAAGTAAATTTTATTGCATTATATCTTATGGACCCATATCTCTTTTTACATTCCCACGAATTCCTTCCTAATTGGAGGATGAGATGAATATAAAATAAAATAATTCGGCACAATTAAGGAATAAAAGTGCACATTGTTATTGGAGTAAGTACATGGATTAGAAAAAATGTGCAGTGTTAAAAAGTCACCTTTTTCGCATGCTCAATGGACGATTTCGGCTGAAGAAGGAGGCGTTCAAATGGAAAATAATTTTTGGTGGCATGTCAACGTCAATTCTATCGCTTTACAATTGCCTGCCGTCTTAAAACTTTTTGCCAGTGGAAGCCTTCATCATTCACTATTCTTACAAAGTGGTCCAGAAGCGTTATCGTGCGTGATCACAATTTCTTGGATATCGATCTAGCATGTGCACTTTATATATGGTTCTTTGCCAAGCTAAGATGCTCGCTCCGGAACTCGGCTATGACCAATTTTTGTTTAACTTTTATCGATATCGACTCCCGTGATCCGATTTCGATCAAAAGTTCTCGATATCGAATGCCCAGAACACATACGTCATACGATAGCGCATAGTTATCTTCTTTCGAAACTCTTATATTGTTGCGAAATCTACGCAAATTGTACGGCTGCACATCGAGAGAAGCTCAAGATTGTCACTAACGATATTGTGCGTTTTGTGTAAGGAGATATACGAGCGTGACTCAGCTGATAAAACCCTTTTACGGTATGGATTTCGGGAACCTTCTTAAGTTTCGATGCCTTTTAACGTACTCTGGAGAACCAAAATATCTATCGGTTTTTCAAGATCCACGAGATTAAACATGATTACGCCGATAAGACACAAATCCCTAATTTCTGAACGACATTTTTTCATTAATTCAATTCCTCTTTGGAACAGCTTACCTCCACAATTGAGATCAATATCAAGGTATCAAGACTTCAAAAGTACCCTATTTAGACACTTCACTTCTTTGCATAGCATTAAATTTGTTTTTTCTCTGTTGCCACACTTAGGTTAGGTTCATTAACTAAAAGTACCTATTACATATGGGCACTTCTAGTTTTAGCCGTTGAACCTTCTCGATTATTTTCTTCTGTTGAACCAACCAGATTGTTCCAAAAACATTAGCAAACTGCTTAAGTTAACGTTTTCCAGGTCCGCCAGTAATCTGAAGCTATATGCCCCTAAAATTTGCTTACGCCTTACACAAAATGCAGGACACTCACACAAGAGGTGTTTTATTGATTCCTTTTCCTCCGCATCATGACAGCTCATACAATAGTCATTATACTTCGCACCAATAGTTTTTGCAAAATCGCCTATCAGGCAGCGACCCGTTATAGCAGATATCAGGAGTGATATCTGGCGTTTCGAGAACACTAGCATATCTAGTGTGCGATTTAAGTTTAAATGGGGCCATATTTGCTTGGTGGCGTTACAACCCTTACAATTCTCCCATCGAACATTTGCCATCATGACAGCCTTCTTACGCAGTAAGAGCTTGCAGGTAGCCAGAGGCATACCAACAGATTCTAGTTCCCCTGGAATATGTAAGGTAGTTCCTAGCCTTGCTAGCTCATCTGCTTCGCAGTTCCCCGTTATGTTCCTATGGCCAGGCACCCATATTAGGTGAATATTGTGCTGCTCAGCCATCTCATTGAGAGATTTGCGGCAGTCGATGGCCGTTTTCGAGTTGAGGAACACAGAGTCCAAGGATTTTATTGCAGGTTGACTGTCTGAGTATATATTAATGCCAATATTGCTTGGAGCATTACTTCTCAACCAATTCACCACTTCTCTTATTGCTAATATTTCAGCCTGAAAAACACTACAGTGATCAGGTAATCTTTTCGCTATTCGAAGTTGCCACACTTGCGATAAAGTATAATTATTACATTTTATTTTATTTATATATATATATATATATATATATATTCTTTATTTTTTTAATTAATTTTCTTTGTTTTATATAAACTTTCTATATTTTTTGTTGTCGTTTTTTATTGCATTTTCTTTTTTATTTCTAATACATTTAACATACTAATATCAACAAGTAATTGCACTGAAAATGTTGTAAAGGCGTTATTGCCTATTATATAGTACTACTTATAAGTTTATACTTTTTGTACTATCATGGATTTCTAATAAATAAATAAAATAAATTAAAAAATATAAGATTTCTTTCAAGATTTTATCTTAAAGATGATGTTTACTTGAAACAAGACATAAGTAATAGCTACAGTGGAGTTTGAATTTGGAAATTAACATGATTTCAAGGGATGACCAAATATGGAACCATATCAAACTGCACAAAAAAGGTTTACTTGGATCCAAAGATTTTGACGTTCCCTTAAGGATTTTAGTATTGATTCCGACCCAATGCGTCTTCGTTGAAATGGTACACTGAAAAAAATATTGACCTAATATTGAAGATTATGCAACTTAAATTTTAGGACTCGAAATTTACGCAATGCTAAGGACAAAATTCTTTAAAATAATGACATTTTAACTAAAAGAAAGTTTATAATCCTTGTTTCAAAAATTTTTTCATTAAATTTAGGACACAAATCTTGAAATTTTGCATCCCTGTGTTGAAGGAATATAGGCTAAGACTTATTAGGATTTGCATCTTTGGTTTAAAGTTTTGTTTAGCATTAAGAAAACAGTTTTTACTTTGAAGTACTTGGCATAATTTGGATTTTGAAACGCGAATTTGTTTGTACATGAATACCTTTATTAATACATCGCAAAAAAAAATTCTCTTTTGAACAGTGTAAAAAGTGTTTGTGTGAAAAAAAAGTAGAGAAAATATCTCCAAAAGCCAGTGGTAAAGCAGCAAAGAAGGCCAGTGTGTGTTTTCAGTGAAAAATAAAGACTAAGCAAAGTCTGGTCGTATAAAAGTGACGACTCAGAATAGTGAAAGAACTATAAACTATTGTTTTGCCGACGGCTTTTCAACTTGGTGAAATTGTGCTTTGCCGAGGGCTTTTGTTCTTTTCTTTTTCTTTTATTTGCCATTTTCTTTTAAGTTCTTAAACAATCTAGGCTTATATGTATAAAGTTGGCTATCTTTACAATATTTTGACATAAGTAAACATACTTTTAAATATAAAGTTAAAAGTTCTCTAATATAAAAGTACGACTGTTGTCGTAACCTCTCGACTAACGATTCCATTTTCAAAAATAATAATTCAACATAAACACCCCAAAAAAGAACAACTAAAAAAGGGCAAGTTACTTTCATTTAAATTTTAAAACTAAAATCTTATGACTAGGTTACTATTTACATATTTACATTGATTTGGAATACATGTATTCTTAAATTAATAGAAGGGTGAAGTTAATTAACTAACCAATTGAGTCATGTCATAAACGGTATCTCGTATGTCTAGGGATCTATTTCTCCTATGGTAAAATAAAAGTCTATTGACGTCATCAAACAACAGTCCACCTTCGTTCAACACCGGAATAACAGACGCGGGCAAACACATATCACCATCAATATCCGCCAAAGAGAACTCACAAGAAAGTGAATCAGAGACAATTCCATTGGAAAGCCCCGACTGCGTTCTACAAATGCAATAGCCCCCTTCATCATGAAGGCGTCAATCCTTCCAATACCGGCCTTCCCATAGAGCAGCCCATTCGGCGGGTACCTGTAGGTGCCATCATGTTTGCGTCTACAAAATAGACGAAGACAGGATGACAGTATCTTCCGTTCCCAAACCCTTATCCTCTCCATCTGGGCAGATGTTATCCCAAACCACGCAGGGAAAGCATATGATACTACAGGCCTTATCACCTGCTTATAAATAAGTAACCTCACCTCAGAAGAAAGACCACCCCTCATCCTCAGCAGTCGGCGATACCCAAAATAAATACCCTTGGCCCTCCTCAAAATGGCGCCCACATGCTGTCGAAATGTGAACCTACTGTCAAATATAACCCCAAGGTACTGCAATTCATCCTGAAGCCGTATTTGCTTCCCATCAAGCACAAGTGCAGGAACAAAATGCTTAAACGTATACCTAGCACGAGTGCGCGGCCCAGTGAAAACCACTGATGAGCACTTCCCCACATTAAGCCTAAGGCCCCACCTATCGAAGAATCTACTCAACTCTCCCAAGTAATCACTCACAACAGCATTCACCCTTCGCGCAGAAGACCCAGAACTCGCCACCAAAACATCATCCGCATACACCAGAATCATCGTGCTCGCAGGCGGATCAGGGATATCGGTCTAAAAATGTTATACAACATGGGACCAAGAATGGATCCCTGAGGAACCCCAGCAAGAACCGGCCTCCATTCAGACCTGGCATCTCCCACCGTCACACACAGCTTCCTATCCTTAAGGAAGCTCGCAACCATTCTGCACAAATGTTCATCGAAACAAAATAGGCTCATCTTGTATACTATCCCATTCTGCTACACCGAGTCGAACGCTTTAGCGAAGTCCAGCACAACAGCTAAAACTCCATCACGTCGATTAATGGCCCTAGCCACATAATCAGAAAAAGCAACAAAATCATGGCAACAGCTAAAACTCCATCACGTCGATTAATGGCCCTAGCCACATAATCAGAAAAAGCAACAAGATCATGGCCAGTGGAGATGCCAGGCCTAAATCCAAATTGAAAATCTCAAGATACCTTGCTCCTCAGAGTAATCACGAATCCTTTCATAAATAAAGTATTCCAACAGTTTGCCAAAGGAGGGGAGAAGTGATATCGGAGTGTAACTTAATGGCAGCGTCAGATCCGCAGCTGGTTTACCTATTGGCACTACAAGGGCCCTTTCCATGCCGACGGAAAGTAGCCAATATTCAAGCAATGGTTAAATAATATCGCCAAAAAAGTATGTGTCTCCTCGCCAGTCCTCTTGAGAATCCAGCCAGGTATGCCATCAAGTCCCGAAGATTTCTTCCCAGGCCTCTCAATGCCGCCACAATACAATCCGGCTTCATAAATCCACTGCTATGCCATAAACCCGTATCATTAATCATAAAAGCATCAGCCCTAAATCCATCGTTAAACGTTACTACTCGCCCATCACCCCCCATATCCCTCACGCTATCGTCAACAGTGTCACGAAAGGCGACATTCATGTCACTCCCCCGTGTATGGGCACTTAACACCTGCTCAGCCAAGAGCTCCGTCTTATCAAAGTCACCAGTGACCCTGTCACCAGTCGCATTCCGCAATTCCCGTATAGGCACCTTTCTGCTCAGACCAGCAGCCTTCTTCTGCAATTAACGTTAATCTTCTCCAGATAACTCCTCAAACGGTTATCCTCGTGAGTCTTAATAGAGCCCCGGATAATTATATCAATATTGCGTATATCCGCGCGTATTATCGGATACGGGACGGGTCACAACTTCTCCTGAGCAGTCAACACTGCCTCTTTCGTTCCGAAATAAACCTAAGGATATGTGGGGTAGTTCCCCCCGCCACTTATCTCGAGAAATTGGTATAGAAGCCCATGGTATTCCTAAAGGTGGAGTATAATGCCTCAACACACTCATCAATATCAGACCTGGTGACAGAGGCAACAGGTGAAAGCGAACAATCGCGCAAGCCCAGTCTCAATTCCTGTCTAAATCGGTCCACGTCAATTCGATTGAAGCCATATCTCACCTCAACATCACGCATCTGTGCCCCCCCAATGTCAAATGAAATCACAATCGCCCTGTGGTCTGATTCAAAATCAAGAGCCCTACCTCTCAAAGGCGAAACCAAAAATAGATCCAAGAACGAGCCCCCTATCCCAGCAGGCCTAGTCGGTCTGTCAGTACAAATTCACCCTAAGTCCGCACAGCCCAGAACAAAACTAGCTAGCGCATACCCTCGGCTATTGTTGCTGTTGTCACCCATAAGGCATGTCTAGCATTAAAATCACCTCCGACCACAACCTCACCACTAGAGCACAGACGGGTAATCGGTTCAAGATCCGACATCGGAACCCCAGGTCGCGCATATGTAGAGACAAAAACACTGAGCTGCCATCACCCCTCCAGATCCTCGCAGCACAGCTCTCAATACCACCCGTATCCAAATAAACCATCTCACTTTTAAAACAATCCTTAACTAGCACTGCCGGACCCCCACTATGTCGTCCATATGTACTATCCCTTCTAAAAATAGTGTAACCCTCCAATTCAAAAGTATGTTCATAAGAAAGCTTGTGCTCAGCCAGCAATAAAACATCAGGTTCATGCTCCGATACATAAATCCCCAAATAATGTCGTTTAGTAGTCGATTTAATAGAAATAACATAAGAAAAATACACTTAAACATATTACAACCCCTTCATATGCAAAAGCAGGCCCAAAATAGCGCTGGCCCTACCTCTGACTCTCCTATACGACGAAATTGAGGAGCAAATGCATCAATATCCCGCATTATCCCCAAAATACCCTTACCATAATATGTCATACAATCGTTATGTATATCCCTACCAATACCCAAGGCGCCACAACCCAATGGCACCTGAGTGCCAAGTGCTACATCCTGTCCAGCCGGGGGTCTAGCCACTGAAGCATAAGAAAGGCCCTGACGCGTAAAACGGGCAGAGCGGCTAACCATCTTCGCCTCAGCAATTTCCTTCCTCTCAGCTATCTTCTCCAAAATAGCAGCCTTACGTGGAGCTAGTCGCATGGCCCTCAGAACCGCAATTAGCACAACACAGTGACAGTGGAGGCTCTCCATTCTCTAGTCCACCCACTTCCGGTATAGTGCATTTGCCCGGTCCATGGGACTGCGCACATTTAACACATCTAAAAGGCATCCCACAATTAGATGGCACATGGCCAAAACGTTGACAATTATGACACTGAGTTATGCGTATTTTGTCAACAGTATATAACTTCTGGATTTCCGTCTCCCTAGAGCACCTAAAAATCCACATGTTCGTCGTCAATGAGGCAGCATAAACCAAAACCTAGGAGTATGATACTTATATCCC
Organism: Haematobia irritans; assembly: GCF_050003625.1. Taxonomy (NCBI): domain Eukaryota; kingdom Metazoa; phylum Arthropoda; class Insecta; order Diptera; family Muscidae; genus Haematobia; species Haematobia irritans. The sequence goes on along the minus strand of NC_134398.1, from coordinate 67,449,962 downwards.
CTTTCAGAAATAATTTTTCTCACTTTACTAAAATTATCAAGACCCCTAATTCTAAGAGAGACCACAGATCTTCTTACCATCTTAATTTCAAAGGTATTTCTTGTAAAATTGGCATTCACCATATTGGCAACTTCCTTCACAGTAACGTCATGGATCGTAATTGCTAGGAGGGATTTCCCCTTCGATGTCTTGTTTTTCCCCGGAACAGATGTTGGCTCAGTCGACCAACATGCACCAACATGTGTATTAGAAACAACTTCCATGGCTACAACAGGTTGCACGTTGTTGCATGGTGTGCTTGCTTGATTAAAACTTCCAAGTTCTTGTTCTTGAGCACACATTTTTTGCTCTAAAATGCGTTTTTCTTCATTCGCTTTTCCAATGCATTTTGCAAATTGCTTAAAGCTATTTGAAATTTCAAATAATCATAGCGGGAATTAGAATTTCCATCTGAACTCCCCTTCTTTCTCTTTTTGCGATCACGCTTCTTAGCACGCTTGTTTTCTACAGTCTTAAAACCGTCTTCAGTTGTCCCAGTATCAGTGGCAACTGGTATAGACTCATCATTATTCAACCGTCGAACTGAACGGACGAGTTTTCTAATAGTATTTCATCGTAATAAGTACTTATTACGAATTTCATGTGTGGTGGAAATAATAAACCACCATGCAGCGAAATTCAAAGTCATCCACTGGGTTGCTAACTTCAGGGCCCAGTGGACGGGTAACGACTGAAGTTATAAATTTGGGCAGCGACCAAGAGTCAGGTCCAATTAGTCGACCTGTAGACGGGTCGACTGGTGGTGACACTTTGGCAAGTCGAACCTTTTCTAAGGTGACGACATCAAAAGGAGGCAATCCCTCTCGAAAGAGATTCAAGGAACGAAGAAATGCTTTGTTTATCCTAAAGAAATTGGGATCAGTCGACCCAAGCACGTTGCCGGCTAAGCAAAACGATTCCTTAAAATGGGCTCAAGGAATTCTTGAAGCTGGAAAAAGGGAACGATCACCGGATGAGCTGCCATCAAAGATCGTTTGCCTCAGTTGCAATAGACAGCCTTGTGATGGCTATTATTAATAAAGGAGCATTGGACGGTATGATTCCAAGGCAAAAATGAGGGGAAATTGAGAACGCGATGTCTGGTGTCTACTCAGAGGTGCGAACAAGACGCTGGATGGTATCAGGGACGATATAAGTTAATAGCTTTTGCGGACCAGTAGTCTATAGATTGCTTTAAAGCTGCATTGATGCTAATTGGTGAAGTTTGGGAAGGAGCCGCTTTGGAGTTAGTCGATAAAAAAGACATACCGGCTAAACCTAGAGCACATGCATGGATACCGGCAAACCCTCCTGATCCTGAGTCAATACTAGAGAGACTAAAAGAATGTAATCCAGATCTTCCCACCACCGATTGGAAGGTTGGTCGTTTGGATGAGGTGGATGGACCAAGACGACATGCGGTGTTTATATTAAACATAGAGTCGCTGCCACATCTAGCACAGACCCAAGGACGTGTAAGTTATGGCTTTCATGATATCCATATGAAGGTATACAAAAGCGATCAGCCAAAGGATTCCGAAACCGACAAGCCTCCGGTAGAGTCAGCAGTGAAAAAATCTCCTAGCGAAGCCGAAGGAGGCATAAAACCTGCAGACTATGGCGAAAATCATATGCGGGAAGTTTCTACAGGCTCAAACCTCACCAAAGCTGAACCGCGGATTGTTGCGAGAGTCACCGAGATCTATGAAGAGGAAGCCTTTGATGATTCAATTGAAGCGGCTGATGTGACGGTGGTTGAAAATTTGGATGGTTCTACGGTTCCTCCATATAAATCTTCACAATTGTAAGGCCGCTTGTGCTGCCTTAAAAGTTCTCCTGATGAAAGGAGACATAGATATAGTTCTTATTCAAGAACCATACATATATAAGAACAAGATCTGTGAATTAAGCACTCCGGGTTTCAAGCTTTTGCATAATACCGGTAACGATATAAATCGAGCATGTATAATTGCTAAAAACGAACTAAACTTGTTTCTGCTTCCTTCATTGAGCAATGCAGACACTGTCGTAGCCAGTCTAGATATATCCAAATGCAAATATTGGGTATCTTCGGTCTACATGGGACATGATAGGGAGATGCCACCCTGTGCCGTTAAGACCTTAGTTGAGGAGTCACTAAAAACAAAGACAAAACTCATTATGGGATGCGATGCAAATGCACATCATAGTATTTGGGGAAGTAGTGATACTAATGCAAGGGGAGAGTCGCTAATAGAGTTTATTTTGCGTACTAACCTGGTATTTTGCAATAAGGGAGATGCACCAACCTTCGTCACCAGAAGCAGGCAAGAGGTTTTGGACGTCACGTTGATCTCTCCGGAACTGAATGATAAGATATCTGAGTGGCAAGTTTTGAGGGAACATAGCTTCTCAGATCATCGCTACATCAGTTTCAGATTGGCTGTTCGTACTTCAAAGACCATATTTCCGCCAAATGTTAGGGAAGCTGACTGGAATAGGTATAGGGAATCGTTCAATTTGATGATACCGGAAATGCCAGAGACAAATATGAGCACTGTGCAAGATATCGAACACACAGTGGAGCGGATTACTAAGGTCTTCAACATGTCACTGAAAGCTGCTTGTCCTAGAGGAAAGCCAAGGGGAAAAAATCGGCCGCCATGTTGGACTACGGAGTTAAGTAATATGAGGAAATTCTGCAGGAAGCTCTTTAACAAAGCAAAGTCCACAAGAGCTCCGGAGGATTGGGACACTTACAAGATGAATCTGAGAGCATATAAAGTAAAACTGAGAAGGTCTCAACAAAACTCTTGGGATGATTACTGTAGCAGTATTGAGAACACATCAGAGTCTTCCAGACTACGGAAGGTACTAGCATCCACTAACACCGCTCCAGGTTTCATTAAAACATCGGAGGGAATTTGGACAACGTCCAGTGAGGAGACGTTGGAGGTACTTTTGGACACACACTTTCCTGGAAATCAGACGGTTTAACCATGTTCTGGCGATGTAACAGAGGCTCAGCGGGAAATTGTGTCGGAATCTAGAATAAAATGGGCTTTAAATAGCTTTGGACCATTCAAATCCCCCGGACCTGGTGGAATTACTCCGGCGGAATTACAAGCAGCGGCTGAAAGAATTATCCCCTGGTTGACGGTGATATATAAACGATGTGTAAACTTAGCATATATTCCAGAAAAGTGGAGGGAAACAAAAGTCGTCTTCATACCTAAAGCGGGAAAAGCCTCTCACTCGAGTGCGAAGGATTTCCGACCAATCAGCTTATCCTCATTCCTACTTAAGACTCTGGAGAGGATGATAGACATGTATCTTAGAACTAGCGTGGATTCAAGTTTGCTCTCGAAACGACAGCATGCATACTCGAAGGGCAGGTCTACTGAGACCGCATTGCATGAACTAGTCAGCTTTATTGAAAGCTCACTATCTGTCAAAGAATACACAATCGTGGCGTTTCTAGACATCGAAGGGGCGTTCAATAATGTCCATCCGAGCTCGATATTAAATGGACAGACAACTCTGAATGTTGATCCAGGTATACTTAGGCTGTTAGACGAACTTCTAATAAAGAGACGTTTTTCAGCCACACTAGGGCAAACAAACATACAAAGGTATGTGAACAGAGGCACTCCCCAAGGAGGAGTTCTTTCACCTCTTCTTTGGAATGTTGCTATAAACAACCTTCTGGTTTCCCTAGAAAAAGAAAGGATAAAATGGTGGCATACGCAGATGATGTGGCGCTACCAGTCAGGGGAAAACTCCCATCCACAATCAGAGATATTATACAGAGAGCTCTCCGGATGACTGAGAAATAGGCGAAAGATAATGGTCTTGGTGTAAATCCAGCAAAGACAGAACTAGTCATGTATTGCAAAGATCGCAAAACTCCCACGGTTAGGCCCATTTCCTGAGGGGGTACTGAAATTCCCTTTGGTGAGTGTGCAAAATACCTTGGCGTTATTTTGGACAGGCAGCTGAATTTTAGGCTTAATATTGAAGAGAGGACGAGAAAAGCCAGGTTAGCTTTATACTCGTGTAAAAAGGCAATAGGAAAAAAGTGGGGACGTCAAAAAGCACTCCTGATATCTGCTATAACGGGTCGCTGCCTGATATGCGAATTTGCAAAAACTATAGGTGCGAAGTATAATGACTATTGTATAAGCTGTCATGATGTGGAGGAAAAGGAATCAATAAAACATCTCTTGTGTGAGTGTCCTGCTTTTTGTGTAAGGCGTAAGCGAATTTTAGGAGCATATAGCTTTAGATTACTGGCGGACCTGGAAAACGTTAACTTAAGCAGTTTGTTAATGTTTTTGGAGCAATCTGGTTGGTTCCACAAAAGTAAATAATAGAGAAGGTTCAGTGGTTAAGACTAGAAGTGCCCATATGTAATAGGTACTTTTAGATAAATGTGGTATCACAATGGACTGAATAGTCAAAGTGAGCCTGAAATTTAATCGGGCTGCCACTTTAACCTAACCTAACCTAACCATCATTATTTGTGGCATTAAACTGTGCGGTGTTATCAACATCGCACGATGCTTCATTAGCCGTTATAGACATGGCTAGTTGTCCATTCAACTGATTCGTTGTTAAATGGTAAGATTCAAAATTGGTGTTGGCAACACCTCCAGTTGGTGTTGGCAACGCAGTCGCTGTTAGAAGTCTATTGCTTGCGTTTGACACTTCACTGGTAGAGGGAGAATTATACCCCAACACTCCAACAAAATTATGGTTACAGCTTACACCACTGCAACTGGCACTCACAGCAGATAATACATTTCTGCCTTCCTTGCAGCTATCCAGCTTTTCTTTCTGGTATTTGCACTATTAAGCACAATTCCACTTCACTTAACACTTTTTACACTGTTCAAAAGAGATTTTTTTTGTTCTTTAACACTAGTTTGAAGCAAAATTTAATCTCGAAGGTGATAGTTTGAAACAAAGAATTTAATCTCTGAGATCTTGTCAGTTTCAGTTTCGAAATAGCTTTTTTATTTCCAAAAAACTTACATACTAATATAAAAGGTAGCTTACTTCTAGATTCTTACATAACCCTATACAGTACTCTACTAGTTCCTGCATCTACAACTTCTACTTAAATTCTAATTCAAATTAAGATTGATATTTTCTGCTTCTTACAAGTTTATCTTCTACTACAATGGCTCCAAAAATCAGGAAAATTAAAAAAGAGCAACTTCAAGGTTTCTTTAAATTAAATGAATAAATAAAACTAAAATAAAATAAAACTATATACAATATTTACAGAGCATACACTCGTCGTGTATGCCCATTCATCACTGTGTCATGCGGTACACAGTGTCCGTCACATCCAAGGTACCATGCCTCCTATGGTAAAACAGCAAGGTCTCACCATTATACAATCCGCCCTCTTCATGTAGCCTGAGAAGCGCCGCTGGTGGCAGGTGCCTCCTGCCCGACAGCGTCTCAAGATCGCCCTCACAAGCCAGGTACTCAGAAACAAGACTACACCTCCTTCGCCTTGGACAGACGAGTACACCCCCTTCGCCTTGGACAGCACATGATCAACATGTCTGTGAAACTCCAACTTACCATCATTTGATGGTATCAGCAACCTCAACGCCACACCCGCCGACCGTGAAGGTCGTCCGGTAGGTCCTAAAGTTGGGATAAACATCCCCCGTGCGAGCCCTAAACACAATAGCCGAATATTTCGACATATACAATAAAACTATATACAATATTTACAGAGCATACACTCGTCGTGTATGCCCATTCATCACTGTGTCATGCGGTACACAGTGTCCGTCACATCCAAGGTACCATGCCTCCTATGGTAAAACAGCAAGGTCTCACCATTATACAATCCGCCCTCTTCATGTAGCCTGAGAAGCGCCGCTGGTGGCAGGTGCCTCCTGCCCGACAGCGTCTCAAGATCGCCCTCACAAGCCAGGTACTCAGAAACGAGACTACACCCCCTTCGCCTTGGACAGACGAGTACACCCCCTTCGCCTTGGACAGCACATGATCAACATGTCTGTGAAACTCCAACTTACCATCATTTTATGGTATCAGCAACCTCAACGCCACCCCCGCCGACCGTGAAGGTCGTCCGGTAGGTCCTAAAGTTGGGATAAACATCCCCCGTGCGAGCCCTAAACACAATAGCCGAATATTTCGACACATTGAGTGAAAGCCCCCACGTCGTGAAGAACCCGTGCAACTCATCCAAGTACGCGTTAAGCGCAGCAGCCACCGAGCTGGCCCTGGGTCCCGAACAGGCGACCAAAACATCATCAGCATAGCTCAGTAGCAAGCCCCCTGAGGGCGGATGGAGAATGTCACTAGGTTATATGTTATACAACATAGGACCAAGCAGAGACCCTTGGGGCACCCCTGCCCGAACGGATCGCTCCGCAGAAAATTCCTTCCCCACCCTGACACTGAATGAGCGTCCCCTCAGGAAACTTGCAACCAATCTACAGGTCTGATCGTCAAATCCGAATGACTTCATCTTGAAAAGCAGTCCATCATGCCAAACCGAAGGCCTTGGAGAGATCCCGGCCCACAGCCATAGTGCCGTGCTTCCTATCGAAGCCACGAACTACAAAACCGGACAAAACAGAGAGGTCGTGAGCAGAAGAGAGCCCCGACCTAAACCCAAACTGCGAATCGGAAAGAACCCCCGTCCTCAACAAACCTTTCGACCCTCCTCAAGATGAACCCCTCAAACAGCTTCCCAAAATTTATTAGATTAGATTACTTTCGTGCATTTTTGAGAAGAAATAGTAGTCTTCAAAAATTTGACTGAAACAATTTTTTTTTTTTTAGACTGAAACAATTTTTTATTTTTACCTTTCTCTATATACATAACATTTGTCATTATTCTAATATTATACCTAACTATATTATATTATCTAGGTCTTTTTCACTAGTACGGTATATAGACTCAAGCGTACTTGGCCTCTCTTTACTTTAACTTAAAAACTATAACAATATTATTCCTGAAAATAGGTATTAAAAAAGGATTCCTTGTACATTTTTGTGTGAAAGAAAATTAAAGAAAATTAAAAGAAAATTAAATAATGAAACAAAAAACTAAGAGAAGATGTATATATATAAAACTTAAGATTAACTATTTACAAAAATATTTACAAAAGGTGATGTGACCACTAGGTCATTGATCTACAATATACACTGTGTCGTCGATATCCAGCGATCCTAGTCTTCTATGGTAAAATCGAAGATTCTGGTCCCTAAATAATCTATTTTGCTCATGGAGAGCTAGCAATGCCACCGGTGGTGGATAGACTACCCTGTCGACGTCGAAATCCCGTCCGAGTGCCCTACTCACCAGTCCATTGGCCAAGCTAGACGAGTTCTCGAGGAAGCCAAGTGCTAATCTAACCAGAAAGACATCGATTCTCTCCATATCCGCGGCCCTATAAATTTCCCTACAAGGCGGCCTCCTCCACGTGCCGTCCTCAGCCCTGACGGGAAACATGGCCAAACACGACGAGAGCACCCTTCTCTCCCACCTCCTCAGCCTCTCCATCTGGGCGGAAGTCACCCCCCACCATACCGGAAAAGCATAAGACGCTATCGGCCTGACCACCTGCCTGTAGAGGAGTAGCTTCACCTCCGTGCTGAGGCCCCCGACATACGGAAGATCTTCTGGTAGCCCCAGAAAATTTTCTTTGACTTAGCCAGAAGGTAATCAATATGTCTAGAGAACCTAGATACTTAATGTGGTCACTAATGCGAATTGGTCGATCTCCAATGACGAGACAAGGTCTGAAACCCCTAGAGCTGGGGAACAGAAGCCTTCTCTTGCCCTTGAAGATAATACCTTCGCATTTGTCCACATTAAGATCCAATCTCCAATGCCCAAAATAGCCCGCCAGTACCCCCAAGTATCTACAGTGGGTAACGGATATAAGCACATCTCATATAAGAAAAAAACGCATATAAGAAAGTGTAGCAAAAACACCGTGTCTTTTTGCTGTGTTTTGGTTTGAGAAATGTTTCATATAAGAAAAACGTGTATAAGAAAAAAACTGATAAAAGAACAATCTGGCAATCACCCAAGACCAAAATCCCATTAAAAAGAAATTCCTATAAGAAACTTTTTTTTATGTGTCGGCAACACTAAATATTCTTTTTCAACGGCAACACTAGACATGCATTTCTATTTATTTTTGGTTTGTGTTCGGTGTTTATTGTACGTATGAAAGATGGACGCAATTAAGCAAAGGAACACATTACCATTGAAAACAAAAATTAAACTATTGCAAGAAATACAACGCGGAAAAAAAAGAAGTGAAGTTGCAAAAGAATATAACATTGCGATCTCAACATTGTCAAAAATAATAAAAAACTCAAAAGAAATCGAAAAAAACTATTCCGTATTGAAAAATTTAAACAAAAAGAGAGAAAGAAAACCAAAATATGAGTCTCTAAATAAAGCAATATCAAAGTGGTTTGAACAAATGAATCACAAGGGCGCTCAAGTGACTGGACCTATCCTCCTCGAAAAGGCCCAACAATTTGCTGTACAACTAGACATTCCAGACTTTAACGCTAATATTGGATGGCTTCAACGGTGGAAGAAAAATGAAAATATAGTCTTTCGAAAACGTCACGGAGAGGCAGCTTCAGCCGACACAGAATCTGCTGATGTTTTCAAAATAAATGTATTGCCTCGATTGTTGGACAAATATGAATTGGATGACATTTACAATGCAGATGAGACTGGTCTTTTTTATAAGGCACTGCCTAATGGATCTTTTGGTTACAGTGGTGAGCACACCAACGGACTCAAGACACCGAAAGACAGAATAACACTTCTTTTTATATGTAATGCAACTGGTTCCGACAAATACGTATATTCCATCGGAAAGTACAAACAACCAAGATGTTTTCGTGGCAAAAGCATTCCTATTCCTTACAAATATAACAAAAAGGCTTGGATGACCTGTGCTATATGGTCAGAAGTAATTAAAGAAATAGACGTAAAATTACAAAAGAAAAAGAGAAAAATTTTGCTTTTAATCGATAATGCTTCATGTCATAAACTTGATTTTATACCAGAAAACATTGAAATTGTATTTCTGCCACCATGTACCACTAGTTTAATTCAACCTCTAGATCAAGGTTTGTATTGGGAGCGTACAATATTTATTCACATTTTAATAACTGTTTTGATTTATGGTTTAAGGTATCATCCAGTCATTCAAAGCTCATTATCGCAAATGCCTGATTCGAGAACAAATACTAGCAATTGAAGGTGATTGTATGCACAATTTTTTAAAAAGCATAACAATTCTAAGAGCGTTATATATCGCAAAACGCTCATGGTGGCTTGTAACACCACAGACTATAAAAAATTGTTTCAAAAAGGCTGGTATGTTTAAGAACAACGAAACAGACGATATCGAAACTACTGAAAATCCGCTAGACGAAGAATACAGATCTTTCTTCGAAGAAATTGCAGATTTGGAAAACACTGACTGCTTTGGTATGCTATGCGATAATGAAATAATTAAAGAAATACAAGAAGAGGAAGAAGAAATACTCGAAGAAGAAGAAGTTGAGATATCGGAAACAAGTAAACCAAGCAGAGGAGAAGCTCTACAAGCCCTCTTTGTTCTAAAACAATATATGGAGTGTAATGACGACATCTGTAACATCGAAAAAATTTTATATGACGAAAGAGATAGGACATTAATTCAAAGAAAAATAAAAGATTATTTCAAATCGAACTTAAGCAATTAGTGAACTAGAAAATACTATGAAACCAAATACCCTTAAAAAGTACATACAGACTGAATTAGTTTTATTTTTGTTTTGTTTATTTTATTATATTGAAGTTATTTGTTACTTTTTTATTTTAAGATTCTTTTAAATCGAAGCTAAACCATTAGTGGTATCACACAATACTGTAAAACTAAGCACCTATAAAAGGTACATACATTACTGAATTTTCTTAGATTTTGTTTATTTTATTCTAATTGTTCAGATTAGAGTTCTTAAATTTTAATTTTTACCTTTTTTTTAATAAAAATATAATAAAACTATAAACCGAAATTTTGTTACATTTTTCTTAAAGAGATTTTTGTGAAATATATTCCTATAAGAAAGAAATTTCTTATAAAAATGTGTATGCTTATAAGAAACTTTTTTCTTATATACATATATATGCTTATAAGAAACATTTTTCTTATATGCAATAATTGTCTATAAGAAAAAAACGCATATAAGAAAAAAAATAGCGGGATTTTCTGACTTTCTTATATCCGTTACCCACTGTATTCAACCTTTCATTTACCGTACTAGCGGCCACTCCTGATGCAGCAACGAGTATATCATCAGCGTACACCAGGAGAAGGTCGCCAGTTGTCGGCTGAGGCAAATCGCTCAGAAAGATATTGAATAGAACTGGGCCCAATAACGACCCCTGCGGAACCCCCGCAAAGATATCCCTACACCCGGCTTCAAAAATTTGGCAAAATTTGGTTCTTACTTGGAAAAGTGAGAATTGAATCGTAGGCAGCGAGTTAAGCCAATTTTCAAATTTAGGTTTTATTGGTCAATATTTTTTTAAACTAATACAGTTGAAACCTTACAACTACATTTTTCAACTACATACGTACATATATAGTGCCTAATATTTAGCGTATATATAATACTTTTCTAAATTTATCTTTTTAATACATTAATTAATACTATTTATTTAAGCTAGTCTCTATTTCAAAATTTTCTACATTAAACATAATATCCTTGAAAATTGACTAATAAAAACAGATGCCATAACCTTTTTATTATTATTTTACTTAAAACTAAAAATCAATAAAAAAAAATATATATTTATAATTCACCTTAGAGTTACTATTGTGCTAAACTGTAAACAGTGCCGTCCACGTCTAGCGTACCATAACGTCTATGATAGAAAACAAGCCTCTCATCCCTAAAGAGAAGTCCCTGTCTATCTAACTGTAACAAACATATCGGTGGTTTATATGTCATATGAGGAAGGTTGGCTGGACTGATGTCCTCTATCAAGCAACCCCTAACTAACGGGTTATCTACAAAAGATGCCCTATCTAGAAAATTTAATGCATTTCTAATCAGAAATACGTCAATCCTATCAATTCCTGCAGAGTCGTAGATGGATTGGTTAGAAGGTCTCCGCCATATCCCATCTTCTCCTCTAACAGGCCCTAAACCTACACAAGAAGCTAAAATCTTCCTCTCCCATACTCTGAGCAATTCCATTTGGTGGGAAGAAATTCCATACCAAATTGGAAAGGCGTTGGCGATGATTGGCCTAATGATTAGTCGATAAATCAATAGTTTCACCTCCTTACTCAGGCCATTTGAGCGTCGAAAGATGCCCAAATAGCAGAAGAACATCCTCCTAACATTGTCAAGAAGATAACCTATATGCGAGACAAAATCAAATCTTCCTTGAAGAATCACGCCTAAGTATTTAATGTTTTCGCAAGTGCGATTAGTGCGATCACTAATTGCAATGGTTGGCTCATATCTTCTAGAGCGAGGATACAAGTTTCGCCTATTGCCTTTGAAGATCACACCCTCACACTTGTCCACATTAAGCCTTAGTCGCCACATATCAAAATATGTAGATAATTCCCCTGATGCTGCAACAAATATGTCATCAGCATATATCAGGAGTAAATCTCTAGATGGTGGTTGCGTATATCACTAATAAAAAGGTTGTACAAGACCGGACCCAGTAAAGAGTCCTGAGGTACACCATCATGCCAGACACTATCAAATGCCCTAGAGAAGTCGAGACCAACGGCGATAGTCACGCGACGTCTATTGAGCGACCTAACCACATGATCCCCGAGCACTGTCAGAGCATGTGTTGTGGAGAGCCCTTGTCTAAAGCCGAATTGGCTATCAGACAAGATCGACCTATCGTCTAGCGTCTCCCTAATACCGTCGAGTATGAAATACTCAAAAAGTTTACCGAGCGATGACAGTAAACTAATTGGTCTATAACTTCTGCTACTAGTTGGATCTTTTCCTGCCTTTAGGATGGGGACGGTGATCGCCCTCTTCCAAAAAGCCGGAAAATAACCAATATTTATGCAGTGGTTATATAAAATCGCGAGATATTTCCATGTGTAGTGGTCAGTTCTCCTTAACACCACATCAGGAATTTTATCCTCGCCACTAGATTTGAGATTTTTTCTAGATCTCAAAGCTGTCCTAATTCTATCCCACGAAACGAACCTATTTCTATTCGCGGCGCTAACATCCCTTATTTCACCATCAGCCGTAAGGTACGGCGAAAATTGAACTAAGGGGTTTCTATCAACCAAGGGAAAAATATTTTCCCTAACAGTTGTATCAATCGGCATTCCCCGATCGGCCACATCAGCCAAATCACCTTGTACCACGTCGGCCAAGAGATCAGCTTTACGGCAATCCTGCGAAACCATCAATCCATCATCCGTCTTCAAGTCAGGAATTGATGCTTTTCGATTTAAACCGATAGCAGATTTAACTCTGCTATATACCCGATCGTTAACGCGGATACTACGAAGAAAACGAATGTTTCGTTCTTCTTCATAGTCCCTAATAGCCGAACTAATCACCGAATCCAGTTCGCGAATTTCCGCTTTTAGTATGTCATACCTCAAAAGATTAACCGTTCTGTGAAGAGTTCTTCTCAGCCTCTTCTTTCGAGCTATTATCTCGAGGACATGAGGTGGCAACTGTCTTGGGCCTCTATTCCCAGGACGAATGTTGGGAATAGATGCATCCCTAGCCTCGCCCATAGCATCAATGCAAGCATCGATTTCTGAGCAAGTCGCATTTCGATCCACTGGCAGTTGACAGTCCTCTAATGCCCTATTCAACGATCGATTAAAACGTCGCCTATCCATACGCCGATAATTATAAATAAACTCGCGTTCCCTATCAACCGTTTCGCCGCTAGATAATAATCTCTAGAGCTCTGTGGTCAGACTCGTAGTCTAATGTCCTAATTCGACCATTAGCATTTGGAACAATTATTCCAGCAGATGCAATACAAATATCGATAAAAGAGCTGGTGCTCCTATCGATTCTTGTTGGCCCTTCTGTTGGAATTATCCCTAAATCAGGACAACTCAACAGAAAATCACTAATTAACCGGCCTCTAGCGCATGTCGTGCTTCCTCCCCAGTCAATATTTCTGGCATTGAGGTCAGCCGCGACGACAGCATCATTAGCTGATGCCAATGATGCGATTGTGTCCAAATCAGATGCAACATAATTTGCATTTGGCGCACAATATAGCGAGATAACATAGAGATGGTTACCGTCTATTCTATGTATCTTTACACACGTTCCCTCTATTGAACCTAAATCTATTTCCAATCGTTCGCTCCTAATCGAGTCTTTAACTAACACGGCCGCACCGCCCCCTGCACGTTCGCGCCTAATTTGAGTATATATCGAATACCCATCCATAGCAAACACGTGTCCTGAATTCAACTAATGTTCGGCCATAAGCATGACATCAGGACAATGTCTATCTAAAAATAATTTAAGATAATGTCTCTTCAGTCGTTATACCACTAAATTGACATTTGCAAAAACTATTTTCATTTCCCTAGTCATCGAATAACGAATCAACAACTGACATCATAGCGCCGCAGATGTCCCCTTTCTCTATCAATGCTCTTACGTCATCCATGCGTCGACGCAACACGCTTGTACAGGCAAGAAATTCTTGCCAAACGCCTCGCTACACTTTTCATCAAAAGTGGCAAATAAACCCGTAGAGGCTGGCTTTCGGATTTTCCCCTCAGCCCGCTTAGCCAATAAAGATTGCCTATAAGGGCAATTCTTCGAATTTGCTGAGTGACCGTTCACTCCACAATTTGCACACCTGAGAACGAACTCAGGTTGCATGCTAACCGCGCCTGTCTCACTGTCCCTAACAGCTACGACGCGTGGTTTTGAAACGCCTTTAGGTATGGTGCATTTACCGGCACCATGATCGCCCGCGCATTTAACACACCTGAAGGGCATGTTTCAACCGTTCACGGTATGTCCATATCGTTGGCAATGCAAACACTGAGTTAAGCCTTTTTTCGTGTCTTTCCTCACGTAGACACGATGGCTTAGTAATAGTTTAACACCATATAACGCGTCGATATCCGATTCCTTGTCAAGGTGAATAACCCATTTGCCTTCACCAAGACTGACGACGCGTTTAATAACGAGGTTGATGGGAAGAGCGCACAATGCACCCTTCACATCACCAGCGTTATAAGATAACGACAGGCCCTCCAACCAGTGCTGCCGCTACTACTTCAATCGAAGTAGTTTGCTTAATTTTCACAAAATGTACTTCGTCACTCCTTCTTCCAAAAATCTGCTTCACTTTTTGTTCTGCTTCAAATTTTTAAATTTTTTCCTATATTACCTAATTGTTTTTCCTATTCCTTTAATTACGATGAACATAGCGGTTTTAATCATCGAATTATTAACCGATGTGGACCAATTTTTGCATAGTTGTTAGAGACCATATACTTACACCATGTACCGGATCGGATGAAACTTGGTTCTCTTAGAGGCTCAGCAAGCCAAATCGGGGGATCAGTTCATATGAGGGCTATATATAATTATGGACCGATGTGGACCAATTTTTGTATGGTTGTTAGAGATCATATGCTGAAACCATGTGCCAAATTTCAGCTGGATCGGATGAAATTTGCATCTCTTAGAGTCCCCGCAATCCAAATTTGGGGGTCCGTTTATATGGGGGCTATATGTAAAAGTGGACCGAGATGGCCTATTTGCAATACCATCCGACTAACAACTACTTGTGCCAAGTTTCAAGTCGATAGCTTCTTTCGTTCGGAAGTTAGCGTGCTTTCAACAGACGGACGGACGGACGTGTTCAGATCGACTCAGAATTTCACCACGACCCAGAATATATATACTTTATGGGGTCTTAGAGCAATATTTCGATGTGTTACAAACGGAATGACAAAGTTAATATACCCCCATCCTATGGTGGAGGGTATAATAAAATGAATTCTATTGTATTGTTTTCAAAAATGTATGCTACTTCAATTTTATTCAATCTACTCCACTTCTTTCCAAAATCTACTTCACTCAATTTTTCACTAGCGGCAGCACTGCCTCCAACTCGACCGCGTGAGCCTGTCCCTTCGGGGAATAGGTTATCGAGGAGATTCCCTTGTCCTTAATTAACTTTAGAGTCGCAGAATGCTCTTCTAAAGTTAATACGCGAACACTAACACCGTTTCGCCCGAGCAATGACAAAGTGAATTTGTCATGGCCTAATATCGATTTCAAAATTTCCCCGAACTTGCGAATATTCGTATTGTACACTTTCACGATCGGCACTTTATCCTTCTTCTTGGGTTTTTCAGTTGACTCGCGTTTTCCCTATTCTCACGTTTGTCACACTCGCGATTGTCCGTCTTTGCACTAGTATCACTGTTTACACCTTTCACTCTACTCACTTGATTTTCATTTTCCTGTTTCCTTATGCGTTTTGCCTCTTCCGGCGTCTTCATATCGATACCATGGCCAGCATATAGCACCACGACCTTCCTTTTTGGCCTTCTTTTTGGTGACGGTGGTCCATTGGTTTTCTTCTCCTTGATCTTGTGAGGCCGGCGTTGCCTTCACTTCTTCCTTCTTCTCCCCGGGCATTGGCTTCTTGCACCGGCGTTGTGCCACCAGTAGCCTTCAATCGGCTTATTTCTTCGTTCATGGAATTCATCTGCGTTTCCAATCGCTGAATGATGCGGCGGCAGATGATATTTTCCTGTTTTCTGGCATTCTACATTTATATATTTTTTTTTAAGCTAATTCGATTTTATGTGCCTTGCGATTTTGAGAATCGCATTGTAAGCAGTGGAAATAATAAATTTGAATAAACCAAAGGAACTCGACAAGGAAATCAGCGAGTGAAGCGGTGGACGTGAGGAAGCCGTTGCACTGGCCTCTTCAGGGCCTAATGAATATTCAATTTGATTAATGAATATTCAATTTGAAATTCGGAAAACAGGTTTGAATTATTATAATAACCTGAGAATGGATGCAAATAAGGAAATTGATTGTGAATTGGCAGCGAAAGATAATATGGAGCTAGTCTTGACTACAGATGCTTCTGATGCAGACATGGCTGCTGATGCCAAGAAGGAGAAACGTAAAAGAAGAAAAAAGGGGGGTAGACTTTGATAGCGCTTACAATAATCTAAAATTAAAACTAGCAAACGAAAAGTTGGCAGACGAACAGATTAATGCCCTAACTTTTACAATCCAGAAATTGACCAATGAAATTGAGAAATTCCATTACTGGGGGAGTTTCTGAATTATCAGCTGCTCGGGTAGCCGAAAACCCGAGTATGGCGATTATTGATGATAACAACAGCATAAATGATGAAGTCATGAGTGATGAGACTTGGAAGACTGTGCGGTCGTCAAAATCCAAGAAGAATAGAAAACAAGAAAAAAAGAAGAAAGAAAAACAACCTGAAGGACAAACCTACTGAGGAAGTATTGAACGATAACGAGGAACCAAGGCCGAATTCTGGAAGATTTCTCCCTGCAATCACCTTGTATAATGTTGGAGTGAGACAGATCGTAACTGTGCTTTAGAGATTCTTAAAACACGAAGAATTTACCATACGCATGGCAGGTAAGTCCACCTTATCAGTTAGGGTCCGAGGTCTAGAGAATTTTGAAAGGACTAAAAATACGTTTAAGGAACGGGGTTATCAAATGCATACCCATAAACCTAAGGAGATTCCCCCATCCTCGATCCTTGTAATGGGCTTGTCGAATGAATTTACCAAGCAGGAAGTTGAGGGCTTTTTGCCGCTTTGAAGTTTAGAGTGGTATTTTTGGATGCAACTAATATTTCAGATAACATGTGGGTCGTGCGACAGGGCAGGGACACTGAAATTGAGGAGATTTATAAGATTGACTTGATGTTAAGTTGTAAGGTGGAATTTCGTAAGAATAAGGGCCGCGATATTACGCAATGTTTTAATTGCCAGAGATTTTCCCACGTTTCGTCCAATTGTACGATGGCCTATAGATGTGTTAAGTGTGCTGGATCACACGGCCCGGGTAAATGTACTTTGCCACCGAAGGAGTCAGTGAGTGATTTGGCGGCGGACGAGCGCGCCATCCGTTGTGCGAATTGTGATCTGTATGGACATGTTGCAAGCTCTCGGAATTGTCCCAAGAGGGTTGCGTTGCTGGCGAGGCTGGCTGAGAAGAAGCAAGAGTCCAGAGACAGGGCTATGGCGCGTTCTAACAGATTGTTCCATGTTGCGGCTGGTGTGTCATATGCTTCGGCGGCTCGTTCACAATTCGGACCGGCTCCGATGTACCAAAATCGACGTTTGGATGATGGGTTACCGATGGAGCGAAGCACTTTTGTGCCCTATAGGAACGCCACGGTGGCTAACGAGGAGGCCAGACGTCGTGGGAAAACCATTGCCGATTCTTGCTTGGAGTACTTTGGCAAGGATATAATGTCTGTTATGGCTGATATCAGGGAGTTTGGCCCAGAGTTTAGACGACTAGAGAGTGAGGGTAATGGTGCTAGTGCGATATTGGGTCTGCTTATGCACATTCAGGGATTTTAATGTTGAATGTTATATTTATTAATGTGAATTCGCTTGTTTCATTGAATAAGCGGCACTATTTTGAGATTTTTGTAAGGGATATTAATCCGGATGTGTTGTTGGTGGCGGAGCACAAATTGTCGCATGTGCATGTTTTCTCTCTCGGTGGGTATAAAACGTAAAGACAGGATAGACGGACTGGTAGAGGGGGTGGGACGGCTGTGTTTCTCAGAGAAAACATTAGGACAGAGAGGGTTTTTATTGAGACGGGTTTGATAGAGAGCTGTGCTTGTAGGATTTGGAAGGATGATGGGTCATCTTTTTTGGGGGTTGCGATGTATCTTCCTCCTAGCGCTTCTTTTAGATATTCGGATTTGGATAGTCTTGTGGCCTTGTGCTCCGTTGACGATATGATAATTGGATATGACTTGAACGCTAGACACCCGAGATGGGGGGATGTTAGAATGGTCACCAGGGGACGGCAGCTGGCGGGATTTCTTGATGATACTCCGGAATTGGATATGGGGGATCGGGTGATATGGGGGGATCGTTTATTGACATGTTCCTCTGGACACCTGAACTGGCTCCCACGACGAATGTACGCTTGAGGACACATGATTTTGAGTCGGACCATAGGGCATTACAGTTTGTGACTGGCGTTGGACAAATGCAGCTTATGGAGTTACCGAGTTTTCTGGACCATAATAGGATGGATACGCAGGTCTTCAGGGATCGCCTGACGGGTTGCTTATCAGACTTTAGTCTACCTGTGGACAGAAACATTTCACTGACTGAGGTGGATGATTATATTGACGGACTTTGTGGGGAGATTCGGCATTGTGTGGGGGTTTCGACACCTCGACGGACTTCTAGAGGGACGGCTCTAGGTGCCCTTCCGGCACGCATTATTCGATTTATCCGTGAGCGCAGGCGATTGCGTAGGATTTTACACAGGTCGGGCGATTCCGAGAGGCATAGAATTTTGAGGGCGGATATTAGGAATCTGGACAGAATTATTGAGGGGACGATTCGTGTACATGAGGGGGATCGGATCAGGGACAAATTACGTGAGATCAGGGTGAATGCCAGGACATATAGGAAGGTGAAATAGGCTGCTGGTTTAAGGAGAAAAGAACCTGTAGGGGATTTGTTAGATTAGGATGGGATTCCGGCTGTGGTGGACGAACTAAGGGCTGAGGTTTATGCGAGGTTTTTTGAAGGACAGGTGTCTTATGGGGTGGATGGTTCTTTCAGGGAAATTGTGGATGATGCAATTTCTGATGTTTATTACGGGTTTATTCAGGGCTGATGGTGAGGGTTTGATAGACAGGGACAGGTGGTGCGAATGCGGCTTTGTTGACGCCTTAGATGTGGGGGAGGCTTTGACGCGAAGGCCTCCTAAAAAGTCCTGTGGTGTGGACGAAATTCCGGACTTTGTGTTGAAGAAGGCCGACGAGGTGATTAGCTCTCATTTCGCTGTTCTTTTTAATCATTGCCTGAATATCGGACATTTCCCCATGGCTTGGAAGAAGGCCATCGTGGTCTCTGTTCCGAAGCCGGTTTCTGACCGTAGGGCATGTGGGGGCTATAGGCCCATTTCCCATCTCCCGTCTCTTGGTAGATTTTTAATTTTAGTCAGGATTCATTCTAGGGTTGATGAGGTGGGCATCCTAAGAGATTGCCAATTCGGATTCCAACCTGATCTTGGTACCCAGCATGCTCTCATGGCTTTTACTGACTTTGTCATTGGAGGCCTTGAGAGGAAGTATGGGTCCATAGCGGTCGGATTGGATTTCGCAAAGGCATTTGATTCGGTTTGGCACGCGGGCTTACTGTACAAGTTGGTTTTGATCGTCAGACATGTAGGATGGTTACCGCCTTCTTGAAGGGAAGGGTATATAGGGTCAGGGTTGGAGACAAGATATCTGGACTATATTTGGTTTCGGGAGGTGTTCCGCAAGGTTTACTTTTAGGACCGATGCTGTACAATATCTTTGTCAGTGACATCCCTAGCCCTACTGATGGTGGATTTCTGCTGCTGACTTATGCTGATTGCGTTCTCGGCCACAAGGGCTGAGACTGTGTGCAGGAAGTTGAGTCAATATCTGGAGGTTCTTCGACAGTATTTTGAAAGATGGGGATTGGGTCTTAATGTGTCCAAGTGTACTTCGATTGTCTTTACGGGGAGACAGGGTGTGGTATATCCGAATTTTAGGGGATATACGCCCAGACTGAGGATAGGGGATGAGGTGATACAAGTTCGCGATTCTATTAGGTACTTGGGTGTCGTGTACGATTCTAGACTTGACTTTGGACGACATGTGGAAGGGATGCTGAGGAAGGCGAAGGGGGGTACTTTAGGTACAGTGGGATATTGGGGATGAGGGGTGGCTTTGATGGGAGGATCAAATTGATGATTTATACGCAGGTTATTAGGCCCATAGTGCCCTATGCATTTTGTTCGTGGTCAGGTGTTTCGTCTCATTGGATGGAGAAGATTCGTAGATGGGAGAGAAGGGTGATTTCGGCGTGCCTTGGCCTTCGATTTAGATTATTGCCTGATGGATCGATTAGGAGGCCTTCCTGTAGGATGATATATGATTCGGTTGAGTTTCCCAGGATCGATGTTTTCATGACGGAAAACGCTCTTAGGGAACTTGAGAGAAGTAAAGACCTCGGTAGCCCTATAATAAGGAACTTATTCTGCCATGCGTATGGCGTCGAATTTGGTATAATTTCAAAACATTTGAGACCTGCTGGTTTAGCTTTTCTTAAGGAAGCTGGACTGTTATTTATTAATGATAAACTTCTTTATTACCACAGAAAAAACGAATCTCTCGATCTCAGCAGACTGATATATCCTACCATCTGTAGTGTCCCTGTAAATAGTAATGTATATATTGTAAATATTTAGTTATAAGTCTTTTTCTTCTTTTCTCTTTTTAGTATTAGGACTAGTTTAAGTTGTACATAGAGAACATAATTTAAGTTTGAGAGATTTGCCTTTTTTATAATAATCCTAATTTTTGTGGCGAACTGAATTAACCTTTTATTTTATTTTTATTCCTACAATATTGAGTGTGACTATGTTACTACTCCTGTAATTCAATTGATAGACCCTGAAAATTTTAGCTGGGTATAATATTTTGTAAATTACATTTAAGCTATTTTTGTTATGTATATAGATAGAAATGGATTAATAAATAGCAATTTTTTTAAAAAACAAAAAATACATCGCAAACAGAGAATAAAAATTCGATGAATCACATGTTATACCCGATTTGCAAAAATGTTACAATATTTTGTTTATTTACACTCAAAAAAAAGTTTACTTGGATCCAAAGATTTTGACCTTCCGTTATGGATTTTGGTATTGATTCCGAGCCAAAGATGCGGCTTCTTTAAAATAAAGACATTTTTAGCGACCTATCTGGCTTTAAATCTAGGACCAAAAAATTTAAATTAGTATACAAATATTCATTCTCTTTTCACGGTTTATTTATAAAGGTACTCACGTACAAACAAATGTCAGTTTAAAAATCTAAATTATAACTTTAAACCAAAGACACTAAATCCTCAAAATAAGTCTTAGCCTATATTTGAAGCGTTTTTATATTAAATCAAAAGTTTCAATATTTCAGTTAATTTAAGGACAATTTCTTTAACTCAAAACTGTGTTTCTTTACTTTAAGTAAAATTAGCCTTAGTTCAAAGACATGCGACTTTAACGGAGGGACGCAAATTTACAAAATTTGTGTTCTAAATTTAATGAAAACAATTTTTGAACAAAGATTTATTTTAATTAAAATTTCATTATTTTAAAGAAATTTGTCCTTAATATTTTGTAAATTTCGCATCCTAAAATTTAGATTGCGAAATCTTTAATATCACGTAAATATTTATTTCAGTGTATTTACCAATCGTAATCATAAATTCATATTTCTCAGCAAATTGTTCAGAATTTCTTAAAATTTTTAAATTTAACACAAATGCTCCCATCGTGAACTTATAAACTTTCTTTTTATTAAAACTTCATTATTTTTAAGAAGTTTGCCTTTAATATTGTGCCAGTTGCGTGACCTAATATTTATGTTTCATAATCTTTCATATTAGGTTAATGTTTTTCAGTGTACTAGCGACTAGTTTTCTTTCAAAACATTTGGGACAATTCTTTTTAACCCTAGACAGTCATCATTCGTCAAAATGACGTCACGTAATTTCATTTTCGATTTAAAATGCATTTTAGTCTATTGGGAAATGGTAAATTTAAGTTATACTAATTCGACCGTTTTATGAGTTTTTGTTTTATACTACTTAAAACCAAATTGAATAAGAAAATAAATTCAAGTTTTGTTCACTTTTTCGCTCTCGATGAAAATTATAGCGTCTTGAAATCAGCCGTAGTCAAAATGACGAAGGATGACATTAATGTACAAAAAATAAGGATGACTGTCCACTAATGCCCTGTTCATGTACATCGAAAGAAAGTTTTCTTTCATATTCCAAAGGTAAGAAAATGGGGTTTGGTTCCCCTATTTCAAACTACAAGTCACTTTATATTTTGTTGTCGTGTAGGTTAGGTTAAGTTAAAATAGTAGCCCGATTAAGTTTCAGGTTCACTTAGACTATTCAGTCCATTGTTATACCACATTAACTAAAAGTACCTATTACATATGGGCACTTCTAGTTTTAACCGCTGAACCTTCTCGATTATTTTCTTCTGTTGAATCCACCAACAAAAACATTAGCAGACTACTTAAGTTAACGTTTTCCAGATCCGCCAGTAATCTAAAGCTATATTCCGCTAAAATTCGCTTACGCCTTACACAAAATGTAGGACACTCACAGAAGAGGTGTTTACGAGTAATTCATTCCTTTTCCTCCTCATGACAGCTCATACAGTAGTCATTATACTCCGCGGCAATAGTTTTTGCAAAATGGCAGCGACCCGTTATAGCAGATATCAGGAGAGAAATCTGACACCTTGAGAAAACCAGCATATTTAGTGTGCGGTTTAAGTTTAAATGGGACCATATTTTCTTGGTGTCGTTACAACCTTTTCAATTCTCTCATCGAACATTTGCAACCATAACAGCCTTCTCACGCAGTAAGAGCTTGCAGGAAGCCACAGGCATACCAACAGATTCTACTTCCCCTGGAATATTTAAGGTAGTTCATAGCCTTGCTAACTCATCCGCTTCGCAGTTCCCAGTCACCTCTCTTATTGCTAATATTTCACGTTTATTCCCTGGGGTCTGTGTGGACCACGCCTCATTGTTGGGAATTTGAGTTTCAAACTTTTTGTCGAGAAGTGGTTTCGCCAAAGTGTAATCCACTACGTTTGGCACATCTGGCATTATTTTGAGGACCGAACTGTGACCGTACCTTTTTTCAGACCACAGCGGTAGCTCGCGCAACCGCACAGCCGTTGTTGTAGCTGATTGCCATCTTTGCAGTACATGACTAGTTTTGTCTTTGCAGGATTTACCCCAAGACCATTCTCTTTTGCCCATTTCTCAGTCATCCGGAGGGCTCTCTTTATAATATCCCTGATTGTGGATGGGAATTTTCCCTGACTACTAGAGCTACATCGCTTGCGTATGCCACCACTTTTATCCTTTCTTTTTCTAAGGAAACCAGAAGGTTTTTTATAGCAACATTCCAAAGAAGAGGTGTTAAATTTTAACGATGAATCGCATCGTTAAGATAACAGCCAAGATATTCGGTAGTCGCTTTAAACTACATTCCCAATCGTTTAAAAGCATGTGTTGTTTTCGACGCAGATAACAATCAATAACAGGTTGGCTGATAAATCCCCGGTCTAACAAAGAAAAACCCATTTTTTATCAAAATTCGTTTTTATTATTTAACATAGTTCCCTTCAAGAGCGGTATAACGATTAAACGACCTTCCAATTTTTTTTATACCTTTTTCTTAGTACTCCTTCGGTTTTGCCTCAAAATAGGCCTCATTTTCGGCGACCACCTCTTCATTGCAGCCAAATTTTTTCTCTGCGAGCGTCCTTTTGAGGTCTGAGAACAAGAAAAAGTCGCTGGGAGCCAGATCTGGAGAATACGGTGGGTGGGGAAGCAATTCGAAGCCCAATTCATGAATTTTTGTCTTGTCTTGGTGGAACAACACTTTTTTCTTCTTCATATGGGGCCGTTTTGCCGCGATTTCGACCTTCAAACACTCCAATAACGCCATATAATAGTCACTGTTGATGGTTTTTCCCTTCTCAATATAATCGATAAAAATTATTCCATGCGCATCCCAAAAAAACAGAGGCCATTACTTTGCCAGCGGACTTTTCAGTCTTTCCACGCTTCGGTCGCTGTCCACTTAGCCGACTGTCGATTGGACTCAGGAGTGTAGTGATGGAGCCATGTTTCATCCATTGTCACATATCGACGGAATAACTCGGGTGTATTACGAGTTAACAGCTGCAAACACCTCTCAGAATCAACGCGTTGTTGTTTTTGGTCAAATGTGAGCTCGCGCGGCACCCATTTTGCACAGAGCTTCCGCATATCCAAATATTGATGAATGAAATGACACATTCCTTTGATATCTTTAAGGCCTCTACGGTCATTCAAAATCATTTTGTGTATTTTTTTGATGTTTTCGTCGGTAACCACCTCTTTCGGGCGTCCACTGCGTTCACCGTCCTCCGTGCTCATTTCACCACGCGTGAATTTTGCATACCAATCAATTTTTGTTGATTTCCCTGGGGCAGAGTCCGGAAACTCATCATCAAGCCAAGTTTTTGCTTCCACCGTATTTTTTCCCTTCAGAAAACAGTATTTTATCAAAACACGAAATTCCCTTTTTTCCATTTTTTCACAATAACAAAAGTTGCTTCCCAAAAGACGATCTATATCACAAACTAATTGACTTAGAGACGTCAAATTTTGACACGAATCATTTGAAGGTTGGTACTATATAAAAATAATATGCATTTAATACTAGCGACGCCATCTATGTGTCAGACCGGGGACTTATCAGCCAACCTTTTACATCGTTAAATAAACAACGAAAAAATTTTGGTTGTTTATTTTCTCTAATGTTTTGACGTTATCAGCTGAAAATTCCATTCATGCAAAATAGTGTCTTTAATTATATAGGTTACTTTTAAAAGGAAAAAAAGGATCCCATTTCTATTAGAAAAGAGTTTTCTGCAATATTTTAAAAATCAAAAGGTAAAAAGCCGTTCTAAGAGTTTAGTCGGGCCGAACTGCCTTAACTGGCCTAAATTAAAGGGAATTTCATATAGATTGAAAATATCGCTCCTTTTTCTCTTCTGACTATGTGTATTTCTTTTAAATTAGCAAACAATTTCCAATTTTGCAAACTGTTTTTGTGCTATTCTTCCGTTCCACCGTTTTTCATACCAGGGTTGCCAAGTGCAACGCAGCTTAAAAACCAGTTGCTACAGATTAGTTGCAGAATGACACGATCGTTAGTGCAAACAATTTTTTTGGTAGACAACATTAACAATGCGATCATCGTGAAGAAATACAGAATCCCACTAATGGATCAACATTCAGAGTTGCGATTCCATGTAATATCGAGCTTGAATGGACGTCATTTAATGCCCCTCCGATGTCTAGAAATGTCACGATTGTGTATTTATTGACAGATAGTGAGCTTTCAATAAAACTGACTAGTTCAATAAAGCGGACTAGTTGTTGTCGTGTAATAGACGAATTTATACAGAATATGGTTAAGAAAAAAGTAAAAACATTATTAACACTTGTATCAACTTTCAGACCAAAATTTTGAAAATACTCATTTTTGATAGTCAATTTTCAATAATAAAAAACCCAAGTACATTCGAATTCGAGTGACTGTCTTTCTTTCGAATGGGTTTTTGTTCGATATACAGGAACAGGGCATAAATTTGGAAAAATACTTTGCCTAAAAATTCAGTTGATAAGAACATAGTATATTATTTGTTTTTGAGTTAACGTAGTTTTATTTTCAAATATTTGTGTCTTGTTAGCTTTTTTTGGAATAATCTGCCGGCTAGTTTAGTCCATTCTTGTTAGCTTATCATTCATCTCGTATACTACACACACCCCATTTCAGGGGACTAAGACTACGACACCATTGTTTTGCTAAACGATCATCGAATGGCTACTCTGATTCTGTCCCAGATCGATACCCAAACTCGCCAAACCGTACATCCAACGATGTTGTTCATGCATTCTGTCGTCTGTCCGCCATCGAGTCGGTGGGTTTTTTCATATGTGTTTTGGAGTCTGTTAAACATTTTGGAACACACAGCAGAACAATTAAATTAAATAATTACAAGTCGTGAGTGAATTTCACGCGAAATCAAACACTGATGTATCTGAAGCGATATCAGTTTTAGCACTGTTCGCTTGTTCTGGTGTTGCTACTTTTGCGCAGAGACGATGTTTGTTTTTTTTTTCATTGTGGTCACCTTGGTATTTAAGCAACTCATTGAATTGTCTCAACATGGTCCAGTGATGGCAAGGCGAAACATCATCTTCGCCTTAAGTTTGCATGGCTTTGGTACACTTTCTAGAATTCAAAAAATTTAGCATTTATGTTATGAGTAGAAGGCAAAAAATTCAAAAATTTTTCAAAGGTTTTTGCTTTGTGCAACAATCATTTCGCTTAGGAATACCTTGTTGCTTATGCCAAATGACTAGTGCTGATGATCACGCATTGCAAATTAAAAACATTCTCGTCAAGGTTTTGTCATTTCAAGGAAGTGTAGAGATGCGGTGTGGTATTTTGTCCTTCTAATAGAATTGATCAACAGACACTTCAAGAGAATAACGATCAGATAACAAAAATATGTGAAATATTTTCTCTTTAATTGTACTCTACTAAAAGCTTTTTAAGAAATGAACACAGAGAGTACTTCTTAGAACACTGAAAAAAAAAATATTATCGCAAACACAAATATTTTGTGAGCTTAAGAAGGGAATGTCGTTTTTGAGCAGCATAGAGACGCATTTCTCTGACACAAAGTTTGTTTTAGCTAACCAAAAGTTGATAATCTTTTCATCTTTAGGGAGAGGTGATTTACATGTGTAGTTTTAAGTACAAAATTCCGTTAAACTAAGGGCAATTTGTGTTTGGACTATAAAGCTAAAGGGCATTAACGTTTTTCATAACTTTATTTTAAATACGGTGGTGTAAAAAGACACCCTCAAAAAAAAAATCGCTTCTCTAACATATGCCCCAAACACATTTTGCTCCAAGCATATATATTTTCAGGATTGGTCCAAAACAAATTATTGTTTGTATCGTTCAAACATATTATATTTCACATTAGGCATGCGCTGGTAGAAAACAATTTCATGAAATTTTCTTTGTGTATATATATTTTTAAGGCCCCAATTGGTTACTTGCATCATACTCTCTAGGTCTCTCTTTCTAAACATATATATGTTTATAGGTTATTTCTAAATTAATATATGCTTGCATCCAAACATATTTTATTTACAAACATTATATGTTCCAAACATAATATGTTCTAACATATTAACATATATGTCCCAAACATGTTATGCTAGTTTATGAACATTATATGCTTGCACTTAAAAATATTGTGTTTAAAACTTTGAGTTCCAAACATATGATTTTTACACCTAAACATATGAAAAACAGTCTTTTTCGTCCGTGTACATGAAAAATTAGCGGAGTTGGTGCACGCATTTAGACCGCTATGGTACCGTACTTTGATTTTACACGAGCAAACAAAATGGAAATAAAATCCAAAACATTGGATTTGTTTGTCACACCGAAAAAAATTTTCGTAGTTAAACTAACGCTATTTTTAACTTATTTTAATTGAAAAAAATATTTGTTGGTAGTTACATTTTTTAATTTTCCACAGCCCAATGAAATTTTCCTTTTGTTAAGTACGAGTATGTCTCAAACATTTTATTAACTAAACGTGGATATAAGTTCAAAAGAAAATTTTCATACGATTCCCAAAAACAGTAAGAATCACCTAAGCTATGGATAAAATGGTCAAGATTTGGCGCCAATGATTTTCTTCTTTACTTTTAGTTAATTTTTTCTTATATTCATTACATTTTCCTGGTTTTAACATAGATTCATGGAAATCTCAAAATTTAGTCAATTGCATCTTAAATGTATCCTTAGCTGTAGTTCTCGTTTCTGTGGCTCAGAATAAATAGCAAAATACTTAAAGTAAAGATGAAATCTATTGAACCGGCTAAGAATTGTTTTTCTGTGCAAACAGCTGCAAATAGTTCGGGCCGACTCAAGACTTCACGACCATTTATTAGACATTATTATTTCTTTTCACCTGTTAAAGAAATTTTCGAATTTCTTTTGAAAACGTTTGGCAAATTACGATAATTTTTAATTTTTTCTCGTTTTTTAAGGGGAAAATATATTTATACAAAAATATATGCCGAAAATAATAAAATAAAAACTATGTATAATATTAAACATTAATATTTTAGAAAAATATTTGATAAAAAAATTGCCGCTGATGAGATTTTAACAAGTGTTCTTTAATATTTAATTTTTAATAATAAAGAGCATCTGTGGAAGTAGTTAGAATGTCTTGAATAGGCGTTTAGTGCATCGTGTTCAATGGCGTTTGTTGCTGAGTGTGATAAAGCGTTCTGTTATGGTGCAAACGGATCCAGGTTCAAGTCCCTGTGGAAGCGATGAAGTTTTTCAATTTTTAAAAATTAGATTATAAGAAAACGAAAGAGTGTAACAAAAATACTGAAAGAAATAAAAAGTGAAATTGAAGAAAAACAATTCTTCCTTTTCTCTAGCTCAATTTTCAATTACTTATATCTTATATTTCCAGATTGCCTTATTTTCCTAGGGGGGGCTATAGCCCCCCTAGCTAAAATTTATAGACTGAACTTATAGGTTCAATTAATGTTTTATTTCATAAAATTGAATAAAAAATTAGACATCAAAATAACTCGACAAACAATTTATAATAAAGCAACTACAAATAGTTCCACACTTTTCCCAGCAAAAAAATTGTGAGTTGTTCTAAAGGAACAACTTTAAAAGTACTTCCAAAAATGTCCTCAATTATTTTAACTACACAGGAAGTTTTTTTACTTAATTTTTTTTCATTTTTTAATGTGTAATTTTTTGTTTTCTTTTTTTTCAAATAGTTTTAAAAAGAGTAAGAATAAATAAATTGGTACAAATTATTCAAATTTTGCCACAAAACTGCTAAATCCATTATAGAAAAATCGATAATTTTGGAAATTATTCCAGGAAAAACGTTTCAAACAAGCGTCAGAATGCATTAGAAATCATAAAAACAATATAAAAATGATTTATTTGGGAAACACATTTTTAATTCACATTCAAAACACTGAATTCGGATCTCACCTTAAGAAGTGATGCAAATTCATTGCAAGGGCTGTTGAAACGGTGGACATTTGTCCTATGACAAGCTCATATTACATTCATTGCTTCTCCGCCAATTTTGCACCACTTCTAGACCCAAAAAGAACATTTTCACTACTTTTTTCGCAGCATTATTAAGATATTAATTTATGAAAGAATAGTTTTAATATCAATTACTATTTTTTTAATTAAATTGACTAAACTAAATCAATCATAAGTTCAACCACAGCTTTATTTCATAAATATCTGACTTCAAACATTGCCATCGGCAACTGCTACCACAACCCAAGTAATTCGATTGTTCATAAAAGTCTTTAGCGGAAATTTAAAAAAACTATTGACATTTATTGAAAAATGGAAAATCATAAATAGAGTTTCAAATTCTGGGGGGGGGGGCTAAAATTTTTCTGGGGGGTCTAAGCCCCCTCCCCAGAGGCCTTCCTACGCTTATGATTTTACCCTTGCCAAAGAATATATTTCATTGGTTGATCAGAAACCTAAATTTACAAATATAACATGAATTTTTTTATTATCCACATCCTTGCCAGGTCATCCAAATCATAAAATACTTTATTATGATAAAGGATACTTGAGAGCGTTGCAAACAATAAACCTGACCCTAAAGTCCCCAAGGCTTAATATTTTACTAACCAAAAAAATCTTTCCAATTTTATTCAAAATACATTTTCAGCTATTCCAAACCTTTGTCTACATTTGTGAATTGTTTTTGAAAATATACACAAACAAAAACACTCCTTTAAAATTCAATTCAATCTGTATTCTATTCACTCATAGATATGCCAACTGCTGTATACACATACTCCTATTTATTATTCATCATAATAGTAGTAATGGAAGTTAGATACTCTAGTATCCTTTCGTATAACAAAACTTGAAAAAAAACAGAACTGAGAATTCCATAATAAATCTCATAGACTATTTGTGAACAAATAAAAATATGCATCTATACAATTCCCAAAAACAAAAATCTTTCACAGAGGAGTTAGATGTACATATATATGAGGGCCGGCAAAGAAAGTATTGCTAAGTTCACTAGCAACACAAACTGAATAAATTTTAAAGTTATACGTAGTTGCGAATTTTGTTTAGCATAGAGGACGCATTTCTTTGATATAAAGTTTTTTCCTCGTCTATAAGTCGATTAACTTTTCAACAAAATCGTTTTGTCCTTATAGTATGAAAGAAATTTTAGTTTGACTGAGGTCAACATGACTTTAATAGTTCAGAAAAAAAATTCAAAATTAATGAAATTGTCTTCAAATTTTTTGATCTTGTCTACAAGGTTAAAAAGCGTTTAAAAATAGGAGATGTTTTCAACACTTTATTTAACCCTTCGTTGCATGACATTGCATATATGCAATGTTAGTTTCTTGCCTGTCTAGCTCCTATTCTTTTACATATTTTACCATAATTTTTTTTTTGTTATTCACATTTTGGAAGCCGTAGATTATATTTGATAAGGATTTTGTCCAGTATCGTAACAATTT
This sequence comes from Haematobia irritans, assembly GCF_050003625.1. NCBI lineage: Eukaryota > Metazoa > Arthropoda > Insecta > Diptera > Muscidae > Haematobia > Haematobia irritans. The sequence continues at coordinate 67,419,403 of NC_134398.1, read as the reverse complement.
CATTTAAATAAAGCGAAATTAAAATAAGCATTTTGAGTACCTCGAAAAATTTAACTTATTTGTTTTAATATTATGAAACTTTCTTAAATTTTTTTTTAAATGTAAATATAAAATGAAGAGTTTACTCTATTCTAAACGCTACGTATATAGTTTTATACTACAAATTATATTTACAAGTGCTCTACAATGTATGATATCATATCTGCAATTTCATGCGTTTGAGCCGATATGAACTGTCATTGCATATATGCTATATAATTGCATATGTGCAATGTCATGCATTCAATCAATTTTTGTTACTACTAGGAAACTTAACGACGAATATGAATATAAAGACGAGTATTTTGATGATGAAGAAGATTTAAACACCGAGTTTGATATAAATCGAGGTCGTAGAAGAAGATTCAATTTGATCCTTGCCCTACATCGTTGGAGAATCGTATAACATACAAGCTGCTGGGTTGTAATTGTTACACGTATATCATCGTGATAGATAGGTTAAATGGTTTCAACATTTTTTTGCGGTGGTCTATCCCCTGTCAATATGTTGGTGACAATTTTATAGCTTAATATTGAATCGAACTACACTCAGTGATAAACAAAAGGGCAATATTGTGGTATCATAATTAACTGAAAAGTCGCCATTATACCTACTCTAAGTAAAAACGAGAGTCCAGATTTCCGTGTATCATATAAGCTGGTATATACCAAAACCAGTTTTCAGCATGTGGTACGCTCCAACTTCTTTGTTCCATCATCCGATTCATAAGCGTAGAATTTGACATAAAAAGAGTTCCAAAGTCTCTTTATCGACTGCATACACAAGTATCCGCTGCTCTTACTCGGCACAGATGTGGCTCCAACTCTAGGTATCAGGTAATGATTGCTATGACGTTTCTGTTCCTCTTTTCGTTAAGCATGCTACTTCTCCAGCCTTTTTCTTGTTTGGGTCACTCCCTATGTTTGAAGTTTCGTGGCCCCTCCGACCATTGCACTGTTCTACGTGGAACAGTGCAATAGTAAACGGCAAACGGTCTCGCATCTATGGGATTGCGTTCTCCATGTTCACATCCCTTTGTGTTAAATGCAAAACTGGGGAATTCTGTGCATCAAAAAAGGCAGAAATTATTTAGAATCCCAAGAGTTTGACTTTTAATATTGCACCCCAAGAAGGAATATGATCACCTCAAACATGTTTCAGAAGTAAAATTTTAGTTTTTGATGGGGAGCATGTAACATATTTGACGCAACCATGCTATCTGATTTTGGCAAACATTTTATGTTTGGCGAGAAAACAAATTTTTTTTAGTAAAAATGTTCCATTTTCCCCATCCAGCAATAAAATTTTTCACTTAAAACATTTTTTATCTCATCACTTTTCTCCTCTACCTGTGATATATAGAGATAACAACGTGGACTAAAGAAATTGATTATCTGCATGAAATTGCATATATGCAATGTTACGTAACTTTTGCTTCAGTGATCAGAATCGAACGAAAATTGGTTTACGGTATCATAACTCCATATACAACAATTCTAACATACTAAATAATTTTTATCCTTGCTCAAATTAAATCATGCAACGAAGGGTTAAAGACGTTTTTTTTTTCTTGAAGCAAAGCATATTTTTACTGGTAGTCGAGTCTGAACTTTGGAGTTTGGACTTTGAAATCGCATGATTAAAAAAGTTGACAAAATTAATAAATTAAAATTTCAAAAAACCTTCAAGCAAAAGATGCAAAATCCTCGAAGTAATTCTTGGCTAATATTTGAAGCTTTTTATCTTTAAACCAAAAATTAAATATCTCAGTTTACTTAAAGATTATGTTTTTCTTTTACAATAAGGAAAATTAGCCTTCCTTTACAAACATGAGACTTTGATTGAAGGGCGTAAATTTCAAAAATTCGTGACGTATATTTAAATAAAAACATTTTTATACCCTGCGCAACACTGTGGAACAGGGTTTTATAAGTTAGTGCATATGTTTGTAACACCCAGAAGGAGACGAGATAGACACATGGTGTCTTTGGCAATAATGCTCAGGGTGGGTCCCTGAGTCGATATAACCATGTCCGTCTGTCCGTCTGTCCGTCCGTCCGTCCGTCTGTCTGTGAACACATTTTTGTGATCAAAGTCTAGGTCGCAATTTAAGTCCAATCGCCTTCAAATTTGGCACATGTTCCTAATTATGTTCAGAATAGAACCCTATTTATTTTGGAAGAAATCGGTTCAGATTTAGATATAGCTCCCATATATATCTTTTGCCCGATATGCACTAATATGGACCCAGCAGCCAGAGTTTTATACCGATTTGCTTGAAATTTTGTACAAACATAACGCTTAGTCGTATAGTTGAGTGTGCAAAATTTGATTGAAATCGATTCAGATTTAGATATAGCTCCCATATATATCTTTCGCCCGATATGGACTTACATGGCCCCAGAAGCCAGAATTTGGTTGAAATTTTGCACTAAGAGTACAATTAGTAATATAGTCATGTGTGCCAAATTTGATTGAAATCGGTTCAGATTTAGATATAGCTCCCATATATATGTTTTTCTGATTTCGACAAAAATGGTCAAAATAACAACATTTTCCTTGTAAATCGCCACTGCTTAGTCGAAAAGTTTTAAAAATGACTCTAATTTCTCTAAACTTCTAATACATATATATCGAACGATAAATCATAAATAAACTTTGCGAAGTTTCCTTAACATTTAAATGTTTCACATATTTTTTTTTACTAAAAATGTGTACCACCCTAGTGCATCAGCCAACTTAAATTTTGAGTCTATAGATTATGTAAAAGTCGATCAAATTCTGTCGAAATCGAGTGATATTTAAATATATGTATTTGGGACAAACCTTTATATATAGCCCCCAACACATTTGACGGATGTGATATGGTATCGAAAATTTAGATCTACAAAGTAGTGCAGGGTATAATATAGTCGGCCCCGCCCGTCTTTAGACTTTCCTTACTTGTTAAAGCTAACATTATGAACTTTATTTTAAGTAAAATATCTTAGTGTGAGTATATTTTATGTGGACTTATAACCATACATTTTTGCTAGTGAATGAATCCTTAAGTCTAAGAGTTTAATGAATCGAATACAAACGGAATCGCTGGAACGATCTAGAAATCCTATCTGTACAATGGTCATATATCGAACTTCATTAAGATCGAATGGAGTAACCTCCTCCAAGGTAACCAAAAATTCACATGTGGATGACAATGTCGCGTCAAACTAAATCTTAGCCTGTATTTTATGTAATTTTATCTTTAATTCAAAGATTCAATATCTCACTTATTTGAAGGCTTAGTTCTTACTTATATTTGGGCTTACGTTTTAAATCAAAAACGGGTTTCTTCATATTAAGAAAAAAATTCTTTACTGCTAACCTTGTATTTGATGCAATTTTATCTTTAATCCTAGGATTCAATATCTCACTTCATTTAAGGCTATTTTCTTAAAATCAAAAAATATTTTTCTTTACATTAAGACAAATTTGCCTTACATCTAACATATACGATTATAAATAGAGACGCATTAATCATTAATAGGATAACCATAATTCAAACTTAATACACAATATTTTTCAGTGTGGGAGACATACATACATCTCTCTGTGGCTTTACGCAGATTTCTTTGTGAATTTTCTTCAATCACAGAAATGATAGTACAATAATTATTATTATGCGGATATTGATATCAGGTGCCAGCAGGAATAGTTACCGGTACCATATCAAATAAATGGAATTAAGATTTTTATATTCAGAAATTTTGTGAACGTTTGGATTAATATTGCGTTTCCAGGAGGCTCGATCACGAAAATCTGAGGATCGATTTATATGAAGGTTATATATACCAATAGGCTCCAATTTATATTGACATCACATGGCGAAATCTGCACACTTAGAAATAGTTCGATTCACAGTTTTATGATTATCAAGATATTTACAATTAAAAAAGTTAATCCTACAGGGCACTAAAGACTTTTTTACTCTATTTTAGTTCAAGGAAATTCGCAATTCCCACAAAATAGTTCGGAATTTCTTAAAATTTGTAAATTTTACTACAAATATGTTAGCTTCCAATTTTTCAGCAAATCGCATAAAAGGTCAATAATCTATAGTAAATCGTTTTGGTTGACTAAAAGAGGAATGAACAAATTGGATTAAAATTGTTCCGTATAAATCTCAACTCCGTTCTTTTTTCCCAGTTTTTCCATATTCGGTAAAAATTTTAAAAACTAAACTTAGCACCCATTATTTTATCACACCTCATATGTAAAAGTACGAAAATTTTGTATAAAACGTACCCACAGTCCACAGCATTAGTTGTGTAAATTTTTAGCCTCAGCAATGACAGATGCAAAGAGCTATCACATTCTATTGCATATTTTTAGGGGCCCCGTAGAGTGCTTTTATGCATTATTAGGTATGTGAGGAAAAACATCCAACATTAAAAAATTATCACATACTACATATAAGAAACTTGCGTATAGCATCAACACAGAGAGGACACATATTGTTATGATATATAGGTTTTATTTATGATTACACCCTACTCAATTCGATGGTATTATATGTTAGTGCTTTTTTAAACGTTTCATGATGCACACTAAAAAGTATGGCTTATATGTAATGCAACAGTTTTTTTTTTTAATTTTTAATTTTATTTTTCAAAAGTAATAAATATCGAAAATAACACTAAATTTTAAAATCAGTTTAGATTTGTTCCATGACACGAAAGTGGCCACAAGGCCTAGGGGTAAAACTCCAAAGGATTTAGATTCGGAATTTTATGTGGCCATTGTGCATTGGAAATGAAGAGAGGATCCCCTCTTTAGGTCATTCTTGGTTGACGCGTCCTGAGTACTGAGTCAGAAATAAATGTTTTGGCGTTTCTTATAAAGTTGGCAAGAAAATCAACGACGTAAATCGAATGGCACCGTAAATCGAAGTTGAATGAAACCAAAAAATTGACGACGTAAATCGAAACAACGTAAACCGAGGTGTCGTAAATCGAGGGATTGCTGTATATACATGTTGCTTGTTTACAAACTCTTCTTATTCGAGAAAACCAAATTCGAAGAAAGCTACTCGCTGACCGTTTCCAATCTAACTTTGTATTTTGTATCTGTGAGATCTTACATTCTTCAACATGTGTTGCATCTGTTCAGCTCACGAGCAAGTTTCTACTACTGCGGGGATTATCCCACCTCAGCGGTGGATTATCCCACCTCAGTAATGCTGGTGACATTTCTGAGGGTTTCAAAGCTTTTCTAAGTGGTTTCACTGTAATGTGGAACGCCGTTCGGACTCGGCTATAAAAAGGAGGTCCCTTGTCATTGAGCTTAACATGGAAACGGGCAGCACTCAGTGATAAGAGAGAAGTTCACCAATGTGGTATCACAATGGACTGAATAGTCTAAGTGAGCCTGATACATCGGGCTGCCACCTAACCTAACCTAACCTACCACTGCGGTGTGGATGTCGATAAAATCTGGCCTTCAATATTCGGATCATTAATGGTGTTGTTTTTTTCGTTCAATTGGACGCGTTGTTACACTGCCAGTATCACGATAGCCAAAAAAAAAAACCAAAAAAAATATCTCCAAAATATTTCCAATTAAAAAGTTGATTGAAGTTGAAAATTTTTTCAATTAATAAATTAATTGATACAATTAACTTTTTAATCAAGATAGAACAATTAAGCTAATTGTACCAATGATTAAACATTTAAAATTTTTTAATTAAAACATTAATTGATACAATTAACTTTTTAATCAAACTCGGAAGAGTAAGTCACTTAAAAAAAGTGGTCGACATTTTTTTAATTTTTAACTAAAAATTTATATCAAACTATCCATTTTTAATCAAACTAAAACACTAAACGCCATTTTCATGAAGCTCCGTTAGTGCTACGTTAGCTAACGAACTTTTATACCGTGATATCTACATATCTGTCATCTTGCGTATGCCAGTTAGAAACTTAACTGCTGAATTTTTTTCAGTTGAAAGTTAACCGGATAAAAGATATTTTCATATTTATTTCTGTTAACTGGCAGTTAAATCCTAACGGAGCTACATGAAAATGGCCGTAAGTCAGTTAAGAAAGTAATTGAAAATAGTTACGTTTTTAATAGAAAAAAGTAATTGAGTTTTGCATTCAACATCAATTAAATTTTTAATTGAATCAATTAAAAAATTAATTGAAAATTGCTAATAAAATCAATTAATTTTTTAATCAAGAATTTTTTAATTTCCAATTAAAACTATGATTGATACTATCATTTTCGTGATTGAAGATATTTCAATTAAAAATTAATTGGATCAATTAATTCCGTGATTGAATCAGAACAAAATTTTTTTGTGTTCAAATTTAAACGCTGGCGGGCTCTAATTATAGCCAGTTGCGGGTATCCAGCTAAATACAAATCAATCACACCATCATATATGAATTCCATCAGGTATAACTTGATTTTTGAATGCGATAGATCAAAACGTTTTTGTATGTTGGTAAACAATAAACTGAACTGTCACTGGAATAAATCTGTCAGCTGTTAGACGAGCTGTTGAGAAATAATCGCAAATTTGAAGTTGGTTGCAATACATATAAATCATGCTGTACATATTGTCCAATATTAATTCTGTAGTGTTGGGTTATGTTTTTTTCTAGTGTGTGTTATTTCGTTTGTTCGTCTTATTGTTTAACTATTGGATATACTACAGAATACCTTGGCCGATGTTATCCTTTTCACACATGCCTTCTTTTATTTTGTATTGGGAGTTGTTTAACTTGTAAGAATATTCCCATTACTGTCCATAGATAATGCAAGAGAAAAAACAGCACCCCGATGTAGTAGAGGACTCTATGTAAAACAGACTTTCTTCTGCAGCCATTTGTTTTGCATTGTGGTAATAAATCATAAACATTGCATTTGAATTGGGAACATTCAAGTTTATATTCATATGTCTAAATACACAAAGAATAACTCATTCCTGTTGGGAAGTACAACCGTAACTGTAAGGGGTTGCCAGGTTTTTAAATAAATTAAATATATAACTATTTAACAAGTAAATACCGGCGGAAGTAAATACAAGCGAAGATGATCGGTCTGAATCTTTGGTACATAGAAACAATTTCATCCATATTTTTATACCCTTCACCACTACTGCACAGATAAAAATAAGTTTGAGAACCAATAACTTTTTTTGGAAAATCAACAACAAAATTTGTTAATTTTCCTGCAACAAATAAATTTGTAATTTTAATAACCATTATTACAAATAAGTTGTTAGCAATATTTGCCATCAGAAGGCAACAAATAATTTTGTGATATCAACAATCTAATTTGTAAGTAATTTGGTGAGCACCAAACATTACAAAATATTTGTTGTTGAACGTTACGTTTAACCATCAACAAACATTTTGTAATTTGAACGAAAATATTTGTATATGAACGCCTATTTATGATCTGTAACAAATTTATTGGTGTCTTTAAAAATGTGATTTGTTTGCGTTTGTTAATAAGCAACAATTTTTTTTAAACAATTATTCCCTGTAAACTTCAAGTAAATAAATGAGACAACCGATCAAATATCGACAAAAATTTTGCGTTTGTCGTTCAGAGACAATCAAAAAATTTTTTTCCAAGATTCAAAATGTCGGGTAAGAGGAGGTCCCGGAGATTATTTTTTCACTGTGCCTAAAAAAAGTCGGGTAAAGGGGAAGTCCTCCTCCTCGACAAAATATCGAAAAATACTCTGGCGGATCTTTGTCTAGTTGCCAAGCCGAACCTACAAATTTGAAGTAAATCTGAGAACTTTTGTGCAAATTCCAAAAAGTTGGGCAGGTCTCGTACAACAAACACATTTAAGAAACCAACAAATAACTGCGTTTCTGTATTCTCTCACGAGTGAGCTCTTTGCTCATACTCATTTTGTTCTAACGGTTCTCAGCGATTTGTGCGTCACCAGTCTTGTTATTTTTGTTTTTGTTTTCAAATCTATAGCTGTCAACTATTTTCTCAACAAACCAATTTGTTGAAAATTACGGATATTTTTACTATTTTCTCTCGCAGTTTAAATCCGATCGCTCGCAGCTTTAAATCCAGCTCGCAGTTTAAATCCGATCGTCCTCAAATTTGACATACGGTCTTTTTTGGTTCAAAAACGATCTCTATAGATCTTGTCATTAATGACTAGGGCTGTCATTCGGGATCGATTATTATAAATCCCGGGATAAATTCCTATGGCTCCAGAGGTCAGAGTTTCACTTTAATTTGCTTCAAATTGTGCACAAAAAGTACAACTGATGGTATCGTTAAGTTTGCTTTATTTGATTGAAATCGATTCAGATTTAGGTATAGCTCGTATGACCACCGAAGGCCAAAATTTCATTCCGATTCACTTGAAATTTTGCGCTAATAGTAGAATTAAGATTTTAGAAATATGCGCCAAAATTGGTTTAAATCGGATAATATTTAGACCTAGCTCCCATATATATGTACGCTTGTTTTGGGGAAATTTGGTAGAATATTTTCATTTTCAAAGGGACTTTAGTCAGTCGACTTTACATTTTAACAGAGAATAGATTTAACATTATATTTAGGTGTGTCGAATTTGATCCAATTCGGTTCATTTCTTCCGATTTAGGCAAATATGGACAAAACATCCACATTTTACTAATAATTCTGTGATGATTTCCTCATATTGTGGTCAAAACCAAAACACTGTTATCTCAGAGAAAAAATATGTACATTATACAGCTCCCAATAAATTTGTTGAATTTGGAATGTTACCAAAAATGTTGGTCTACATGGTCAGTGTATGTATTTGGGGTCACATTGCACTTCTTTACTAAACGATTATGGTTTGCTACAAACAAAACTAATTCACCATCCTTTAAGAAAGAAAATTTCATCGACATCGATTCAGATTTAGATAAAGTTACACTGAAAAAACAGTGAACCCACCAGGAAGAAAAATTTTGATTAATGTTAGAAAATTTAGATTATTTTTAGAAATAATAAAAAAATAATAAATAAACAGTATTACAAAGGCTGACATCACCCATATCACAAAAATAAGTAAATATTTTTCGAAAAATTCAAGAAAATTTATTAGACATAATTATTTTTTTTTCATTTGTGAAAGAAAATTTTGTAGTTTGAAGGAAATTGAGTTCAACATTGCAATCGCATTTGTAGTAAAATTAACACTATTTAGTGAGAAGTACGAATTTGGTAAATCTTTATGCCTCACTTGTGTATAATTTGTTCCCGTTTTTTAGTTCATTTAACTAACGTACGCAAAAAATTATTAGAGGAAAAGAAACCTTTTCCAAACATAATAATTCTATGAGCTAAACTAAAGTTTAATTGGCTTTTGTGAAATAGAGGGTTCATTTTTTTTTTAGTGTATCGGCCGATTTTCCAACATTTATTTATTTAATAACCGATCTTACTCAAATTAAGCACAAGAAAAATTTGTCTATAATACTCTTATTAATTAATCAATGTTACTCAAATTTTAAATTTAGATGTATTAGCCAATCTTATTCAGACTTACATATAGCTCTTACATAGATATATTGCCGGATTTTTGCCAACTTGGCTGCATTACTCACACCAATTGGGCGATTTATTTTTTATTAATAATCAAAGATGGTCCAAGTAGCAATTATTTTGGTTTTCTACTATCAAAAAGTTGTAAAAGTAAAAAAAGTCAAGAACTTATATAAAACGTAAAAAAAGTAGTAAATGTCAAAAATACTATTTTTATACCATCCATCATAAGATGGGGGTATACTAACTTTGTCATTCCGTTTGTAACACATCGAAATATTGCTCTCAGACCCCATAAACTATATATATTCTGGGCCGTGGTTAAATTCTGAGACGATGTCCGCCCGTCTGTTGAAATCACGCTAAATTCCGAACGAAACAAGCTATCGACTTGAAACTTGGCACAAGCAGTTGGTATTGATGTAGGTCGGATGGTATTGCAAATGGACCATATCGGTCCACTTTTACGTATAGCCCCCATATAAACGGACCGCCATATTAGGCTTGCGAATCCTCTAAGAGAAGCAAATTTCATCCGATCCGGCTGAAATTTGGTACATGGTGTTAGTATATGGTCTCTAACAACCATCCAAAAATTGGTTCACATCGATCCATAATTATATATAGCCCCCATATAAACCAATCCCCCGATTTGGCTTGCGTAGCCTCTAAGAGAAGCAAATTTCATCCCAGCCGGCTAAAATTTTATACATGGTGTCAGCATATGATCTCTAGCAACCATGCAAAAATGGTTAGCCTGCCTTGCATACACAAGGTCGTGGGGTCGATTCCTGCTTCGACCGAACACCAAAAAGTTTTTCAGCGGTGAATTATCCCGCCTCTGTAATGCTTGTGACATTTCTGAGGGTTTCAAAGCTTCTCTAAGTGGTTTCACTGCAATGTGAAACGCCGTTCGGACTCGGCTATAAAAAGAAGGTCCTTGTCATTGAGCTTAACATGGAATCGGGCAGCACTCAGTGATAAGAGAGAAGTTCACCAATGTGGTATCATAATGGACTGAATAGTTTAAGTGAGCCTGATAAATCGGGCTGCCACCTAACCTAACATAACCATGCAAAAATAAGTCCACATTGGTTCATAATTATATATAGCCCCCCATATAAACCGATCCCCGATTTGGCTTGCGGAGCCTCTAAGAGAAGCAAATTTCATCCGATCTGGCTGGAATTTGGTACATGGTGTTAGTATATGGTCTCTAATGACCATGCAAAAATTGGTCTACATCGGTTTATTTATATATAGCCCCCATATAAACCGATCACCAGATTTGACCTCCGGAGCCTCTTGGAAGAACAAAATTCATCTGATTCAGTTGAAATTTGGAACGTGGTGTTAATCTATGGTCTCAAACACTCATGCCAAAATCTGTCGAAATCGGTCCATAATTATATATAGCCTCCATATAAACCAATCCCCAGATTTGACCTCCGTAGCCCCTTGGAAGAGCATAATCCATCCGATTCGGTTGAAACTTGGTACGTGATGTTAGTATATGGTATCCAAAAACCATGCAGGAATTGGTTCATAGCAGTCCATAATTATATATAGCCCCCATATAAACCGATCCCCAGATTAGACCTCCGGTGCCTTTTGGAGAAGCACAATTCATCCGATCTGGTTCAAATTTGGTACGTGGTGGTAGTATATGATATTTAGCAACCATGCCAAAAGTGGTCCATATCAGTCCATAATCATATTTAGCCCCCATATAAACCGATCCCGAGATTTGGTTTTTGAGCCTCTTGGAGGAGTAAATTTCCTCCGAGTCAGTTTAAATTTGGTACATTGTGCCAGTATATGGCCGTTAACAACCATGCCTAACTAGGTCCATATCGGTCTATAGTTATATATAGCCCTGAGATAAATCGATCCCCAATCACAGCCCATATATATAGGCCCCATATAAGCGACCCCCATATTTCAATTCTGGCTCTCTACGTACCGTGCAAATTCCATATCGATTCGTAATTATTTGCAGACTTACCTATACGTACTTTTTTCTCTAATATATACCACGTGTGGACTAACTCACAATTTAGAAAACGACGTTAAGAAGTTTTAAGATACCACAACCTAAGTAATTCGATTGTGGATGACAGTCTTTCGTAGAAGTTTCTAAGCAATCCATGGTGGAGGGTACATAAGATTCGGCCTGGCCGAACTTACGGCCGTATATACTTGTTTTAATATCCCTTAGAATGAAAATGCCATATTGAAGAATTTTTTATAATATTTTGAAATTTTTATTTAAAAGTAATTTGCAATTTTTTCCAAAGAACCAGACATTTGAAAATGGTTTGAATTAAACGCTTTTCAAATTGTTGAAACTGTGAAAATTGTTGTGGCGGAATTAGCTGCAACGAGTGGGCATACAAAATTCCAATCATGGCAATTTATGTTGATGAATGCCTGATTTGCATATGGTTATGTGAAATTAAATTTTCAATAGTAAAATTTCGCACAGAGTTTGTCTTTGTATTTTTCAATATTCGACCCTGGCCGATATTAATATTTGCTTACTCTTTTTCTATAAGGAAAAGGCCATTCGTAAATATAAAAATTTGTTAAAAATAGTATGGAATAAAAGGTTCTAAAAAGCTTATACTATTCAAATTCTTATTTTGTCAAAAACTAAATAGTTCACGAATGTTTACTACGTTTTTGACGTATAGTAAAATACGTCGAAAAGCAGGGTTGTGGAGCCGGAGTCGGAGTCTGAAGATTTTGCTGGAGTCGGAGTAAAAATTTTGCTCGACTAAACCGGCTAAACCAAATTTTTTAAAACACTTCACATTTTTGTAACTTAGCAAGTTTTTACGCAAATTAGTTTCCATTGCGTTATTCATTCGATCAATGTACAGCATGATTGTAAATGAAAATCAACTTCCAATTACGGCTATCTTTTTATGTTTCCTAGAATGTTAGACTAGCAGATGGGCTGGGTCGATCCATTTTAATGCCCATATCAATTTATTTGAAATATTTCGAACAATTGATTTTTTTTTTAATTTTATTTTAAGACCATATACATATGTGGAATATTGACAGAAAATTTTTCCAAAGTTGTTTTTTTACAGAAAATTTTGTCAAAATATTATTTCTATAGAAAGTTTTATCAAAATTTTATTTCTATAGCAAATTTTGTCAAAATTTTATTTCTATAAAAAATTTATTCAAAATTTTATTACTATTTAAATATTTTTTCTTTGTCAAAATTTTATTTCTATAGAAAATTGAGTCAAAATTTTGTTTCTATAGAATATTTTGCAAAATTTTATTTCTATAGAAAATTTTGCAAAATTTAGTTTGTTACACAAATTTTTTTTCAAAATTTTATTTCTATTGATAATTTTATTTCTATAAAAGTTTAAGTCAAAATTTTATTTCTATAGAAAATTTTGCCAAAATTTTATAGTAATAGATTTTTTTATTAGAAAATTGGGTCAAAATTTTATTTCTATAGAAAATTTAGTCAAAATGTTATTTCTATAGAAAATTTAGTCAAAATTTTATTTCTATAGAAAATTTTGTCGAAATTTTGTTTCTGTAGAATATTTTGCAGAATTTTATTTACTACACAAACATTTTTCTAAAATTGTATTTTTATTGATAATTTTTTCAAAATTTTATTTCTATAAGAAAAAATTGTCAAATTTTATTTCTATAGCAAATTTTCTCAAATTTTTTTCTTACTAATGCTCACTGATACTCACTGCTATAAAAAATGCATCCAAAGTTTTATTACTATAGAAATATTTTTTTCTATATAAAATTTAGTCAAAATTTTATTTCTATAGAAAATTTAGTCAACATTTTGTTTCTATAGAATATTTTGCAAAATTTTATTTCTATAGAAAATTTTGCAAAATTTTGTTTGCTACACATTTTTTTTAGATTGTATTTCTATTGATAATTTTTTCAAACTTTTATTTCTATAAAATTTTATTTCTATAAAAATTTTATTTCTATATATTTGTTCAAAATGTGATTTCTGTAGAAAATTTTTCCAAAATTTTATTTATATAGAAAATTTAGTAAAAATTTTGTTTCTGCAGAAAATTTTGCAAAATTTTATTTCTATATAAAATTTCTCCAAAATTGTATGCTCACTGATAATCATTGCTAAGTCGAAAACTTGTAGAAATGACTCAAATTTTCAAATTTTTGAAAGAAAGAATCATGCATTTTTGTGAAATTGTCTAAACAATTATAAATATTTCCCAAATATTGCCCGAGATTTTGTAGAAGTCTGATTTGAGATTTTATCAAAATGTAGATCTAAATACAAAGTTGTGCAGAGTATATTATAATCGGCCCGCCCGACTTTAGACTTTCCTTGCATTTTTTTTTTGTTAAAATTGTGTTACGTCCCATAACGTTAGATTTAAATTTTAAGTACATAGCCCAGCAAAAACTTCTATTACCAGGTATGAGTACAAGTATGCCTGCGTCAAATTGGTAACAACTTCCTCGTACACATATCAGTAGTAATACTTTTACACGGGCATGACATTGGAGGAAAGTACTTCCGTGCAAGCATACCAGCAGTCGAAAAATAAGTACTTCTTCGCAAGCATACCAGCTCTCCAAAAGTAATATCTTTACCATAAAGATACCCAAAAAATGCCAACTCACCCCTGTTGTTTTGTAATCCAACACACTATACCACGCTCCACGACATGGACCTATTCAATGATGTTATTTTGTAATATAAATTATGTACTATACAACTTTAGAAAATAAAGGTATATTTTATTGGCAAATTTCTTCTGAAATGTAAATTGGCATTACTTATCGCTACTATTAACGGTGCCCACAATAGAGTCGAACCCGGACCCAAGATATGATTTTGATTACCGGTATTAATAGAAAGAATCACTTTTTGCCTACACAGGTAAGTTATTATTTTTAAATCCCAGGTAATACTGCAAGCAGTAACTTTATGATTTCCGGTATTACTGAAAGAATCACTAGTGCTTACCCAGTTTTTGCTGGGAGATTTTGTAGAAGTATACACAATTTTGTCTAAATCGATTCAGATTCAAATTCATGCATATGGGAATATAAACCTTTATGTTATATAGCTCGCAACAAATTTAAAGGATTTGAGATAGTATCCATAATTTTGGGCCTCAAATACATATACTGTTGGTATCTTCTCATATTATGATGGGTATTTATATCATTATTTTATTTATTAGATATTGCCCTAAATTTGAAATATAGAGTTCAATTGGCATCTAATGCGAAATTAAGACCTGTTTTTTGCATACATAAATAAATACGATACTTTACATCGATCCACTTACGGTACACCCACAATAGTGGTATTAAAATGTGGTATTAAATTAGATTTAGTTATATTACCCGGAGTCGACTCCGGAGTCGAGCTGATGAAAAATGCTGGAGTCGGAGTCGAGCAAAATTGGCTCGACTCCACAGCCCTGCGAAACAGTATGTCAAATACCTTACAGTTTACGGCAGACCATCTCTGTTAATAATGGACTCAATATTAGAGTCATACTAACTCTGTAGGTGCAAAATCAAGAATAGCTCCTAATATCAGGCATTTTTGTTCAGATTGAGATAAAGGTTCCGTAAATATTTACTATGTAAAGACGGAAATACGGTTTATCTACCAAATTATACACTTTAAATGCTTATATTTACTAACTCAGTAGAGGTGGTTTAGTATATGAAATAGTGGGCCTACCCGACCTACTACTTTACTTTATTAAAAAATTAAAACCATAATAAATTGTGATCGTAAGTGAGGAAGGTATATTACATGATCTATTCATATAATATAAATTTTTATCGATATTTTCAAAGTTTTAGTAGTTTTAGAAAATTTTATCCATAATGTGGAAGATAATTATTCACCATTGGCAATCCTTAGCACATGCACTGTCCATGAAACTTAGTAGTCTACATGGCGTGGTGAGAGTTCATTTGTGCATGGTTGCATATTTCTCGTTCGAGTTATTATTTGTTAGTTGCCATATGTTGACCAATGTAGGTGACATCTTCTGTTTCATTCGTTACCTTTGAACTCACAGTGCCATAGAGTTTCTGTGATATGTACTCCACCACCTAGTGGGTGGCTTTTGTTATAAATTTCTCATATTTACCAATGAATATGAGTGCTGTATCAAAATATTTTTATCGTATACAGGCAAACTTAACATCAATATACCCAAAAACAAAAGCTGTAAGTGATGGATATATATCTGCTGTAGTCGTATAGCATTTCATACTTTCTGTTTTGACCAAATATTAAATAAAAGCTGATGCTACGATGAACATTTGGTTTTGAGTGTATGGCTTGATGCTCATTCAAGTTTGTTCTTTGTAATGTGAAAAATTTAAATTTGTATAAAAAAATATTTCTCCTCATTGTCGAGTGTATTAGTATATTTTTTGAAATGGGAATATTCCCTCATAGCCTTCACAGGTGAATACAGGAAAATATTTCAATACATCTTTTGTGAAAAAAATATCCTACCACTTTGTTCAAGGTATGTACTCTTATGAAAATCGATAAGTTTTTGTGTTAACGTGTGGTATTTATTTGGTCGAAAACTCATTGTTGAGTGGTTATGATGGTAGATAGTGTCGTTTGTTTAAGGATAGGTACCCACAAAAAGAGCCTTTCCTCCGGAACGAAATTTTATAAATGAATTTCTTTTAGAGCAAATAAACCCGAATTTATGATATGTGATTCAACGATTGGCTCTAAACTTTTTTTATTGGCTTTTAAAGAAAAAATTTTAGAGTCAAACGAAAGCTTCTGAAGCTTGTCTGAAATTTCGTTTCTCAGAAAAGAAAACTCTTCTTCCAGTGTAGATACATGATTAGAAAAGTAAGATAGAATTAGATCACATGTCGCTTTACTTACTTTAAATTTACTAGGAAAGTACCTTCTCCTTGCCTGATTTTTTGTAATATTGAACGTTTTCCGATTTTCTTGAAATGTGTAGGGTAGGTAGAGGGTTGTCTTTGTATTGGAACTAAGTACTTAATTTTTAGTCTGGCATGCTCTTTGTTGCCAGGAAGAAAAATGTGTCCTTCACTTTTTGTGAAAGTAAGGAGACTTCCCCAGGCCCTACTCTTTAAAAGAGTTCTCCAGTTTATTTTTGGTTTGAAAGCTTCACAATAATTCTGTTGTTGTTGTAACAGTTTTTAATGTAGTTTCATCCCTTTTTTTCTATGCTTGTGTAGTTCAACTAGTAGCCAGATCAAGGAACTCTGCGACAAGGATGGCGTGTGTCCAGAGTGATCTGGCGGTGAGACGGGAGGCTCTCTTTTCTAACGCTGGATATCGGGCTCTAGAAGGTGAAGATCAACCCCTACATTCCTGGGTGGAGGTTGTCTATCCACAAGATGGTGATTTGGATGACAACTACGATAGAAACCCAAGAGGTACTGCTTTGACAACATGTAATTGTGTCGACGCACTGGGATGATCTTGGTCTCCGCATAAATGTGATCCAGGGGTGTACTGCGGAGACATCCTGTTGCAGTTTTAAGGGCAGCGTTCTGACAGGTATGTATGTTATTCCACTGCGTATCGCTCGTTTGAGGTGTCCACATCTATCCACAAGATGGTGATTTGGATGACAACTACGATAGAAACCCAAGAGGTACTGCTTTGACAACATGTAATTGTGTCGACGCACTGGGATGATCTTGGTCTCCGCATAAATGTGATCCAGGGGTGTACTGTGGAGACATCCTGTTGCAGTTCTAAGGGCAGCGTTCTGACAGGTCTGTATGTTATTCCACTGCGTGTCGCTCGTTTGAGGTGTCCACACTGCCGCTGCATAGTTTACCACCGAACGGCTAATTGCCTTATATGTAGTCAACAAGGTTTCTTTTTCCGCACCCCAAGTGCTGCCGGCAAGCGACTTGAGGACCTTGTTTCTACCGCGGAGCTTATCACAAATTGCAGTGGCATGGGCGGACGACTTAAAAAGACTGTTGAATGTGACCCCGAGAATCTTAGGGTAATTTGTGGTCGGAATTTTTTCGCCGTCGACTCTGACATTCAACTGCCTGCGGACTTCCGCCGCCCATGTAGTGAATAGTGTGTCTGAGGATTTGGTGGGAGAAATTCTCAAATTTCTTGCAGTGAAATAACTGGTAAGACCAGCGAGGTAGACGTTCAATCGATCGCGTATGTCATCAACAATGGGCCCGGATGCCATGATTGTACAATCGCCCGCATATGATACAATCTCGGCGCCGTCAGGAGGGGGTGGAATCAACGACAGGTAGAGATTAAACAGTGCTGGAGATATCACCCCACCCTGGGGAACTCCCTGTTTAACTCTTCGGGGTTTTGACTTTCTGTCCCTGAATTCCACATACGACTGGCGTCCGCACAGATAATTCAGAACCCAACGCTTGGTTCGTGCCGGTAGGGACGTATTCTCGATGTCCGCGAATAGTGTGGCATGGTCGACCGTATCGAATGCCTTCGATAGGTCAAGCGCCACGAGGACCGTCCTGTGACACGGTTTTGGCTGATTGAGTCCCATATTGAGGTGTGCTGAAATGACATGCAAGGCTGTCGTCGTGCTATGTACCTTACGGAATCCATGTTGATGGCGGGCAGCTGGAAAATTCTCCACAAGGCTGGAGAGGAGTAGTGCCATAAGTGTCTTGGCTACTGGCGAGAGAAGGGATATCGGTCTGTACGATTCACCTTTGCTTGAGTCTTGGCCTGGCTTCAGTAGTGGAACCATCTTCCAGACATCGGGTATAATGAGTAATTCTAAGGACAATTTGAGGAGTCTGGTCAGGTACTCAATTCCCAGTATTCCCATATGCTTCAGCATTAGCATTGTCGCCAAAGGTGACTGCGATCCTCTCATCCCTTGTGGTGGGGTTCGAGAGGACTCTCACTGTTGACGACAATTTACCAGTTCCTGGCTAACTGCTGCAATCACCAATAATTCTCGTGGGGCTTCTTCGTTCACCGTGCAAAATGTGGAGTCATTTATCTTCTCTACCAAAGCTGCGCCTCTCTGGTCATTCCCCAGGAGAAAATGCCAAAGTTCGTGGCGGGCATTAAAGTCTCCTAGAACCAATCGGTTATGCCCGCACAACAGCCACTCAATGTTTGGGCTATAACCTGGAGCACAACTATCAACCGGCGGTATATACACATTGTATAGCTCTATCTCAGCAGCCCCAGATTTGACTGCTACCCCCATACATTCCATATACGGGTCACTAGTATCTGGCACAAGCGGGATAGGTAGGTCTATACTGCACGGAACGGTGCAATATGAAAGCCAGACCACCACCACTACTTCTTGTGTGATCCTTCGTAATCACAATGGCGTAGGCTGCAGGTAGCATTCAGCTTAGTTTCTTGGATCGCCGCGACCCTTATCCTTTTCCGATTCATAAAGTCCACGATTTCACTAATCTTACCTCGGTGTCCGTTGTAATTAAATTGCAAAAACGATGCACTGTCCGGAACTGGAACAACAATATTGTGTGTAAGATGCTGCGGCGGAGAATATTGTTGTACGGGAGATATCGGGGGTCGCATAGTCTGACGACCCACTGCAGCTGTCGTTGGCACAGCATCCTGCCACGTAGTCAGTATGACTATACTCCCGCAGCGATGTTAAGCCGGAGCAGTTCCCGAAGTGCACCCACTCCAAGCACCGGTTACTCCTCACCGAAACCGAACGGTGGTGGATCAGACTGAACAGTACCATGGGCCGGGGTTTTCCTCTATCCCGGCTCGGACCAACAGCAAACGGAGAGGGCTCCCCGGGATGCACCTTCTCTAACACAAAAATACGGACGAAACAACACGTACACTGATGTGGCTGCGGCTGGTCAATGGGTGAGATCCATCGGGTCAATCCGGTACAAAGAACCCGCCGCCGTGGGGTTGACAATAATTCTGCCTATCTTTTACTGTTCCACGGATGGAAAATATGTTTTTCATATGTTCCTATGTTAGCAGAATGTGTTTCCAGCTCACCTGCAACCATTGCCGGTTACGAGGGCTTTGTTTCATTCCTTAACCTAACAAAAGCCGTAATTAATTCCACCAATAAATTGAAATCCCTATTCATGAAAATTTCGAAATTAACATCAAATCCATGGGATTTTTTCAGAAAGATTATCTTATTATCTTCTACTGCGAAGATAATTTCGAAATTAACATCAAATCCTTGGGATTTTTTTCAGAAAGATTATCTTATTATCTTCTACTGCGAAATATTCTGTAAAGTACAAAGTTGAATTACGGCATGGTCACACTGGCCAAATATTTGACAGAAATCGAAAAAGAATTCGTCACCATAGTCAAAGCATCCAACGTTTTACTCTAATATTAATATTACATCACGATAAGAGTATTTTCCAAAAACGGTATACAAAATTTCGAAAGTGATACCTTTAATTAACCCAAAAATTTTCGTTAAAAATGTGATATTTTTTTACAAAAAGGAAGAAAGCCGTAGAGAAGCAGGCCAGGTTCGGCTAGTTATGAAAAAATTCTACGATTTCGAATAAAAATTACAATTTCATTAAGTTTGAAATTTTTTTTCAGAATTATTAAAGCCACATTGACCTTAGTCAACAAAATGGGTTTTATCATGTTAAGGTACTCATTTTTAAGTCAAATCACTTAATTATAAGTACAAAACGACTTCATTGAAAAGTTCGTCGACTTCTGTACAGGGAAAAAACTTTATATCAGAGAAATGCGTCTTCTATGCTAAGCAAAAAACTAATTCGTAAATTGTGGACAAGGAATCTATGGCTCAAGACAATATTTTTCTCAGTGACGCTTCGCGGCTGTTAACTTTAAAATTTTAGGGTTTTAATATCTTTAATGTTTAATTTTTATACCTTAACCACTACTGTGATACAGGGTATAATAAGTTTGTGCATTTGTATGTAACACCAAGAAGGAAAAGTCTGAGATCCATCGTTTAGTAAAACGATCTTCTGAGAATTAAATTCTGAGTTGGTTTAGCATTGTCCGTCAGTCTGTCTTTCCGTCCGTCCGTCTGTCTGCCTGTATATGTAATTTTGTGTGCAAAGTACAGCTCACAGTTAAATCCAATCATCCTCAAATTTGACGCAAAGTTTTACTTTGGCTCTCGTTATATATTTTTCGTCCGATTGGCAAATTTTGTACGAGGAGTACGTTTGATAATATCGTTAAGTGTGCCAAATTTGGCTTAAATCAAATGACCACGGAAACCAAAGTTATACTCCGATTTACGTGAAATTGGAGAATTATTATTCTAACTATGAATGTAAAATTTGGTCAAAATCGGTTCAGATATAGATATAGCTCCCATGTATATGTACTCCAGAGTTGGGAAATTCAAATTGTCCATATTAACAACAAATTTCTTTAAAATAATGAAATTTCAATTAAAAGAAAGTTTATAATTTTTGCTTCTGGAGTATATGTACTCCAGAATTGGGAAATTCAAATTGTCCATATTAAAAACTAATTTCTTTAAAATAATGAAATTTCAATTAAAAGAAAGTTTATAATCTTTGCTTTAAAAATTTTTTTTCATCAAATAGTAGGGCAGACATTTTGAAAATGTGCATCCCTTCGTTAAAGATGCATGTCTTTAAACTAAGGCAAATTTTCCTTAAAGTTAGGAAACACATTTTTGATTTAAAGAAATCGTCCTTAAATTAAATGAAATATTGAATCTTCAGATTTAAGATAAAAACGCTTCAAATATAGTCTAGGACTTATTTTGAGGATTTAGCATTTTTGGTTTAAAGTTTTTTTTTGGAATTAAGAAAATATTTTTTACTTCGAAGTATCCGTCATAATTTGGATTTTTAAACTGGCATTTGTTTGTAAGTGAATAGCTTTATTAATATACCGGAAAAATAGAATGAAGATTCAATATATGAGATCTGTATCCTGATTTTAATTTTATAGATCCTAGATTTAAAGCCAGATAGGTCGCAAAAAAATTCCTTATTTTAAAGAGACCGCATCTTTGGCTCGGAATCAATACCAACATCCTTAAAGGAAAGTGAAAATCTTTGGATCCAAGTAAACTTTTTTTGAGTGCACCAACATAGAATGGTTACGGGGATATAATAAGTTTGCCGTTCCGTTTGTAACACATCGAAATATCGATTTCCGACTATATAAAGTATATATATTCTTGATCAGGAAGAAATTCTAAGACGATATAACCATGTCCGTCTCTCTGTCTGTTGTAATCACGCTACAGTCTTCAATAATGAAGGAATCGTGCTGAAATTTTGCACAAACTCGTATTTTGTCTGCAGGTAGGTCAAGTTCGAACATGGGCAATATCGGTCCAAGTTGTGATATAGTCCCCATATAAACCGACCTCCCGATTTGGGATCTTTGACTTATATAAACCGTAGTTTTTATCCAATTTGCCTGAAGTTTTAAATCTAGAGGTATTTTAGGATCATAAAAAGGTGCGCTAAAAATGGTGATTATCGGTCCATATTGTGGTATAGTCCCCATATAGACCGATCTACCGATTTTATTTCTTGGGCGTCTAGAATCCGTACTTTTTATCCAATTTGCCTGAAATTTTAAATCTGGAGGTATTTTTCAGCCATAAAGAGGTGTGTAAAATATGGTGAGTATAGCCCCCGTATAAACCGATCTCCTGATTTTACTTCATGTGCTTATAGAATCCGTAGTTTTTATCCAATTTGCCTGAAATTGGAAATCTAGAGGACAAAGAGACAAATACATGTGCCGAAAATTGCGTGTATAGGTCCATGTTTTGGTATATCTCCCATACAGACCGATCTATCGATTTTATTTTTGGGCTTGTAGAAATCTTTTGTTGTCCAATTTGCCTGAACTTGGAAATCTGAAGATTTTTAGGACTATAAACAGGTATGCAAGAATTTATTTTTTGTTCGGCATTATAGAAACCGTAGTTTTACCCAATTTGCCTGAAATTTGAAATCTAGAAACGAAACGAAAACGGTGAGTATCGGTCCATGTTTTAGTATAGTCCCCATCTCTCGACTTAAGTCCTAGGGTTTCTAGAAACCTTAGTTTTTATCCTAAATATTTAACTGAAATTGTAAATATACTGATTTTATTTATCGTTATCATTTAAATAATGGGGGTGGAAATCTACAGATTTTAGTATTCAAATCAAGGCGATTTTAATGATTTCTCTAAAACTCAAACAAAAATGGTTCTTATAAATCCAGAATCTGATATAGTCTTCATAGTATAAAAAATTGTCTCCAAATCGGTTAAGAGATAAATATTTTTATATGGGAATATAAACCTTCATACTAACTCCCAACAAATGTGAAGGAGTTGAGATGGTAACACAGGCTTTGGTGAAGGGTATAATATAGTCGGTCCCGCTCCACTTTAGACTTTACTTACTTGTTTAAATTTAATTATTTTTTCCACTTGTAAAATGAAATGTCCTCGTCTAAATGCGACTGTTTCTAAATTCCCATCCTCAGAATTTACATAGTGTTTTAGCAGTGTATTCATTTACTTGATATAAATATGATAAAGATGAACATAAAGTAGTACCACAAAACAAAATCCTACTATACCATATTATGCTATCCTACTCAAAATGGCATTTATTTGTATTGAACTTGGTCATCACTATAGTTTCGTTAGTCTTTTTAAGCTTTGGCATACCTTATCATTATTTACTTATTGGTAGTCGAAAGCATACAAATTTTTTTTAAATATTTTCCTGAGCAAATTAATTTTTTTGCATTCCTTCTTGCTTTAAAAAATTCTTTTGTAAATAAATTGGAAGTTGGAATTATTCATATATCAGTTTGAAAACTTGACATGGTATCATGAGGCTTCATTGCCAAATAACAAGGATATATGCCTGTATTAGATTTCACATTTCATAGAAAATGCATTTTTTTAACATTTTTTTATTCCCATGATTTTGATTGAGTTTTCTAAAATCCAATACATTTTATGGGGAATATTTTTGCAATATTTTCTAGGAGATATTTCTGTTCTGTTTACTTGTGGTTATTTGGATATCTAATGGATTCTGATTGTTGTTTTTTAGGGTACACAAATCCATAGGAAAACCAAATTTTAAATTAAAATAAAAAACATACACAAATATTCTGGTATGGTTTTCCATTTTTGATTTCGGATTTCAAAACAACCACAAAAATGATGTGAAGTATAAATTGTTGTTTTTTTTTTAAAGAATTTTTAAGACACATTTCTTTACATAGTCTCTGTATTTATTCAATTAGATTTTTCATGTCTGTCCATTGTAACAATTTGTAATTCACCAATACATATTTCAAAGTGAAAAATATCTAGGAAGTTGTATATGGTTTTTATTTCATATTTTTATTTTTAGAACAACATAATAGATAGACAGAAGGAAATCTAGTGGGTATATAAATCCGACAAGATCAGTGAATATAATCAGTACCTATCTGATGATATAGTGTCACTCTCATACTTTTTTTATGATCGTCATACATCTTTTGTTATTTAGTAACTTACATATATTTTAAGGGTGTCGCGGCGGTTATTATTGTTCTTGTTTTTTTTTTCGTTTTTTGGGAATATATAATTTAATGTGTTAACTCAGGAAGTTCTAAAGGACATGCATCCATTTCCGATTACGTTCAATTTGTTTGAATTGCGAATTAAATATGGACATGTCCTACCCGTTGCAAATTGAGTAAATGCTGCGAAGAACGATTCGGCAGAGAGACTGGAATATAACTCCAAATGTATAGCATTTGTGCTAAAACAGGCACCCTCAGGCGCTCATTTTTATACCCTCCATCATAGGATGGGGGTATATTAACTTTGTCATTCCGTTTGTAACACATCGAAATATTGCTCTAAGACCCCATAAAGTATATATATTCTGGGTCGTGGTGAAATTCTGAGTCGATCTAAGCATGTCCGTCCGTCCGTCCGTCCGTCCGTCTGTTGAAATCACGCTAACTTCCGAACGAAACAAGCTATCCACTTGAAACTTGGCACAAGTAGTTGTTATCGATGTAGGTCGGATGGTATTGAAAATGGGCCATATCGGTAC
Organism: Haematobia irritans; assembly: GCF_050003625.1. NCBI lineage: Eukaryota > Metazoa > Arthropoda > Insecta > Diptera > Muscidae > Haematobia > Haematobia irritans. The sequence goes on along the minus strand of NC_134398.1, from coordinate 67,394,731 downwards.
ACTTTTACGTATAGCCCCTATATAAAGGGACCCCCAGATTTGGCTTGTGGAGCCTCTAACAGAAGCATATTTCATCCGATCCGGCTGAAATTTGGTACATGGTGTTGGTATATGGTCTCTAATAACCATGCAAAAATTGGTCCACATCGGTCCATAATTATATATAGCCCCCATATAAACCGATCCCCAGATTTGGCTTGCGGAGCCTAACAGAGAAGCAAATTTCATCCGATCCGGCTGAAATTTGGAACATGGTGTTGGTATATGGTCTTCAACAACCATGCAAAAATTGGTCCACATCGGCCCATAATTATATATAGCCCCCATATAAACCGATCCCCAGATTTGGCTTGCCGAGTCTCAAAGAGAAGAAAATTTCATCCGATCCGGTTGAAATTTGGTACATGATGTTGGTATATGGTCTCTAACAACCATGCGAAAATTGGTTCATATCGGTCCTTAATTATATATAGCCCCCATATAAACCGATCCCCAGATTTGGCTTGTGGAGCCTCTAAGAGAAGCATATTTCATCCGATACGGCTGAAATTTGGTACATAGTGTTGGTATAGGGTCTCTAACAATCATGCAAAAATTGGTCCACATAGGTAAATAATTATATATAACCCCCATATAAACCGATCCCCAGATTTGGCTTGCAGAGCCTCAAAGAGAAGAAAATTTCATCCGATCCGTCCGAAATTTGGTACATGATGTTGGTATATGGTCTCTAACAACCATGCAAAAATTGGTCCACATCGGTTCATAATTATATATAGCCCGCATATAAACCGATCCCCAGATTTGACCTCCGGAGTCCCTTGGAGGAGCAAAATTCATCCGATCCGGTTCAAATTAAGAACGTGTTGTTAGTATATGGTCGCTAACAACCATACCAAAATTGGTCCAATCACACAAAAATTGGTCCATATCGGTTCATAATCATGGTTGCCACTAGAACCAAAAATAATCTACCACAATTTTATTTCTATAGAAAATTTTGTCAAAATTTTATTTCTAGAGAAAATTTTGTTAAAATTTTATTCGGTTCATAATAAAATTTTCATCATTGTCAAAATTTTATTTCTATACAAAATTTTGTCAACATTTTATTTCTATAGAAAATTTTGTTCAAATTTTATTCGGTTCATAATCATGGTTGCCACTCGAGCCAAAAATAATCTACCAAGATTTTATTTCTATAGAAAATTTTGTCAAAAGTTTATTTCTATAGAAAATTTTGTTAAAATTTTATTTCTGTAGAAATTTTTGTCAAAATTTTTATTTCTATAGAAAATTTTGTGGAAATTTTATTTCTATAGAAAATTGTGTTAAAATTTTATTTCTGTAGAAAATTTTGTCAAAATTTTATGTCTACTTTGTCAAACTGAATTATATACCTATTGGATCGATCTTTTTTGATTTAATATATACCACGTATGGACTTACATACAATTTAGGAGATGGTGTTAGGAGGGTTTAAGATACCTTGCCATCGGCAAGCGTTGCCACACCTTAAGTAATTCGATTGTGGATGGCAGTGTTTAGATAAAGTTACTACGCAATCCATGATGGAGGGTACATAAGCTTCGGCCTGGCCGAACTTACGGCCGTATATACTTTTTTTTTTGGATTTATGTTTTTGTTTATAATTTTTTGGATCGCCTACAATATTTTGATACCGTTATAGTCGTCTCGAATAGATCGTGTGGAGATAGGAAATGTATAATTTGCAGTATGGAATATACGTTGGATGATTATTTACATATATAATATCGCTGTTATCAACATAGGGATTCATGGAAAAAGTGAACTTTTCCGATTGACTTGTTTAGATATTGTTAGAGTATTATGTTCACGGGTCCGATTATGGTCAGCGTTGCCACAACGAAACTATATTTTGGACCAATTTTTTTCCACAATCGGACCAAAATTTCCTCCAATTTCGAAAAAAATGCCGTAAAAGTAATTTATTGTTGTACATCGTGCTTTTATTGAAAAATAAAGTAAACTCGAAAGGACTGAAAATGTCGAATTTTGAAAATCAATTTTAGTTAAGCTGAAAAGTGAAAAGCCAATATTACTTCAAGTTGACTTTCGACCCTATTCTTATATAGTTCATTCCCCAATTCCCCATTTCCTGCACCCTAAAAAAAAAATCGCTTCTTTAACATATGTTCCTAACATATTTTGCAGGAAGCACATATATTATTGGATACTGCCGAAACATTAATATGTTTGTTTTATGTGGACATATTATATGTTTGGAAGCATTTTGAGCCCGAAAACATTATATGCTTGGAAGAATTTTTCCCAAAGACGATTGTGCTCATTGCCTAACATACTCGTAATTTTCACTTCCACGAAATATTTTAGTTCTTGGCACCTTTTTCTGTAATACAAATAATGTTGAAGAAATTATTCACTTTTATAAGTTTTTTAAATTTTACCTTTCGCCTGCACGGAGAATCGAACCGAGGACTATACAGTTTGTAAGCCAACACACTATCCACTGGACTACGTAGCTGTTATAGTCACCAGTAGATAATTAACGATATAAGTTACATTTATATAGCATAGTTTGCAGCGTCCACGAGCCCATGCAAACATAACATTATTTAACAGAAACATACATTTGTTTGCCACGTGGAGCAGTGGTTAGCATGTCTGCCTTGCATGCAAAGGGTCGTGGGTTCAATCCCTGCTCCGACCGAACACTTTCTTTTTTTAAATTTACACATTTATATTTATACTATATTAAATTTTTATAATGAAACTTCGAAATGTGGGTTATTAAAGATTTATAGTCAGTAACAGTGCTTGATATAAACGAAATTGACTGATTTTTGGATAAAATATAATTTTTTTATTGCAAAAATAACAATTTTGTAATAAAAAATTGTGGAGTCAACTATAAACATACATAAATAGATTTATAATATAAATATAAATTTAGTTAGGCGTGAACAGTTTTTTACTAGCATTTAACACCATCCCTTTAAAATGCCTTTTATTTTTCTTTAATAATTCATTTTAAAGAAAAAAAACTTTTTAAATTGTTCTAGCTGCAAAACTCGAACTTAATGCCCGCTTTTAAAGGGTGATACGGTAAAAATTTGGTCAAGGGAAAACGCGTGTAAATCGGTGAAATCGTTTATTTAAAAAAACAAATTAAATTTCTTTTTCAAGTTCAATTAGTATAAAATTCAGGAAAAATATTCAGTTAGGCTTTCGCTTTTCCAAATCCGAATTGCCGGGCCTCACGCTTGACACCTGCCATCAGATTTTGTACAGCCACCTTGTCCACCTTCTTCGCCGCAGAAAGCCAGTTTGCTTTGAACTGCTGCTCGTCCTTAGCAGTTTTTTTGGTCTTCTTTAGGTTCCGCTTGACAATAGCACAGTATTTCTCCATTGGGCGGAGCTCTGGCGTGTTGGGAGGGTTCTTGTCCTTGGGAACCACCTGCACGTTGTTGGCGGCGTACCACTCCATGGCCTTTTTACCGTAATGGCAAGATACCAAATCCGGCCAAAACAGTACGGAACAACCGTGTTTCTTCAGGAAAGGCAGCAGACGTTTATTAAAACACTCTTTCACGTAAATTTCTTGGTTGACAGTCCCGGAAGCTATGAAAATGCAAATGCTGCTTTTCAAGCCACAGGTACAAATGGCTTGCCAAACCAAATATTTCTTTGCGAACTTTGACAGTTTTATGTGCTTGAAAATATCTGCTACCTTTCCCCTTCCTTTTGCCGTATAAAACTCCTGTCCAGGAAGCTGCTTGTAGTCGGCTTTGACGTAGGTTTCGTCGTCCATTACCACGCAGTCAAACTTCGTCAGCATCGTCGTGTACAGCCTCCGGGATCGCGCTTTGGCCGTCGTATTTTGTTTATCATCGCGATTTGGAGTCACTACCTTCTTGTAAGTCGATAGTCCGGCTCGTTTTTTGGCTCGATGCACGGTTGTAGAAGATACACCCAGCTTATTTGCGGCATCTCGGAGAGAGAGGTTAGGGTTTCGCTTGAAACTACTGGCAACTCTCATTGTCGTCTCAGCGGCTTCCGGTTTTCGATTTCCCCCCGATCCAGACTTCCTGGCTGTCGAAGTCACAAAGATGTCACAAACATTTAGTGTTAGTTTAGGAACATTACATGTTTGCACTTAAATATATTGTGTCTTAAAATTGTGCCCGAAACACATTTTGTTTATATCGGAACATATGAAAAACATATTTTTCTAACAGAGTGAGTACATTCGAATATAGGGAGCGAAATTTTCATCCGATTTTCTTCAACGCTCATAGGTGGGTACTATGTCAGATTTTTCCATCAAAACACTAAAATAGTATAGTACCCACCTTATTCGAGGAGTTTAAGATTCCTCTACAACTTAAACCTAGTCTCGTAGAGAGACAGAATTTAATTTACTCTCCATATGCAAAATGGATACACCTGGCCAGATTTATGAAAATGGTCCAAAATGGACTAAATTCCATATGGTCCAACCATCGGACCAAATTTAAAAATTAAAAATCGTTTGGACTAATTTTTGCCAAAATGGCAACGACGATTATGGCAAACCCCCTCCACCATAGCATGGATGGTATACTAATTTTGTCATTCAGTTTGTAACACATTGATATTTTGGCTTAAGACACCATAAAGCGCATATATTTGGAAAAATTCTGAGTCGATCTAGCGATGTACGTCCGTCCGTCTGCTGATATCACGGTAAATTCCGAACGAAACAAGCTATCGACTTTAAACCTGGTACAAACAAAAAAGAAAATATCAATATCGGATCACTTCTAAGTATACACTCAAAAAAAAAAAAAATAAATAAACCCAATATGGTACTAAAGCCAAGTTAATTCTATTTAAGTCCATGCAATTATTATGTTTTGAGCTTGTTTCCTTGACTCTAAATTTTTTTTTGTAAATTTTAACAATAAACCACCCATCGTGAACATCGTATGGTACTAAAGATAGACAGAAAAAATTCAGTAGGTAAACTAATGCTAAATTTAACTTATTTTTATTGGAAAAAAATTATTTGGTTGTAGTTAAATTTTATTATTTTTAGCGAAATTTTCGACAGCCCAATGAAATTTTCTTTTTCTTAAGTATGTCACAAATATTTAATGAACTAAACGTTAGTATAAAGTTCAATTTTCGTACACATAATTTCAATATGAACTAAAGCAAAGGATGATTTTCGTACGATTCCCTAAAATAGTAAGAATGAACTACTGTAAGGTTAAAATGATCATGATTTGGCGCCAATAATTTTCTTATTTAATTTTAGTTAATTTATTCTTCTATGAAAGGGTGTAATTTCTTGAACTGCAGTTAAAAAGTACAACTGGGCATTAAATTTTCCTGGTTTTAACAACGCTTTGTGGAAATCTCAAAATGTGGAGTAAAATTTAGTTCATATTCGTACGAGTTAGTTTATTCTTCCTGTTAAACAGTTTACTTTTTTTCGGTGTATTTTTACTATTTTGAGCTGCAATTTTTTTCTTCAAACTACGATTTTCTTTAAGTGGCAAAAATAAAATTATCTAATAAATTTTCTTGAATTTGTAAAAAAGTACTTACTTATTTTTATGAAATCGGTGTGACATCTGCACCAAAAAAATGTAAACTGTTTTAAAGGAAGAATAAACTAACTCGTTCAAAAATTGAATTAAATTGTACTCCAAATTTTGAAATTTCCACAAAGCGTTTTTCAAACCAGGAAAATTTAATGTCCTGTTGCATTTTTTATATGTAGTTCACGAAATTATAACCTCTCATAGAAAAAAAAATAACTATAAACAAGTATAAACGGCCGTAAGTTCGGCCAGGCCGAATCTTATGTACCCTCCACCATGGATTGCGTAGAAACTTCTACGAAAGACTGTCATCCACAATCGAATTACTTGGGTTGTGTTATCTTAAATCGTTTTCTAAATTGTGAGTTAGTCCATACATTAGACAAAAATAATATGTTTAAGTGAGTCTACAAATAATTACGAATCGATATGGACTTTTGCACGGTACGTAGGGAGCCAGAATTGAAATATGGGGGTCGCTTATATGGGGGCTATATACAATTATTGATATGGACCAATTTTTGTGTGATTGGGGATCGATTTATCTGAGGGCTATATATAACTATAGACCGATATGGACCTAGTTAGGCATGGTTGTTAACGGCCATATACTAGCACACTTTCAACTGACTCGGATGAAATTTGCTCCTCCAAGAGGCTCCAAAACCAAATCTGGGGATCGGTTTATATGGGGGCTATATATAATTGTGGACTGATATGGACCACTTTTGGCATGGTTGTTAAATATCATATACTACCACCACGTACAAAATTTCAACCAGATCGGATGAATTTTGCTTCTCCAAAAGGCACCGGAGGTCAAATCTGGGGATCGGTTTATATGGGTGCTATATATAATTATGGACTGACATGAACCAATTCCTGCATGGTTGTTGGATACCATATACTAACATCACGTACCAAATTTCAACCGAATCGGATGAATTTTGCTCTTCCAAGGGTCTCCGGAGGTTAAATCGGGGGATCGGTTTATATGGGGGCTATATATAATTATGGACCGATTTCGACCAATTTTTGCATGGGAGTTTGAGGCTATATACTAACACCATGTACCAAATTTCAAACGAATCCGATGAAATTTGCTTCTCTTAGAGGCCTCGCAAGCCAAATCGGGGGATCGTTTTATATGGGGGCTATATATAATTATGGACCGATGTGGACCAATTTTTGCATGGTTGTTAGAGACCATATACTAACACCATGTACCAAATTTCAGCCGGATCGGATGAAATTTGCTTCTCTTAGAGGCCTCGCAAGCCAAATCGGGGGATCGGTTTATATGGGGGCTATATATAATTATGGACCGATGTGGACCAATTTTTGCATGGTTGTTAGAGACCATATACTAACACCATGTACCAAATTTCAGCCGGATCGGATGAAATTTGCTTCTCTTAGAGGCCTCGCAAGCCAAATTTGGGGGTCCGTTTATATGGGGGCTATATATAATTATGGTCCGATGTGGACCAATTTTTGCGTGGTTGTTAGAGACCATATACTAACACCATGTACCAAATTTCAGCCGGATCGGATGAAATTTGCTTCTCTTAGAGGCCTCGCAAGCCAAATTGGGGGGTCCGTTTATATGGGGGCTATACGTAAAAGTGGACCGATATGGCCCATTTGCAATACCATCCGACCTACATCAATAACAACTACTTGTGCCAAGTTTCAAGTCGATAGCTTGTTTCGTTCGGAAGTTAGCGTGATTTCAACAGACGGACGGACGGACGGACGGACATGCTCAGATCGACTCAGAATTTCACCACGACCCAGAATATATATACTTTATGGGGTCTTAGAGCAATATTTCGATGTGTTACAAACGGAATGACAAAGTTAATATACCCCCCATCCTATGGTGGAGGGTATAAAAAAGACGAAAATCATTAGGGCACATTCATGATCAGATTAACCATACAGTAGTTCATTCTAACTATTTGTAGTTCATAAGGAACTTATGCGTACGGTCGTTGTACGTTATACTGACATTGAGTTCGTAAAATGTTTGAGACATACTTAACCCTCTAATGCCCAATCCCGCCTTTAGGCGGGCTTCATTTAATAAGGAAGCTTTACGTAAAACACACATTAAGACAACAAAAATGGGCAAAATAAAAAGAAAACTTATTTGAAACTATTAAAGAGGCTTTGCAGCATATGCTGAATTTTATCGTATAAATTTTTCTTGCTTAGTTCTCTTGCTTTTGTGTCGCTAACATTGAAAATTTAATCAGCTGCCAAAATAATTGGGGCATTACAGGGTTAAAAGAGTAAGATTTTATTAAACTGTGAAAAGTTTCGAAAAGAATAATAAAATTTAACTAAAAAAAAATACTTTTTTTTTGCAAAAAAGAAACAAAATGTTAAATTTACCAAACTAATGGAACTACGGAATTTTTAAAAATGTTCTAAAATTAAACTAATATTTCTAAAATCATTCAAAATTTTCCTTCCTGGAGGGTTGACAATTTTTTTGGGAGTGAGATTTTAGACTTTTATTGTCCACACTTTTAATTATTAAATATTTTATACAACAGTTTCAGTTTCATTAATTTTTTCCATTCCTTTGGTATTTGATTATAACCGTTTTCAAAATTTTCCAATGTCCAAATATGTTAATAAATGATATCAATCGTTTGGGATACGTGGTTTGTAAAGTTATTCGAAAACACTCCCCATGTACATATGTTATGATTATTGCACTATTCGACAGCTCTAAAAGAAGCACGACTTCCGACAGTTTACTACTTAGGAATATTAAATACCAACACCATCGACACACCTTCATTATTTGCAAAAAACAGAACAAAAAACATTAAAAACGCACAAAATGTGAAAATAATTGGGCAACTCGAAATAATTGACAATCAGTCCACCAACCATCTAACCACTGCATTCACCATCCATTTGACTTATGAAAATTTTATGATGTTATTAAAAATTCCAACACGCATAATTTGCAAAAAGCAAACAAACAAATATTAATTATTGGTATGGACTCCGAAACACAAATGTCATACATGAACAAGTATATACGGCCGTAAGTTCGGCCAGGCCGAAGCTTATGTACCCTCCACCATGGATTGCGTAGAAACTTCTTCTAAACACTGCCATCCACAATCGAACTACTTAAGTAGCGGTAACGCTTGCCGATGGCAAGGTATCTTAAAACCTCCTAACACCGCCTTCTAAATTGTATGTAAGTCCATACATGGTACATATTAAATCAAAAAAGATCGATTAAATACGTATACACAGATAAAAATAAGTTTGAGAACCAATAACTTTTGTTGGAAAACCAATAACAAAATTTGTTAATTTTCCTGCAACAAACTAATTTGTACTTTTAATAACCATTATTACAAAAAAGTTGTTAGCAATCGTTACCATCAGAAGGCAACAAATAATTTGTGTTCTCAATAACATAATTTGTAAGTAATTTGTTGAGCATCCAACAGTACAAAATATTTGTTGTTGAACATTCCGTTTAATCCTCAACAAATATTTTTGAATTTGAACGAAAAAATTTGTATGTGAATTGTTGGAGTCTAACAATGACCTGTAACAAATTTATTGGTGTATTGACCAAAAATTAAATTGAAATTGACAGAATTAACAAATAGCACCAAAATTGCCCGAACAATTTTGGAGATATTTTGTGAAGTACACACAGAGAAGAAATATGACCCAAATGCTATTTTTGGACGGGGAACATGTAACATTTTTGTGTCGAAAATCCTATACTCAGTTTTGTAAATGTATGACGATTTTAAATTTGAGTAGTCCAGGGTCTAGCAAGCATTTTGACAACTTTTTGCCCAGTGATATATATTCTAGTTAATTAGAATTGTATAAACTCTAATCCCGATATTAATACGGTTTTATTAATTATCTCATATAACAAACACATTTAAAAATGAAAAATATAAATTTTTCACAGACATTTATAAACGTTTTTCTGTATTCTCTGATGAATGAACTCTTTGCTTGCTAGCTAGCATACACGTGCATGTGCTCATACTCATTTTGTTCTAACGGTATTCTTCGCTAGTGCTGCCGCTACTACTTCAATCGAAGTATTTTGCTTCATTTTCACAAAATTTACTTCGTCACTCCTTCTTCCAAAAATCTGCTTCACTTTTTGTTCTGCTTCAAATTTTTAAATTTTTCCCCATATTACCTAATTGTTTTTCCTATTCCTTTAATTACTATGAACATAGCGGTTATAATCATTGAATTATTAACCGATGTGGACCAATTTTTGCATAGTTGTTAGATACCATGTACCAAATTTCAGCCGGATCGGATGAAATTTGGTTCTCTTAGAGGCTCCGCAAGCCAAATCGGGGAATCAGTTTATATGGGGGCTATATATAATTATGGACTGATGTGGACCAATTTTTGCATGGTTGTAAGAGATCATATGCTGAAGCCATGTACCAAATTTCAGCTGGATCGGATGAAATTTGCTTCTCTTAGAATCCCCGCAAGCCAAATTTGGGGGTCCGTTTATAGCCCCCCATACGTAAAAGTGGACCGATATGGCCAATTTTCAATACCATCCGACCTACATCAATAACAACTACTTGTGCCAAGTTTCAAGTCGATAGCGTCTGTCGTTCGGAAGTTAGCGTGATTTCAACAGACGGACATGCTCAGATCAACTCAGAATTTCACCACGACCCAGAATATATGTACTTTATGGGGTCTTAGAGCAATATTTCGATGTGTTACAAACGGAATGACAAAGTTAATATACCCCCATCCTATGGTGAAGGGTATAATAAAATGAATTCTATTGTTTTGTTTTCAAAAATGTATGCTACTTCAATTTTATTCAATCTACTCCACTTTTTTCCAAAATCTACTTCACTCAATTTTTCACTAGCGGCAGCACTGTTCTTCGCATACTTCTTTTAGCTTTCGTACATATTCTCAGCGATGTGCGCGTAACCAGTCTTGTATTTTTGTTTTCATATCGATAGCAGTCAACTATTTTCGCAACAAAACAATTTGTTGAAAATTCGGAATATTTCTATTATTTCGTCTGTCAAGCATCTACAAACACATTTCAACAACAAATGCCTCATATTCAATAGACAAATTTGTTGAGCATCAGCAGATTTTACATACAAATAAAGTCGTTAATATTTATTTGCAGTTATTTTTTGTGTGTATAATTCAGTTTGATAAAATTTTCTATAGAAATACAATTTTGACAAAATTTTCTATAGAAATAAAATTTTAACAAAATGTTCTATAGAAATAAAATTTTCACAAAATTTTCTATAGAAATAAAATTTTGACAAAATTTTCTATAGAAATAAAGTTTTGACAAAATTTTTTATAGAAATTGAATTTTAACAAAAGTTTCTATAGAAATAAAATTTTAATAAAAATTTTCTATAGAAATAAAATTTTGACAAAATTTTCTATAGAAATAAAATTTTAATAAAAATTTTCTATAGAAATAAAATTTTGACAAAATTTTCTATAGAAATGAAATTTTGACAAAATTTTCTATAGAAATAAACTTTCGACAAAATTTTCTATAAAAATAAAATTTTGACAAAATTTTCTATAGAAATAAAATTTTGACAAAATTTTCTATAGAAATAAAATATTAGTAGGTTATTTTTGGCTCGAGTGCCAACCATGATTTTGAACCGATATGGACCAATTTTTGTTTGATTGGAGATCGGCTATATATAACTATAGACCGATATGGACCAATTTTGGTATAGTTGTTAGCGGCCATATACTAACACCACGTTCCAAATTTGAACCGGATCGGATGAATTTTGCTCCTCCAAGAGGCTCCGGAGGTCAAATCTGGAGAACGTTTTATATGGGGCTATATATAATTAAGGACCGATGTGGACCAATTTTTGCATGGTTGTTAGAGACCATATACCAACACCATGTACAAAATTTCAGTCAGATCGGATGAAATATGCTTCTGTTAGAGGCTCCACAAGCCAAATCTGGGGATCGGTTTATATGGGGGCTATATATAATTATTGACCGATATGGACCAATTTTTGCATGGTTGTTAGCGGCCATGTACTAACACCACGTCCCAAATTTGAACCGGATCAGATGCATTTTGCTCCTCCAAGAGGCTCCGCAGGTCAAATCTGAGGATCGGTTTATATGGGGTCTATATATAATTATGAACCGAAATGGACCAATTTTTGCATAGTTGTTAGAGACTATATACTACCACGATGTACCAAATTTCAGTAAGTTCGGATGAAATTTGCTTCTCTTTGAGGCTCCGCAAGCCAAATCTGGGGATCGGTTTATACGGTGACTATATATAATTATGGACCGATATGGACCAATTTTTGCATGGTTGTTAGAGACTATATGCTAATACCATGTACCAAATTTCAGCCGTATCGGTTGAAAACCTACATCAATAACAACTACTTGTGCCAAGTTTCAAGTCGATAGCTTGTTTCGTTCGGAAGTTAGCATGATTTCAACAGACGGACGGATGGACGGACGGACATGCTCAGATCGACTCAGAATTTCACCACGTCCCAGAATATATACTTTATGGGGTCTTAGAGCAATATTTCGTTGTGTTACAAACGGAATGACAAAGTTAATATACCCCCATCCTATGGTGGGTATAAAAATTCAGGGAGTCATAGATAAATGGGTAGCGAAACCAAATATCACATTCAAATTTGTAAATGTGACTTCTAATATAAGCTAAAATACTGGTCTAGTTTTAGTTATGTTTTGTTTGCTTTTATGATATGGACTAAAAATGCGACAAAATGAAGTACAAAAATTTACCAAATTTAAAATTCGTACAAAATAACTCATATTCGTCTAAAATGAGTAAATTTTAGTTAAATTGTATTCAGAAGTATCGAAAATGAGAAATTTTACTAAAGTTGTGTTAATATATACATAGACACAAATTGTTAAACTACCCTGTAGGAAATGTCAATAGTGAAACTGTAGTGAATCACTACTGACCATGTCACCAGTACTACTGACAAAGAATACCCGACACATTGTATTTTACTATAGACATTTAACATATGCTTGTCATTGAAAATCCACTACTGACAGTAGAACTACTGACAAGATGGTACTTATGGGACCATATAAAGACATTGGAACTAATGAATCAGTAATACTTTGTCGCTACTTTAGTCAACACTTTTGGATTTTTTTTTGTAAATAAAAAGGGTTAATTTTTTGTTTTAATTTATATTATTTATTAAGTATATTGGCGAAATATTAACATACAATAAAAATAAAAAACATTGTATTTTACTATAGACATTTAACATATGCTTGTCATTGAAAATCCACTACTGACAGTAGAACTACTGACTAGATGGTACTTATGGGACCATATGGAGACATTGAAACTAATGAGTCAGTAGTACTTTGTCGCTCCTTTAGTCAACACTTTTTATTATTTTTTTTTTTTTTTTGTAAAAAATTTTACATTTTTCATTTAATTTCTATTATTTATTTTGTGTATTTGCACAAAATTAACATACAATGAAATCAAATTACACATGGGTCCTATAGCTAGTTCAATAAATATGTTAGATCAAGTTGTCCTCGTTGTCATCGCTTCCATCTTTCTTATTTTGTGACTTGCTTCTAGTGGTTTACTTGCATGTATCTCTTAAATATTTATCTGACAATTCCGCAGAATTGGCAATAACGACTGAAAATAGAAAAATTAATAATATATAATATAATACGTAGCTTATACAGATTTTACCTATCATAGCCGCTAAGATCTAGGCTTCCCTCCTTTAATTTAATCGGTAGTTCCTCTGGGCACTTTCTGGTTGATGCTGTTTCGAATAACCACTATTTTAACTTAAAAATTCTGATATCTGTTGGTCCTATCCATCAAAGACGCAATAAAAGGTCCACCGAACTCTGCCTAGGCTCACTGTCCTCTCCTCGAAGTTTTTTTTTTTTGCGATATTTATATACGATTGTATTTCACTAGTATTTTTAAATTTCTTTTGCTCATATTATTTTTTTACAGCTGTCAAAAATGTCTACCAAATGTAGACCATTTGTTGACTATGTCACCATAACAGTTGACAAAAGTGGTGACTTTGAAACACTAAACCCCAGTCTTCCTACAGGGTATATATAAAGTTTAACAATTTCCAATTTTTTCCATCAAATTAAGAAATTTTCTCAAATAATAATACAGGGGCTGTACTCAGTAATACTGGTAATATTTCTCAGTGTTCTTGTATCTTCCATCATCAAAATATTGGTCTCCGACGCCATATGGGTTGTCGTGAAATTCTGAGTCGATCTAGCGATGTCTATCCGTCTGGCTGTCTTTTATCAACCATGCAAAAATGGGTTCATATCGGGGTATATTTCCCCGATATGAACCGATCCCCAGATTTGACTTCCAGAGCCTCTGTAAAGATTAAATTTGTGGACGTGATGTTGCTATATGCCCTCTAACAACCATGCAAAAATTGGTCTATATCGGTCCGTAATTATATACAGCCCCCACATAAACCGATCCACCAGATTTAATTTCCGCAGCCTCGTGTAAGAGGGAATTTTATCTGATTCGTATAAAATTTGGTGCGTCATGTTATAATATGCTCTCTAATAATTATCCAAAATTGGTACCTATCGTTCCATAATTAAGAGCCCCCAAGCACTAAAAAAGTCCGTAGTTAAAACTACGCTAATTTTAGCTTATTTTTATTGCAAAAAAATTATTTATATGTAAATTTTTTTTACTCAAGTGTAAATATTATTCTTTTTTGCGGAATTTTCCACAGCCCAATGAACATTTATAAACTAAACGTGGGTACAAAAATGAATGACCATAAACATAAGGTCAATATGAACTAAATCAAAAGAAAATATTCGTACGATACCCAAAAATAGTAAGAATGAGCTACTGTGTGGTTAAAACGGTCATGTTATTCTTTTCCTTAATGTTAGTTCATTTTATCTTCTATGAGTGGGTGTAATTCCGAGAACTGCAGTTAAAAATTACACCAGGGCATTAAATTTCCTGATTTTAACGATGCCTTGTGGAAATCTCAATTTGGGGTACAATTTAGTTCAATTTTCGCAAGAAGTAGTTCATTCTTGTTTTATAGCATTTTTTTCTGTGTATAAACCGACTTCCGGAACCTCTTGGGGTATCACATTTCATCCAATCCGGTTAAAATTTGGTCCTCTGATTACCATGTGAAAATTGATTAATATCGGTTCAAAATAATTTATAGACTCCTCTGAAGAAACCGATCAAGAACTAAAGAGGCTTACATAGGTATTTAATATGCTCTTTTTATCTTGCATAGACTTCATATGGACTGCAATGAAGCTAAAGAAGTTGTTATTACAACCCGAGTAATTCAATTGTGTTTGACAGTCTTTAGTAGAACTTTTTACAAAATCCATGATGGAGGGCACATAAGACTAGCTCTGGCTGTATTTACGTTGGCAAAATTTCACTGACACATTTTATTAATATAACGAAGTATTTCTACCAGGATATGTATCGAACCACCATTGATTTCAATCAAAATTCCATAGCTCACATTTTATTTAGATCTTGCACACAAATTTCCAAAATGCAATTTTTTTTATTTTAGAAATTATTTACACACTAAAACAATCAAAGTGGTTAAAAATTCCATAAGGTAATAATTGCACTTGTTTTACCACTGGGATTCCAAAATACGACATCAGCTGGTGACTTCATGCCAAAATGTCCGGTCATATATCTACCATGTCCAGTCCATTGATAATACTTTGCGGCTTTTGCAAAACCATCAAACAAAGGTGTGTTCCAAACTAATGGAGCCATGCACACGTCCCGTCGTGCATCGCCACCCAGTGCACTCAATTTACCACGGCAAATTATAAATTTATTTTATTCAATAAATATAAATTATTGCATTGAATATTTTCGGAATATTCGAACGGGGTGGTATTGAGTCACTGGCTAACATGAGAGGAACTCTTGTTTCTGGTCATGTAGCCGTTGTTCTCCGCTCTCCTAGGCAACATTTTCCAATCGCCGTCATGGTGAATAAAATCACATTTCTGCCTTATTAAATTCCCATAAAAATTAATAACAATAATCGCAATAATAACAATAATCATAATAATAATAACGTAAATGAATTGAATTGCTTTGCTTTGCACCGAACTCCGTACTATGATACTCTGGCAAAACTACACACGTTCACACATTGTGAATGTTCCCAAATGTATTGAAATTTATCCATATTATTTTCTGAAAATTTTTGTACTTAGGTGTGTGAATGGCCATATAGAAAATTTTGGGGTTCTCTTTATTTGGTCGATGCAAATTATTTGAAATTTTTATTAAACTTTGATAATTGTTGCCAGATTGTGAACGTTGATGTTGAAAATGGATTTCTGTAAAAAAAACACAAATACATACTTTTAATGCCAAGTATCACCATTGTTAATTGACTACCAGGAACATAGAATGTCTTTCCTATGAAACCAGTCTTAGTGGTCCTTTTCATATCATCCGAATTTTGGTTATCATTGAAGATGCATTTATCTGATATCCTTAAGGATTTTGGTATTGATTCTCAGCCAAACATGCGGCTTTTTTAAACTAAAGAATTTTTTTAGCAATCTATCTGGCTTTAAATCTAGGATCAATAAAATTAAAATTAGGATACAGATCTCATTTATCTAATCTTCATTCTCTTTTCGCGGTGTATTACTAAAACTATTCACGTACAAGTAAATGCCAATTTTCAAAATCCATCCGTAAGTTCGGCCAGGCCGAATCATTTGTACTCTCCACCATGGATTGCGTAGAAATTTCTACTAAAGATTGTAATTGTGGTAACGCTTACCGATGGCAATACGTGCACTGAAAAAAATATTTACGTGATATTAAAGATTGCGCAATCTAAATTTTAAAATGCAAAATATACAAAATATTAAGGAAAAATTTCTTTAACATAATGACATTTTAATTAAATTAAAGTCTATAATCTTTGCTTCAAACATTTTTTTCATTAAGTTTTTGTAAATTTGAAAAAAAAAATTTACATTGAAGTATCCGTTATAATTTGGATTTTTTAACTGGCATATGTGTGTACTACGAAAAGAGAATGAAAATTTGATAAATGAAATTTGTATCTAAATTTTAATTTTACTGGTCCTAGATTTAAAGCCAGATAGGTCGCTAAAAAATTTCTTTATTTTAAAGAATCCACATCTTTGGCTCGGAATCAATACCAAAATCCTTAAGGGAAGATCAAAATCTTTGAATCCAAGTAAACTTTTTTTGAGTGTGGTATATATTAGGCCAAACAAATATGTACGGCCGTAAGTCCGGCCAGGCCGTATCTTATGTACCCTCCACCATGGATAGCGTAGAAACTTCTACGAAAGAATGTCATCCACAATCGAATTACTTTGGTTGTGGTATCTTAAAACTTCTTAACATCGTTTTCTAAATTGTGAGTTAGTCCATACGTGGTGTATATTAGACGAAAATGTTATGTATAGGTAAGTCTACAAATAATTACGAATCGATATGGACTTTTTGCACGATACGTAGAGAGCCAGAATTGAAATATGGGGGTCGCTTATGTGAGGGCTATATACAATTATGAAGTTGATATGGACCAATTTTTGTGTGATTGGGGATCGATTTATCTGAGGGCTATATACAACTATAGACCGATATGGACGTAGTTAGGCATGGTTGTTAACGGCCATATACTAGCACAATGTACCAAATTTCAACTGTCTCGGATAAAATTTGCTTCTCCAAGAAGCTCCAAAACCAAATCTCGGGATCGGTTTATATGGGGGCTATATATGATTATGGACTGATATGGACCACTTTTAGCATGGTTGTTAAATATCATATACTGCCACCACTTACCAAATTTCAACCAGATCGGATGTATTTTGCTTCTCCATAAGGCACCGGAGGTCAAATCTGGGGATCGGATTATATGGGAGCTATATATAATTACGGACTGATATGAACCAATTCCTGCACGGTTGTTGGATACTAATACTAATATACTAACATCACGTACCAAATTTCAACCGAATCGGGTGAATTTTGCTCTTCCAAGGGCCTCCGGAGGTCAAATTTGGGGATCGGCCTGTATATAATTATGGACCGATTTCGACCAATTTTTGCATGGGTGTTTGAGGCCATATATTAACACCACGTATCAAATTTGAACTGAATCAGATGAATTTTGGTCTTCCAAGAGGCTCCAGAAGTCAAATCTGGTGATCGGTTTATATGGCGGCTATATATAATTATGGACCGATGTTGACCAATTTTTGCATGGTCATTAGAGACCACATACTTACATCATGTACCAAATTTCAGCCGGATCGGATGACATTTGCTTCTCTTAGAGGCTCCGCAAACCAGATCGGGGGATCGGTTTATATGGGGGCTATATGTAATTATGTACCGATGTGGACCAATTTTTGCATGGTTATTAGAGACCATATACTAATACCATGTACCAAATTTCAGCCGGATCGGATGAAATTTGCTTCGCTTAAAGGATTCGCAAGCTAAATTTGGGGGTTCGTTTATATGGGGGCTATACGTAAAAGTGAACCGATATGGCCCATTTGCAATACCATCCGACCTCCATCAATAACAACTACTTGTGCCAAGTTTCAAGTCGATAGCTTGTTTCGTTCGGAAGTTAGCGTGATTTCAACAGACGGACGGACGGATGGACATGCTCAGATCGAATCAGAATTTCACCACACCCAGAATATATACTTTATGGGGTCTTAGAGCAATATTTCGATGTGTTAAAAACGGAATGACAAAGTTAATATACCCCACATCTATATTGTTTTCGTTAATACTTGTTGTTAAATTATGATTTTTTTTAACTAATATATATGGACGGTCTCAAAATTAATGAAACTTTACTTAATATATCAAAAAAACAAGTAAGGAAAGTCTAAAGTAGGGCGGGGCCGACTATATAATACCATGCACCACTTCCCCGCCAGCATTTCAAAGTTCCATTTCATCCTCATCGCTACCACAGACTCGTAAATGTCACCACAACCATCGCTAACTGTGATGGGGGAAGCATATCAAAAAGTACATGAAAGTATTTTGCCCTCACTACTGTTAGAAGAGCCATTTTATTTTTTGTGAAACGCCAAACGCAACCAGCTTGTTATATTTTATTTAAATAAAAACGAAAATAAAGTTCTGAAAACGTAGATATTATGCTTAAAATTGTGAAGGGTATATGGTGAACAATTTTCGACTTTCCAAATAGAATAAAGTGATCGTTTTTCAAATATTTTCCAGGCACGCTGTCTCCATCGAAAATAAACAAACTGGCTGATAGACGCTGCAATATGTAACTTGCTACTTAAAACTCAACATCATTCTTTTATTAATGTAAAATATTATGTTAAATGTGATTAGATAAACCGAAAAATGTTATATTTATAAGAAATTATAAATGTTTAATCAAATCAATAAACATCTACACAATCGTGTTTTACTTGACCACAATGATTCCTCTACAATTACCTTAAAATGCACTTTTTCTGATAGTTTGCAGGGGTTCTTATTGGCGTCCTTCGAAATTGATCTAAATAGGCACCTAATAATTGCACTGATGAGAAACTTTTTCGTAGTAACTTGGCGTGGTACAACTTCTCAATAGTGACGGCGCTTTTCCGACGAGTTTTTGATGTCGTATATGATTGTTTTCGACGTAGTAGGGATTCTCAGAAGCGCCCCCAAATTCAAAAAATGTTGGCAGGGTTTGTAGATCTAAATTCGATACCATATCACATCCGTCAAATGTATTGGGGGCTATATATAAAGGTTTGTCCCAAATACATGCATTTAAATATCACTCGATCTGGACAGAATTTGATAGACTTCCACAAAATCTATAGACTAATAATTAAAGTCGGCTAATGCACTAGGGTGGAACACAATGTTAGTAAAAAAATATGAGAAACATTTAAATCTGAAGCAATTTTAAGGAAACTTCGCAAAAGTTTATTTATGATTTATCGCTCGATATATATGTATTAGAAGTTTAGGAAAATTAGAGTCATTTTTACAACTTTTCGACTAAGCAGTGGCGATTTTACAAGGAAAATGTTGGTATTTTGATCATTTTTGTCGAAATCAGAAAAACATATATATGGGAGCTATATCTAAATCTAAACCGATTTCAACTAAATTTGGCACGCATACCTACAATGCTAATTCTACTCCCTGTGCAAAATTTCAACTAAATCGGAGTTAAAAATTGGCCTCAGTGGTCATGTGAGTGTAAATCGGGCGAAAGCTACATATGGGAGATATATCTATATCTGAACCGATTTCAACCAAATTTGGCATAATTTATGACATTTTCATTTTCAGTTGTACTTCTTGTACTTCTTTGTGCTAAATTTGAAATAGGCAGACGGACGAATGGACATGACTGAATCGACTCAGGGCCCGAACCTGAGCATTATTGCCAAAGAAACCATGTGTGTATATCGACTCCTTCTGGGTGTTGCAAATATATACATTAACTTATAAGATCCTGTTCCACAGTGTTGCGCGTGGTATACGCAAAAGTTTACTTCAACGATTTTTACCTTCACTTAAGTATATTGGTGTTGATTCCGAGCCAAAGATGCGACTTCTTTAAAATAAATACATTTCTTAGCGGCCTATATGGCTTTATATCTAGGATCAATAAAATAAAAATTAGGGTACAGATCTCATTTATTGAATTTTCATTCTCTTTTTGCATTATATTAATAAAGCTACAAACAAATGCCAGTTTAAAAATCCAAATTATAACGGATACTTCAAAGTAAAAAATTATTTCCGTGATTCCAAAAACAAAACAAAAAACTTTATACCAAAGATGCTAAATCCCTAAAATAATTCTTAGCCTAATTTGAAATGTTTTTATCTTAAATTTAAAGATTTAATATTTCGGTGAATTTAACAACTTTAAGGAAAATTTTCCTTACTTCAAAGACATACGACTTTGACGAAGGTACGCAAATTCCCAAAAGTTGTGTCCTAAATTTAATAAAATATTTTTTAACCAAAGATTATAAGCTTTTTTTTAATTAATATTTCATTATTTTAAAGAAATTTGTCATTAATAAATTTGATAATTGGGCATCCTAAAATTTAGGTTGCCTAATTTTTGATATCGCGTAAATATTTTTTTCAGAGTGGGAGCTATATCTAAATCTGAAGCGATGGCAACCAAATTTTGCAAAATTTATGACACTTTCAGTTGTACTTCTTGTGCAAAATTTAGAGATAGATACTTGTGCTACATTTGAAATTGACAGACGGACGAATGGACATGACTAGATCGACTCAGGGGCCGAACCTGAGCATTATTGCCAAAAATACCATGGTGTATATCGACTCATTCTGGGTGTTGCAAACATATACACTAAGTTATAAGATCCTGTTGCACTGTGTGGTACATTGTATAAGAAGAACATACGACCGTAAGTCCAGCCGGACACATTTATAAGGGGACGAGGACCAATATTTCTGTCACGCCTCTTTTGAAGAGAATCAGGTTGTCATTATGTTCCAATAGATTTGTATCTAACTTCACATATTGCTGTAGAAATTCCCCAAAAAAATCTGGCATCTTCGTACACAGCACTCAATTGTTCACTATGCATACCGCACAATTGACGCTAATACGTGTTCATAATTTCAATTGTTCAGATTTTTCGGTTTGACTGTGGCATTGTTAATGCTGGTGGTCGTTGAGTTGCTGGTGCTGATGGCGGTATTTATTTGCGATTTTAAGTTCTGGTCAGGTTTCATTTCATTTCAATTTGATTTTGTTTTGGTTTGGTTTGATATGGTTTGCTACGGTTTATATTCCCTCATGACCATAATAAATATTTGATTTGTTTTTATTCAGGTTCCATGTGAGGGAGGGAGAGAGCTCAACCAGCTAATCGCTTGAATAAATATCGGTTGTAAATTTCATTTAAAACAAAGCATCCCACCCTAGACACAAAAGGAGCACAAAGTTTTATTGATATAGGAAAAAAATTTGGCTTTGGCTAATTTGCATGTTCAAATAACCACACAATAACCAATTTTCAATTATTGCCATTTTAATGTGAAATATTTAACAAACAGAAACGAATATGTGCAAATTCGAATTTTAATGCATGCTGGTCTCTTTGGTTTATTTATTGAGGTTTCAAAGTGCTTGCAATTATATATGAAATTTTAAAAGCTAAAAATAAATAAATAAATAATCTGAGCTAATGGACAATTTTCGGTTTCAGGTGTTACGGGATAAGCACTAAAGCAATCAAACAAGTAAGGAAGAGTTAATTTCGGATGGAGCTGATTATATTGTAGTGACCAAATTAGTAAAAATAATTGTCTGCACTCAAAAAACAATGAACCAAGAAGGACAGTTTTGGTTAATTTCAGAAAATTTTACCCAAAGTATATTACAAACGCAGATGTTACGTGGATTTCACAAAAATAAGTAAATATTTTTCGACAAATTTAAGCTTTTGTACCCTCCACCATGGATTGCGTAGAAACTTATACTGAAGACTGTCATCCACAATCGAATTACTTGGGTTGCGGTAACACTTGCCGATGGCAAGGTATCTTAAAACTTCCTAACTCCGTAATATATAGCACATAGTCCATACGTGGTATATATTAAACTAAAAAGGCCGATTAAATACGTATATAATAAAGTTTAAAGTTTCTATACACTGAAAAAACAGTGAACCCTTTTCCATTGCAAAATGAACTAAACTGTAGTAATATTGACCATGATTTAGCCCTTAAGATTTTTTTCAACTTGTGAAGTTTATAATTCTCTTAAATTTTAGTTAATCCATAACATTATATTTTAGTTCATTTTTACAACACCATAAGATTTACATACCCCTACCAAGTTAAAAAGTCAGTATTATTTTGGTTTACTTGCTTATTTTTTGGCAAACCCGATAATAAAAATTGGTTAACAGTCTCTTTAAAATGTCGACGACTAAACTATTTTTAAATCAATCATTCCACAGTACAGAGAAATTAAATAATTAAAGGAACAACAAACCGTTTTACTATTATGAAAATTTTCATACAATAAAATTAAACTTTCTTTAAGCAAAAGTACTTTATTATAAAAACTTATGATGAAAGTTCTTAATACAATGTTTTTGTGAATAAAAATTATGACCACGTGGAACAAGGAAGTAGTTTATTTTAACTCGCTTTATGGACATTTTGACTTTTCCTTAGTTTTTTATTCATCGTAAGTATATTTTTCACATATCTTGCTGAAAAAATGGAAGGAATAAAGAAAATTGTTAAAAATTAGCATGTAATAAAAAATAATTTTTTAGCTCTTTAAATTAGCTTGTAACTTACTATATTTGGGGGCGTTTTATTAAATGGTGTAAGGAATTCAAATTTTCTTAGATAAACGTACCTCATAAAGTTTGTACATGAAACAATTAGAGAAATAATGAATTAAGTAATATATGAACTCATAAAATTGTGTTGTTATCGATGTGAAGGACATAATACAATAAATATTCTTGTTAAAAGAAAGACAAAGTTTTAGTATAAATCTTACCAATTCTTTATTACAATGTACGCTGGGGTTAAAAAGTTATCGAAATTCATTTGGGGTTACTCTGAAATTAAATATTTATTTTTTATATTACATACATAAAGAATATTATTTTTGAAAGAAAACCACATTGAAAAAAGAACACTTACCTATTTATGATTAAACTATACGCTGAGGTGTAACAAACAATTTTCCAAATTCATCTGGAGTTACTCTGAAATTGAATATTTATTTTTTACATTGAATAATAAAAATTAAATTAGATAAAACAATTTCAATATACTTTCCATTTCAGCATTTTTTCCTAAATATTGAACATTCTTAATAACTTTTTTCTAAGCTACCGATCATCACTTCGCCATTGTACACCTCATCGCTAAAATATTAATAACTTTCATTTAAAAGTTTTAATAAACAAACTCCAATATATGCCTCAAAAAACCAAAATATTCCATACCTTTATATTCCCTTGTTATATACGTGCTAAAAAGGTGCAACAGCCCACGCCAACGCCAACTATACAACTGAAGCATGCCAAACAAAACCAATCAAAACCAAAACATTTTTACAACAACAAAAACACATGTGCCTTCATTGAAAACAACACCTCATCCAGACAAATAAACCATTCGCGAATAATAAACACACACACACAAACCACTGAAACAACAAAAATAAAAACAACCCCACGCTCAGATATACACAACATCCCCATCACTCGCTACCATTTCTCATTATTGCATTGCATGCTCTCACTCTCAAAAAAAATTTCAAGTAACATCACACGCAAAAAAATAATTCTTTCCTCCCAAACGAAATTTTAGACAAACAAAGTTCGTTTCTCATTTGCTTTTCGCTGTAAGGAAGTGTATTTGGAAGAAAAGTATATACTTTTTGTGATAAACGTTTATTCTTTTCCAGGATGTAAAATTAATTTCATAAAGACAAACTAAAAAAAAAAAAACATTGTTTTCTTGCTAATTGCATTTTCCCTCACATATTTCTCACATCCACGAGGATTTTTAGTTCTTAACACCTTTTCCTGTAATACAACAATGTAGACGAAATTATACGATTTTATAAATTTTTAAAATTTTTTTACCTTTCGCCTGGACGGAGAATCGAACCGCGGACCATGCACTTTGTAAGCCAACACACTAACCACTGAGCTATGTACCTGTTACGGTCATCAATAGATAAATATCCATATAAGTTATATTTATATAGCATAGCTTGCGGCGCCCACGAACCGAATAAACAAAGTTTATTTAACAGAAACAAACATTTAGTTTGGCACCGTGGAGCAGTGGTTGCTACGTCTGACTTGCATGGCAAGGGTCGTGGGTTCGATCCCTGCTTCGACCGAAGTTTTTTTTTTTGTTTTTTTTTTTACATATATTCCAGATATGTTCGGAAGATTCCGAAAAAATGATCAACATTACATTGTAGTATATTAAATTTTGAACTGTAAAATGTGTCTTATTAAAGACCTAAAGTCTGAAAAGAACAGCGTTTGATATAAACGAAATGGACTATGTTGTTGTTTCAAAAATGACTTTTTTTATTGAAAAAATAAAAATTTTGTAACAAACGAATTTTTTTGGCGATAAAAGTTTAAAATTTTCGAAGCAATTCAAAAAACTCTGACAAAAGAAAAACGTTTTCGGTACACGTTTTCCAAACGTTTTTTTTCTTTGCGTGCATCTTTACATTAAACATATTCCACTTTGTCGAGAAAGATCTCTGTACTATGCATTAGTTCATCGCATCTGTCCACAATTTACTCTAAAAACAATACTCTTAAATGCATATCAGTATAAGAACGATGAAACGTTTAACTTAAACTTAGCAAAAACTTCATGAAGTGATATCTACCCATTTTTGACGAAAATGTCTATAAATTTAACTACATGTGAACTAAAAATATTTCATTGAGAAATATTGTACCAACTATTATTAACTATAGGAATTGCCAGTAAGAAATTGCAATCCGCTTTCAAGTTCAATTTTCGTAAAAAAATATTTTCTCATACAAAAACTCTTTATAGTAAATTACACTTATTACTTAGAAAGTATTTTACATTTCATAAGTAGTTTTATAGTATGACGAAAGAATTATCAACTACCAGTTAAGAAAATTTTTAAGGCAATTTCCATCGTATTTTGTAGGCTATGAACTAAACGATTGCTACTTAAAATTTGTAAAATTTCCTTTCGAGTAGTTAATTTTCGTTAAAGATACGAAAAATGAACTAAAATTCTGGAAAATTCTTGTAATAAATTATTGTAAAAATCTTCTTAAATTTACGAGACACATTTTTTTCTGTGTAGAAATAAAATTTTGACAAGCAAAATTTGGAAAAAAAAATTTCTATAGAAATAACATTTTGACAAAATTTTCTATAGAAATAATATTTTGACAATGTTTTCTATAAAAATAAAATTTTGGTAGATTATTTTTGGCTCGAGTGGCAACCATGATTATGAACCGATATGGACCACGTACCAAATTTCAACTGAATCGGATGAATTTTGCTCATCCATGTGGCTCCGGAGTTCAAATCTGGAGATCGGTTTATATGAGGGCTATATATAATTATGGACCGATGTGGACAATTTTTGCGTGGTTATTAGAGACCATATAATAACACCATGTACTAAATTTCAGCCGGATCGGATGAAATTGACTTCTCTTAGAAACCACGCAAGCCAAATCGGATCGGTTCATATGAGGGCTATATATAATTATGGACTGATGTGGACTAATTTTTGCACAGTTGTTAAAGACCATATACTTACATCATGTACCATATATGAATATGAATGTACCATTTATGAAATTTGTTTCTCGTAGAGACTCAGCAAGCCAAATCTGGGGATCGGTTTATATGGGGGCTATATATAATTATGGACCGATATGGACCAATTTTTGCATGGTTATTAGGGACCATATAATAACACCATGTACCAAATTTCCAGATCGGATGAATTTTGCTTCTCCAAGAGGCTCCGCAAGCTAAATCTGAGCGTCGGTTTATATGAGGACTATACGTAAAAGTGGTCCGATATGGCCCATTTGCAATACCATCCGACCTACATCAATAACAACTACTTGTGCCAAGTTTCCATAGCTTGTTTTGTTCGGAAGCGTGATTTCAACAGACGGACGGACATGTTTAGATCGACTCAGAATTTCATCACGACCCAGAATATATATACTTTATGGGGTCTTAGAGCAATATTTCGATGTGTTACAAACGAAATGACAAAGTTAATATACCCCCATCCTATGGTAGAGGGTATAAAAATATACATCAAAGATAGAAACTTGGCAACTCTAATACTTTTCTATGGTCAAGGGAATAGTTGGTGATAGGTTAGGTTAGGTGGCAGTCCGATGTATCAGGCTCACTTAGGCTCCATTGTGATACCACAGTGGTGAACTTCTCTCTTATCACTGAGTGCTACCCGATTCCATGTTAAGCTTAATGACAAGGGACCTCCTTTTTATAGCCGAGTCCGAACGGCGTTCCACATTACAGTGAAACCACACGGATGAAAAAGACTGTTTCTCATATGTTTGGCTATAAACATTATATGTTTGGAACACAAATTTTTAAACACAATATTTTTGAGTGCAAGCATATAATGTTCATAAAATAGCATAACATGTTTGGGGCATATATGTTAATATGTTAGAACATATCATGTTTGGGACATAAAATGTTTGTAAATATAATATGCTTGGATGCAAACATATATTAATTTAGAAATAGCCTATAAACATATATGTGTTTAGTAGCTTGGAGCGCTATTTAACAGGGAGCGATATTGAATTAAGTTGGTGGTTGTTGCTTGTTATTACAAAATTAACATTTTATTTTTCCTTGGGCAATTGATTAGCTACTTCTTTGATCCTTACAAACTGTGTGGTCCGCTTTTCGAATCCCCGTCCGGCAAAAGGTAAAATTAAAATAAAAAAAATCATACAATTGAATAATTTCTTCAACAATGTTTGTATTACAGAAAAAGGTGCTAAAAACTAAAAAATCTCGTGGAAGTGAGAAAGATGTGGGGGAATATACAATTGGACAGAAACAAAATTTTGAGCATTCAGGTCGAAAACCTATGTTGTTAGCACGTATATTACCTGCTTATTTTCATAATTCATTATGATTGTAAATATATAAATAAATAAATAAAATTTTGAGAATTTTTTTTAAGCATATAATAATTTTGGGTGCAAAATGCTTCCAAACATATTATATGTTCATATAATAACATATTGTTTTTTGGAAGACAACATTATTGAATTTGGATGCAAAAATACAAAATGTTTGGAACTTAGACTACCCAAACATATATTGTTTAGACCAATATGCTTTCAAACATATTATATATTGGAAGAGATCAAATATATAAATGTTTGGGCAATACCCAAAAATGTATATGCTTGAAGCAAAATATGTTTGGGAGTATATGTTACAGAAGCGATTTTTTGTGAGCGTGCACTTTGAGAAGCTTTGAAACCCTCAGAAATGTCACCAGCATTACTGAGGTGGGATAATCCACCGCTGAAAAACTTTTTGGTGTTCGGTCGAAGCAGGAATCGAACTCACGACCTTGTGTATGCAAGGCGGGCATGCTATCCATTGCACTACGGTGGCTCCCGTGGTGAATAGTTAGTGATAATATGGCATCTTTCGTTTCGAAATTTACTCTTCTTCCAGGTTTATATTCATGTAACGGTAAATCCACATATGTGAACAATTTTGACCCTGTGTTAAAATTCTCTAACAATTTCAATGAACTTAAATTGTTGTTTGTGGATTTGTAAATAATATAAAATAACATAATTATAAGACGATATCATCTTACAGATTTTTTTATCAATATTTTGGATTTCTTATCTAACATATTTAGTTTATTTTTGCGATGGGAAAAGCCAAGGGAACTCTTTTGAAACAGAATGTCGTAAAAGATTTAAAAGGAGCCCCATATTGAGAAATCGCTAAAAAATATAACATATCAGTTGGATTTATCAATAAAATAAAAAATCAGAATAATTTGGTAATTATTGGTAATTCAGCAGGTCGCCCAAAAAAACTCTCGCCGGCTGATAGACGCGAATGTAAGCGATTGATAGTTACCGGTGCATTAATTACAGTAGTTGAGGTCATTCAAATATAATAATGAGGATCATAACTTAAACGTGAGTACCAAAACTCTTCGTAGAAGCTTGAAAGCCAGTGGATTAGTAGCCAGGGCAAAGCCAAAAAAGCTGCTTTTGACCGATAAAAACCGAAAGAAACGCCTGGAATTTGCAAAAAATACGAAAACTTCACAATAGACGATAGGATGCAGGTAACTTGGTCAGATGAGACAATAAGCAATCGAATTGATCGGGTGGATAAAAGCGTTGTAGTTAAAGAGGGAATTATTTGCCAAACATTAAAATTTGGAGGTGGTTCATTAATGGCTGGTGGCTGTTTTCGTGGAAACCAACTTGGAGTACTTCGCCGAATAAGAGGTAAAATGTAAGCTGCAAACTATATCACCATTCTTGAAGACTCATATCTTCCAAGTCTGGTCATATTTGGCTTGGAACCAGGACAAAACGGCACATTTATGCAGGATAACGATCCTAAGCATACTGCGAAAAAGACAAAAAAGTGGTTCGAAGAAAATGATATCAAGCTTTTAGATTGACCTCCCCAATCGCCCGATTTAAACCCAATCGAACATCTTTGGTCTATTTTAAAAAGAAAGATTTTTGCTAAAAAGCATCCGCCTAAGACTGTTAATGAACTTTCGGACCGTTCTATTGAAGACTGGGTAAATATTGATCCAGAAGTGCTAAATAAACTCGTAAAACGTATGCCAAAAAGAACAAAAACAGATAAGAAAGCACGCGGAGGTCACACAAAATACTGATAGAAATCAAACACGACTTTTCCGCTAAGGGTCATAATTGTTCACAATTAAACGAATTATTTTAAGTTTCTGTATTTTTGTATTCAGTAACAGAAAAGTATTTAAAATCATTAAAAAACTTGACGTTAAAATGAATAAAAGTTTTGAATAAAAAAGTTTTGTTACATTTTCTTAAAAACATGTCTTTCATGAACAATTTTGTCCCTTACTTTATATGGGAACTATATCTCAATCTGGACCAATTTGGATAATATATGTTGATTTATTTGATTTGATTTATACCACAGAACGTTACCTTGTCCTAAAATTAAGTAAAATTAATTAATGAGGTCACTATGGTCAGAAGTATAGTTATTAGGTGGAAATTTTTGAAAATCATGCGAAACATATATATGCGAGCTGTATCTAAATCTGAACCGATTTGTATGATATTTTGCAGGTTTGGTTGATATTGTAGAAGATTACATTGTGCTAAATTTGAATAAAATCGGTTAATAAATGAGGGGCAAATTTTTGTAAATCGAGCGAACACACATGTGAGACCTATATCTAAATCTGAACCGATTTCGATGAAATTTTGCAGGTTTAGTTGACACCACTGAAGGTTACCTTTTGCTAAGTTTGAGGGAGAACGGGTAATAAATCTGGGGTTTATGGCCAAATTTTTCAAAATCGAGCGTAACATATATACATTAATAGAAAAATTTTCGTTATATTATCGAAATGTGTCGTTAAAAATCAGTCAATGAAACGAATTCGTTAATACAGCGAATTTATTAAATAATACTTTGCGCCAAATTTGACGACAATCGGTTAGAAAAGAAGCCCAATATATTTGTGTTGTTTTTGTTAAGAAGACTAATTGCTTTGTTGAAAGGTAAATACACAGAAAAAAATTTCCGTAGTTACATTAACGGTAAATTTAACTTATTTTTATTGGAAACAAATTATTTGCTTGTAGTTAAATTTTATTATTTTTATCGAAATTTTCCGAAATATGTCTCAAAAATTGTATGAACTAAACGTGAACTTCAATGACCGTACACATAAGTTCAATATGAACTAAAGCAAAATACGATTTTTGTACAATTCCCAAAAATAGTAAGAATGAACTACTGTAAAAAAAGTACAACAGGGCATTAAAATTTCCTGGTTTTAACAACGCTTTGTGGAAATCTCAAAATGTGGAGTAAAATTTAGTTCAATTTTCGTGCGAGGTAGTTCATTCTTCCTATAAAACAGTTCACTTTCGGTGTACTCAAAATCTATTCTTTTGTGAAAATTACAATCGTTCTAAGTGTACATGTAAAGAAGTTGATATTGTTATGGGTTAGATCAGAATTACCGATACTACACTCAATATTCTAATTAATAGGAAAGTTACGATAATAATGATGACACAATAGATTGTCTTATTATTTGCTTCTACTATTGTTATAAATTCTGTGGAGAGGGGGGTTAACAATTAAAAGCAGCTATAAATAATATTTTGTTGATTTTTATCAAACATTTAATTATCCCATAACGGTGTTGATGTAACTACTAAGTGTTCACTTTTAATTTATGTGATTAATTTCCCTAGAGTTGTGCTCTTTTCCATTTTTTTTAATTATAGCCACGTTAACCTGCCACTGGTCGCTTTACACTATTCATTATAATATTGTGACGTGTATCTCGTTGTTAGTCGAGGCATGGGTAACACACTGGCCAACCTAACTAACAAAGGGAAGTTACAAATGGCAATAATTAATAATGATTTATAGCTGTCAGAAGTTGTTAATAATTTGCATAGAAATGATATTTGCCATACCACAAAGGCTATGAACGAAACCAGCTATTATTTCATTCTCCTCGTTTTGTTTTTTTTCTTTGTGACTTGGCAAAGTTCAACCCCTTCGTGGTAGAGGTTGTATAAAATCTATGATGTATAGACTAAACCTATCTATTAAGGTAATTTATCAAAATTGTAAATTCATATTATTATTAATAGGTTTGCGATTGTAACATCAAACGATATTCTCTTTATTATTGGGTTTCCTTTGAATTCTAACTTTTAGTTTTATTGGAAATAAAAAATGGAAAACATATTCCTACAATGGAAATATCGTACGAAAACTTGACAAATCACCTGACAACCCTGTAAATCATATCAGTCTATTATTAAGTCGATGCCCAAATTTGATCTCTGGAACTTCTTGGAGGACTAAATTTCATTCGTTCCGGTTGAAATTCGATACGTGATGTTAGTATATGCTCCCTGTCAACCGTGCACAAATTGGTCCATAACGGTTCATAATTATATATAGCCCCCATATAAACCGATCCGCGGATTCGTCTTACGGATCCTTCTGGAAGCGAATGTCTCATCTGATCCTGTTAAAATTTAGCCATGAATACTTAAATATTACCATGAGTCTTATCATTCGTATCCGTTCATAATTATTTATTGACTCCTCTTTACAAAACGATCAAAAACTGAAGTGGCTTATATAGGCATTTATTCTACGTAAATTCCATATGGACTAAAAATGAACTAAAAAGAAGACAATCCCAGCAAACAAAGCCTTGTCAAACGAGAAGTGCGAATGTTCTCTTTGGATCCGAATGTGGTACAAAATTGGTTCAGAAGCAATGAATTTAACATGGACTTATTGTAGAACGGATGTCCTCCACGGCTATTAAAGCCGTTGCTCTGAATTTTCATCACTTCTTAAGGTGTAATCTGAATTCAGTGTTTTGGATGCGAATTTAAATATTTTGTGATAAAAAAAATAATTTAAAATCTGCGAGGCCCATTATATTTTTATATTTTTTCATACATTTTATATTTTTATACCCTCCACCATAGGATGGGGGTATATTAACTTTGTCATTCCGTTTGTAACACATCGAAATATTTCTCTAAGACCCCATAAGGTATATGTATTATGGGTCCTGGTGAAATTCCGAGTCGATCTAAGCATGTCCATCCGTCCGTCACGCTAACTTCCGAACGAAGCAAGCTATCGACTTGACAGTTGGCATAAGTAGTTGTAATTGATGTAGATTGAATGGTATTGCAAATGGGCAATATCGGACCACTTTTACGTATAGCACTCATATCAAGCGACCCCTCGGTCCATATCGGACCATAATCATATAGAGCCCCCATATAAACCTATCTCCAGATTTGACCTCCGGAGCCTCTTGGAGGAGCAAAATTCATCCGATCCGGTTGAAATTTGGTACGTGGTGTCAGCATATACACAGTCTCACATAAGTTTACATACCCCTGAGTTTTTTACCTACTAACTAAACATGTTTCTTGTTTTTGTTTATAATCCATATCAATAAAATCTTCTTGAAAATTAACAATTACTTTGATTTTCAAATTAATTTACTAAAACGAAAGGATATATATGCATATTTTTTAAAATTTGATTATTTAATGAAAATATAAATTCTTTAACCGTATGTAAACTTATGTGAGACTGTGTAGTTTTTACCAACCATGCCAAAATTGGTCCATATCGGACCATAATCATTTATAGGTTTAATATACTTTGCCATCGGTAACTGTTATTAAAGATTTAATATACTTTGCCATCAGTAACTGTCACCTACATGGGTTGACAGTCTTTAGTAGAACTTTCTAAGCAATTTTCGGTGGAGGATACATAAGATTCGGCCTGTCCGAACTTTCGTCCGCATTTACTTGTTCAGTGTCAATTGGCCACTTTTTAGCAGCCATATCCTAGAATGAACTGGTGTGGCTCATCGTTTTTAATGAATGTGTTTGTGGACTGCGAGTCTTCGGTTGTGATTTTAAAATTGTAGCCAAAAATATATTTCTGTTTTTCTCTTATCTATTTGCGCCTTTATTTAATTTTTTCTTTTGGGCATTATTTTGTGGAACTCCTATTTTCCTATTAATAGCGCATCGTTGAGCTTAAACCAATAGCTTTGAAGACCTAACAGGTAATACCCCTCATTTCTGTAATCAATTTGTTTAGAGGCTGCAAATTGGAAAATATGGTTCACCACAATTCACTGTACGCGACCGCCAATTAGATGTGCTTTACAAAGCCACAGACAACATAACGGTACATTCGTAGCTTTCTTTG
This sequence comes from Haematobia irritans, assembly GCF_050003625.1. Classification (NCBI taxonomy): domain Eukaryota; kingdom Metazoa; phylum Arthropoda; class Insecta; order Diptera; family Muscidae; genus Haematobia; species Haematobia irritans. Next base: position 67,361,434 of record NC_134398.1, on the reverse strand, counting down.
TTATTATGAATGTTTGTGCGCGCTTGTGTGTGTGTGTTCCCAAAGTTATACAGATAATGAGTATGATGAACGGATTTTGACATTGTGTGACATTGTGTGTGTGCGTACTATCATCCGTCGTATGCGTGTTCGCTATGTGGCCTTTGTGGATTGTAATGCGGTCAATCTGTGTGGTCATTTACAATTGTTTTCGCTCTCAATAGCCATGGTAATCTCCCACCCATTTCTCTTACGATCTCTGCAACCATTTCTCTAGAGTCCATTATGAAAAGGCACATGGCGATGTCCTTTTTACCACTACAAGTTCATTATACTGAGGTATTTCGAATATTGTTTACATATGCACCCGATTTTGTTCATATTTGTGCGTTTGTGTTTCGCTTCATGTGTGTACGGAGATGTCTGAGGAAGGGCGACATAAGCTCATATTAAATGATAATTAATGCAGGACATACTATTAAGTTTTATAAACCACATTGGTATCCTTTCACATACATTTGCAGCATGTTTGGCTGTTGTAATGATTTTTTGTTTGTTTGCATAAATATTAAATTTATATGCATTACAATGTAAATGCCAATAGCAGGTCAATAGTATGTAGCAATTGAAATTGCTTTATTATTCATAATAGGATCGAATTTGTGAAAAATAGCATTATAATGAACAACAATATAATGAATCGATTTGATCAGTAAATTGATATTCAATTAGATAAAGATTATCCAGAATGGTGTGCTATGAATAACATATGAGTAGAATATTACAAACCTAATCGACCGTATAAAATGTATTTTATAATGAATATAACATAAGTAATAATAATTTTCTCCTTTTTCGATTTTATAGTTTGCATAAATTGAAGTAAGTTTTAATTATGATATAGCTGCAGATTAGGTTTCCTCTAGCAAAATTCCAAAATGGTTTGAATTTTATAAAGAAAAGTTTCTGTACCTTTCTCGCTCAAAAAATTAAAAAAAGTGAACTCACCAGAAACGATAATTTTAGTTAATTTTAGAAAATTTAAATTAATTTTAGAACATTTTAACTAAACTTTAAAAGTCACTCCGATTTCACAAAAACAAGTAAATATTTTTCGACAAATTAAAGAAAATTTATTAGACATAAAAATTTTTTTAACTCTTATTAAATGAAATTTCGAAGTTTGAAAGAAAAAATTGGAGTTAAAAATTGCACAAATATTTACTATTGCGTGCGTAGAAATTTCTACTAAAGAAGGATTCTTTAAATATTTTAAGTGATAACAGTCTACATCGCCAAAGATTTACAGCCTGTTTTTGTATGTCGAACGATCGCTATGGATCGACTGAAATACATGGAAACAGCTACTTTTTGGTTATAAATTCAGCTGTTTGTCTTCATATCAGTCGATCGATAGAGCCCGTTCGATAAACAGAAACAGGCTGTTAGCCAATTTAGTTTAATTCAATTTTATTAACAAAAGAACATAAGAGTAAATTAAAAAGCGATTTCATATTGCTATCACATTTAACGAACACTTAGTCCAACTGAACAATATGAAGAAGAGAAAAACAAAAAATTATGATAAAAATAAATTAAAAAGCTATTTCATATCGCTATCTTACCCAGCAAAAAATTTTAAGGATTTTAATTAGATTATTTTCGTACTTTGTGCTAATCCTGTGATACTTCATCGTTTTAAATAACTTCTTAATTTTATCAAGGCATCCAAATTTTTATCAGATACACGCGATCTTGTCATATTGCCGACGAACCTTTTATCATTGCTTTTTATTTTATGTGGCAATAATTCCATTTCACATGAACTCGTTGTTTAAAGGAGGACCTTATCGTTTACTTCGATTTTTGATGAAATTGTGTTTTCTATAGTATACCTCATGCACTGAAAAAACAGTGAACCCACCAGGAAGAAAAGTTTCGGTTAATTTTAGAAAATTTTGAATATTTGTAGAAAATTTTAACTAAACAGTATTACAAACGTTGGCATCACGCCGATGCCATAAAAATAAGTAAATATTTTTCGACAAATTCAAGAAAATTTATTAGACCTAACTAAGATTTTTCACTTTGAAGGAAAAACTTGGAGTTCAAAATTGCAAGAATGTATTTAGTGATATACGAAGTTCATGATTAACACATTTTTGGTAAAATTTACAAATTTAAAGAAATTCTGAACTATTTTGTGGAAGACACGAATTTAGTTAATCTTTATGCTTCATTTGAGTATATTTTTTTCCTCGGTTTTAGTTAATCTAACTAACGTACACAAAAAATTATTAGAGTAAAGGAAACTTTCTCCAAACATAATACTTCCATGAACTAAAATAAAGTTAAATTGGCTTTAGTGAAATAGAGAGTTCACTTTTTTTGAGTGTGTATAATAAATTCTTACTCAATTTGTCGGGTATGAAATCTAAGGGCCGTTTGCACTGAATGGATACTCCAATTTATTAATAATAAGCTAAAAAGTCACAAATTTAACAAATTGGAATTAGTTTTCGGGATCCCGAAAAATTCCGGGATTCAAAATAAAAAATCCCGGTTTGGGATTAATTCCGAGATTTCGGAACGGTATTTATCCCGGGTGACAGCCCTAGGTAATACTCACCGATGGCCAGGTATCTTAAAACTTCTTAACCCAGTCTTCTAAATTGTAAGTTGTATGGACTAACTGGCATATATTAGGCAGAAAAAGGTATATATATATATATATATATATATATATATATATATATATATATATATATATATATATATATATATATATATATATATATATATATATATATATATATATATATATATATATATATATATATATATATATATATATATATATATATATATATATATATATATATATATATATATATATATATATATATATATATATATATATATATATATATATATATATATATATATATATATATATATATATATATATATATATATATATATATATATATATATATATATATATATATATATATATATATATATATATATATATATATATATATATATATATATATATATATATATATATATATATATATATATATATATATATATATATATATATATAAAAGTCTACCAGTAATTACGAGCCAATTTTTGTGTGATTGGGGATCGGTTTATCTGAGGGATATGTATAACTGTAAACCGATCATGTCCAAGTATGGCATGGATCCGATATGGACCATATACCAACACCACGTACCAAATTTCAACCGGATCGGATGAATTTTGCTCCTCCAAGAATCTCCGGAGGTTAAATCTGTGGATCGGTTTATATGGGGGCTATATATAATTATGGATCGATATGGACCAATTTTAGCATGGTTTTTAGAGTCCATATACCAACACCACGTACCACATTTCGACCGGATCAGATGAATTTTGCTCCTCCAAGAGGCTCCGCAAGCCAAATCTGGGGGTCAGTTTGTATGGGGGCTATACGTAAAAGTGGTCCGATATGACCCATTTGCAATACCACCTGACCTACATCAATAACAACTACTTATGCCAAGTTTCAAGTCCATAGCTTGTTTAGTTCGGAAGTTAGCGTGATTTCAACAGACGGACGGACAGACGAGGTTAGATTGACTCAGACTTTGACCACGACCAAGAATGTATATACTTATGATGTGTTACAAACGGAATGACAAAGTTAATATGGAGGGTATAAAAATTAGTTGGATTAAATTAGAATTGAGAAATGTTGTCCTTTTAAGTGATCGCTTCTTTTAGTTCCGATCCGCTAGCAGAACAAGTTCCTAGTTCCTAGAACCTTAGTTCGTTCCCAAAGTCAACGCCGCTCATTATACCCTTCACCACTACTGTGGTACAGGGTATAATAAGTTTGTGCATTTGTATGTAACGCCAAGAAGGAAAAGTCTGAGACCCATCGTTTAGTATACCGATCGTCTTAGAATTAGATTCTGAGTCGATTTAGCGATGTCCGTCTGTCTGTCTGTCTGTCCGTCTGTGTGTCCGTCTGTCTGTCTGTTGATGTATTTTTGTGTGCAAAGTACAGCTCGCAGTTTTAGTCCGATTGTCCTAAAATTTGGTATAGGGTCCTGTTTCGGCTCAGAGACGATCCCTATTGATTTTGGAAAAAATCGGTTCAGATTTAGATATAGCTGCCATATATATTTTTCACCGATCTGGTCATAATTGGCGTGTATATGAACCGATCTTCCTCAAATTCCGTACATTCGAATATTTTAAGAGTCTCGAAAAACTTGCAAAATATCAGCCAAATCGGTTCAGATTTAGATATAGCTCCCATATTTAGCTTTCGCCCGATTTGCACTCATTTGCCCACAGAGGCCAACTTTTTGCTCCGAATTCGTTGAAATTTTGCACAGGAAGTAGAATTAGTATTGTAGCTATGTGTGCCAAATTTGGTTGAAATCGGTTCAGATTTCGATATAGCTCCCATATATAGCTTTCGCGCGATTTACACTCAAATGACCACAGAGGCCAATTTTTTGCTACGATTTAATTGAAATTTTGCACAGGGTGTAGAATTAGCATTGTAGCTATGCGTGCCAAATTTGGTTGAAATCGGTTCAGATTTAGATATATCTCCCATATATAGCTTTCGCCCGATTTACACTCATATGACCACAGAGGCCAATTTTTAACTCCGATTTAGTTGAAATTTTGCACAGGGAGTAGAATTAGCATTGTAGCTATGCGTGCCAAATTTGGTTGAAATCCGTTCACATTTAGATATAGCGTCCATATATATGTTTTTCTGATTGCGACAAAAATGGTCAAAATACCAACATCTTCCTTGTAAAATCGCCACTGCTTAGTCGAAAAGTTGTAAAAATGACTCTAATTTTCCTAAACTTCTAATACATTTATATCGAGGGATAAATCATAAATAAACTTTTGCGAAGTTTCCTTAAAATTGCTTCAGATTTAATTGTTAGCCGACTTAAATTTTGAGTCTAAAGATTTTGTAAAAGTCTATCAAATTCTGTCCAGATCGAGTGATATTTAAATGTATGTATTTGGGACAAACCTTTATATATAGCCCCCAACACATTTGACGGATGTGATATGGTATAAAAAATTTAGATCTACAAAGTGGTGCAGGGTATAATATAGTCGGCCCCGCCCGACTTTAGACTTTCCTTACTTGTTTTCTTCTTAGAATTTGGTGCAAAGCGTCTTTATAAACAGACGAATTTACATATCAGCTTATTGTTCGAAGCACAAAAGGGAGCGATATAGCTGGGGATAGTGAAACAAGTTTTCATAAAACGTAACCCGCAAACATTGCAGAGGTCATGTAAACCTTGTGGGAATTTTTGCTAGCAGAAATGCCCATTAGGTTTACCCTGTTCCTGTACATCGAACGAAAGCTTTCTTCCGTATTCCAAATGAAAGAAATTTGATTTTTGTTCCTCTATTTCGAAAGGCAAGCCACTTTTGTTATCGAATAGTAAACGAACATATACGATAAGTGTCAAGTATAAAGAAAACATCTTGTTAACATTTGAATTATTTCTCAGGCTAAATATTTGAAAATACTCATTTTTAATAATCAATGTATTCTCATACAAACGAAACGAATTTTCAAAAAATAAAAAAACCCAAATTCATTCGAATTCGAGTGACTGTCTTTCTTTCGAATGGATTTTCGTTCGATATAGAAGAACATGGCATAAAGTTGGAACTAGTTCCAGCAGTTCCTTAAAGATATTAGTTCCAATGAACTTGGTCCATCCGTATCTACCCAACTCTACACGGATGAAAAAGACTGTTTTTCATATGTTTGGCTATAAACATTATATGTTTGGAACACAAATTTTTAAACACAATATTTTTGAGTGCAAGCATATAATGTTCATAAACTAGCATAACATGTTTGGGACATATATGTTAATATGTTAGAACATATTATGTTTGGGACATAAAATGTTTGTAAATATAATATGCTTGGATGCAAACATATATTAATTTAGAAATAGCCTATAAACATATATGTGTTTAGTAGCTTGGAGCGCTATTTAACTGGGAGCGATATTGAATTAAATTGGTGGTTGTTGCTTGTTATTACAAAATTAACATTTTATTTTTCCTTGGGCAATTGATCAGCTACTTCTTTGATCCTTACAAACTGTGTGGTCCGCTGTTCGAATCCCCGTCCGGCGAAAGGTAAAATTAAAATAAAAACAAATCATACAATTGAATAATTTCTTCTACAATGTTTGTATTACAGAAAAAGGTGCTAAGAACTAAAAAATCTCGTGGAAGTGAGAAAGATGTGGGGGAATATACAACTGGGCAGAAACAAAATTTTGAGCATTCAGATCGAAAACCTATGTTGTTAGCACCTATATTACCTGTTTATTTTCATAATTCATTATGATTGTAAATATATAAATAAATAAATAAAATTTTGAGCACAATATTGTTTGGGAGAATTTTTTTTAAGCATATAATATTTTTGGGTGCAAAATGCTTCCAAAAATATTATATTTTCACATAATAACATATTGTTTTTTGGAAGACAACATCATTGAATTTGGATGCAAAAATACAAAATGTTTGGAACTTAGACTACCCAAACATATATTGTTTAGACCAATATGCTTTCAAACATATTATATATTGGAAGAGATCAAACATATAAATGTTTGGGCAATACCCAAAAATATATATGCCTGAAGCAAAATATGTTTGGGAGTATATGTTACAGAAGCGATTTTTTGTGAGCGCACAGAAAAAAATATCACCAAAATATTTCCAATTAAAAAGTTAATTGAAGTTGAAAATTTTTTCAATTAATAAATTAATTGATACAATTAACTTTTTAATCATGATAGAAACATTAAGTTAATTAAGTCAATGATTGAAATTTTTAAAATGTTTAATTAAAAAATTAATTGATACAATTAACTTTTTAATCAAATTCGGAAGACTAATTCAGTTAAAAAAAGTGCTGATTTTTTTGTTACTTTCTTAATTAAAAATGTATTTCAAACAATCATTTGTTAATCCAAATAAAAACTCTAAGCCAATCTAACTAAGTAATTAAAAATAGTTACCTTTTTTAATTAATAAATTAATTGCGTTTTGCAATCAACATCAATTAAATTTTTAATTGAATCAATTAAAAAATTAATTGAATTTTGCTGAAAAAATCAATTAATTTTTTAATCAAGAATTTTTTCTATGCCCAATTAAAACTGTGATTCATACTATCATTTTCGTGATTGAAGACATTTCAATTAAAAAATTAATTGGATCAATTAATTTGGTGATTGAATCAGAAAAAAAATTTTTTGTGTGCGTGTAGATTAATTACTTTGGGGATTAAATTAGAAAAAATTGTTCTCTATGCTATGCGGTTGACTAATTTTGTAACATGTCACCAGACACGTGTTAGCTTCTTCTTTTGTCTTAGTAATTGAAGTTATTGTTTACCACTCTAGGTTTTTGGTTTCCACACCTTTTTCTTTCATTACAAGGCGGCTGTCAACAACCGAAAAGGGAACGATTTGTGAGGTCTTCCCATTCAGTGCGTTTAACACACCAAGTGTATAACATTATGATTCTTTTCTGTTTTTGTTTTTTTTTGTTTGCTCTATCTTAGCCTTTCATCCGTGCATTTGCGATAAGACACGAGGAAAGACAGATTTTACGTTGCATTACAGCTGCAAACGACTCTTCGCTTGACTTTGACATGACAATGCAGCGTGGATGGCATGGTTGACACGTATTATGCGAATTTTACATGCATCACATAACGCATAAGCTTGGCAACGATGTGATGTCGGTGACTTTTTACAGTCAGGCATAAACTCACATGACAATACACGCAGGTTGGAGAAGGTTTAGCGGATGGTTATGGGGCGACATAAAGCGAGGAGTTGAATGGAGATGAATAGACCGGGTTACAGGCTTTTCTTACTACCGCTAAACACAATTGTGTCTGTGATATTTTAATAATGGTAAAATAAACGCCTTACCACCCCCCGTTGTAACATACATGTCAACTGCCGGACTAACTCTTTAGTTAGTTTTACAAAAGTAGTAGATGGGAGTCCATAAACTGGGAAAACTTTTCTTTTTGTTATGACTGTTGTTTAAACAATGCATTATTGTGGTTGCTACAGTTTTAATGTGGTGTTTTGTTCTTACAGAAAATAATGTTTTCTTCAAGATAACCGCAATTAATGATGTTTTAAGATGAACACTTGGAGACGTTTATGGGTAAATATATAAGAGAAGGTTGAAGAAGATTTGAGTCGACCATATGATAGCATTAGGCTTGTCTGCAGAAGATCTTTAGTGCACCCAGAAAAAAGTGTCTTCGAAACTAAAGGAAAAGGTGTTAATCAATTTAGTTTAGCCATTTTATTTCCATTAAGTTAAATTTTTGTGTGAAATAATAAAATTTACTTGTTTCAGTAAAAAAAATCCTAAACTGAAAGCAGTTAGGAATAGTTCATTAACTAGAATAAGGCATGGAATTTTACTAATACTGTTTTCTTCGCTGGGTATAAGAATTTACTACTGAAAAAGAAAATTTTATTCATCGATAACAAAGCATTCGTAAAAATAAACAAAAACCGAACTAAAACCAAGTTTCCTCAAATTTAGTAAGATTTCTTATAAAATTATAATTATGACTTCCTTTATTATAGAAAGCTTATCATACATACGAATAACACTTGGCATAGAAAAATATTTTAGTTCTTCGTACTAATAAGTATTCAATCCTTTCAAAACTTAAGGAAACACACTTGTTAGAATATAGGAAAATTTCCTACATTTCTTTTATCTACCTGTAATCGATACCTGTCATCGATGTGTTTGCGCGTGGGTTATTTTTTTTGTTGGAATCGCGTTGTTATGGTATACGGAGAGATTGTTAAAAAATAATATTGTAAAATAATATAATGAAAAACAAATAAAATATATAAAATATTTGTTATTTTAAATTAGTGAGAAAAATTTATAAACAAAGAAAACACCAGCAGAATAACAACCCCTTCATTCGACTTCATTTTGAAATCTTCAATTATGAGGTAATATTCAGTGACGCTAACCTTTTGTGAAAAAATTGGTTTAGGATTTTTTTTGCTTATATTTGTAGGTATTGAAATTGTAAAAGGTGGACAAAATTGCTAGTCAGCAACTTATACAAAGTGAAAGGTACTAGAAGAAGAAAAAAATGTGTTTTAATATTTCAAGGCCAGTCGATGCTGTTGATTCTAAATAAATATATTTAATATATTAATAAAACATATATTTTATTGAAGAAAAAATTGATTATATACATACATAAAAACGGAGGTAAGCAGTAAGATTTGTCCAAATGAATGAAAAAAGTTCAATAAAATCATTCCATATATGAATTCAATTCAGCTAAATTTTTTCATTCTGTAGTATAGGAAAATGTTAACTAAAATATGGAATGCATTCTACCTAATTTCTACGAAAATCACATCGTTCAAACAAATAAAAATGTCTTTGGCACTATACGAAGTTCAACTTTCTTCACAATGAGTTCATTTTAACTTAAAGAAGGGGTCATTTTTTTCTGGGTGTAATGTAAGGGATTCAAAGTGAGCGATTGAACTAGGTTCTTGGAATTGCCCAGTTATAACGCAACGCAAGGAAGCTTGAATATATTTGTGGATATCAATGAGAGCAATAGCCCGGAACAAGGAACAGTTAAATTTTTACGGTTGTGTCCTACTTGACAATACCCAAAAATTAAAAATGTTCTGTTTTTTAGAGAAACATTTCTCCCTGCACGAACGAAAAATTGTGTTTCATATGTTTCGTTGTAAAAATTATATGTTTTCAACTCAGATTTTTAGCACTTTATGTTTAAGTGCAATCATATAATGTTCATAAAGTACTGTAATATGTTTGGTACATAGATGTTAATATGTTAGAACATAAAAATATTTTGTAAAAATTAAAAAAAAAAAAAAAAATTGTGGCCCGATTTGGCGGATCTTGAGAAATAACCTCGCAAAGGTTAAATTAAAATTTTGCTAAACCACATAGTGGTCAGGGTATAATAACTTTGATCTGCCAAAAAATGTGCCTACACACAAAAAATGATCACCTAAATGTTTTCAATTAATCACTTAATTGAATTTGGAAACGGATTCAATTAATATGTTAATTGATTCAATTAATTATTTAATCAAATCCGAATAAAAACCAATTAAAAAATGATTGATATTTGTTACTTTTCCAATTAAAATATTAATTGATTCAGTCAATTCGGAAATAATTTTCAATTACAAACGTGTTTGAAAATGTTTCCCTTTCCAATTAAACACGTGATTAATCCAATCACCTTTGTGATTGAAATTTAATGATTTTGAGCGATGGAAAGAGCAAAAAGAGAGAGTATTTATTCAACAATGTATGATGGAGAGAGTCTGTGGAAGTAACTCGTAACGAACGCTTGGGTTTTTCTTTTTCGCGTAAATTGAAAACCATAATTGGCGACATTCTCTCTGCTGCATTCAAAATGTGTGCATTAATATTTTGAACTCAAATCATAGCAAAGGGTTGAATTTTTACTGGTAAAGGTTTGAAAAAAATACATGACAGGACGCACTTGAAATTACCTATTTATTGTAAAAATGGAAAAACAATCTACGTTTATTGAAGGTAAGCCATTGTGAAATGTGAATACCGTTTTCCATTGAAGCCTGTTTAAATTAAACGGACTAAAATAATATATTTTTTATTAATTTCTTTTAGTGACCTATTTTATTTCGTGAAATTGACCAATCAATCCCATCAACTCCATCATTTTATCAAATATATACGAATATAAGAATATGTTTTCAATCAAAAGGTGGGTACCGTATTGATCTTTTAAAATTATAAATATTTTTCACACCTACACAGAAAAAAAGTGTCTCGTAAATTTAAGAAGATTTTTACAATAATTTATTACAAGAATTTTCCAGAATTTTAGTTCATTTTTCGTATCTTGAACGAAAATTAACTACTCGAAAGGAAATTTTACAAATTCTAAGTAGCAATCGTTTAGTTCATGGCCTACAAAATACGATGGAAATTTCCTTAAAAAATTTCTTAACTGGTAGTTAAAAATTCGTTTGTTATGCTATAAAACTACTTGTGAAATGTAAAGTATTTTCTAAATAATAAGTGCAATTTACTATAAGATTTTTTTGTATGAGAAAATATTTTTTTACGAAAAATGAACTTGAAAGTGGATAGGAATTTCTTACTGACAATTCCTATAGTTAATAATTGTTTTTAGTTCACATGTAATTAAATTTATAACATAACATTTCATGAAAATTTTGCAAATTTTAAGTTAAATGTTTCATCGTTCATAAACTGGTGTGCCTTTACGAATATTATTCTTAGAGTAAATTGTCAGCAGATGCTATGAACTAATGCATAGTACAGAGATCTTTATCGGCATAGTGGAATGTGATTAATGTAAAGATGATGTTACTTGAGTTTTGTTGTGTATACATGAGCGTGGGGTTGTTTTAATTTTTGTCCATTTAGTGGTTTGTGTGTGTGTTTGTTATTCGCGGATGGTTTATTTGGCTGGATGAGGTGTTGTTTTCAATAAAGGCACATGTGTTTTTGTTGTTGTAGGAATGTTTTGGCTTTGCTTGGTTTTGTTTGGCATGCTTCAGTTGTATAGTTGGCGTTGGCGTGGGCTGTTGCATCTTTTTAGCTGGTATGCAACAAGGGAATATAAAGACATGGAATATTTTGGATTTTTGAGACATATATTGGTGTTTGCTAATTAAACCTTTTAAATGAAAGTTATTAATATTTTATCAGTAGTTTAGAAAAAAGTTATTAAGAATATTTAGGAAAATATGTTGAAAGTGTATTGAAATTTTTATTATTCTATGTAAAAAAATAATATTCAATTCCAGGTGAATTTGGAAAATTTTTGTTATATCTCAGCGTATAGTTTATTCATATTTTTATACCCTTCACCACTACTGTGGTACAGGGTATAATAAGTTTGTGCATTTGTATGTAACGCCAAGAAGGAAAAGTCTGAGACCCATCGTTTAGTATACCGATCGTCTTAGAATTAGATTCTGAGTCGATTTAGCGATGTCCGTCTGTCTGTCTGTCCGTCTGTGTGTCCGTCTGTCTGTCTGTTGATGTATTTTTGTGTGCAAAGTACAGCTCGCAGTTTTAGTCCGATTGTCCTAAAATTTGGTGTAGGGTCCTGTTTCGGCTCAGAGACGATCCCTATTGATTTTGGAAAAAATCGGTTCAGATTTAGATATAGCTGCCATATATATTTTTCACCGATCTGGTCATAATTGGCGTGTATATGAACCGATCTTCCTCAAATTCCGTACATTCGAATATTTTAAGAGTCTCGAAAAACTTGCAAAATATCAGCCAAATCGGTTCAGATTTAGATATAGCTCCCATATTTAGCTTTCGCCCGATTTGCACTCATTTGCCCACAGAGGCCAACTTTTTGCTCCGAATTCGTTGAAATTTTGCACAGGAAGTAGAATTAGTATTGTAGCTATGTGTGCCAAATTTGGTTGAAATCGGTTCAGATTTCGATATAGCTCCCATATATAGCTTTCGCGCGATTTACACTCAAATGACCACAGAGGCCAATTTTTTGCTACGATTTAATTGAAATTTTGCACAGGGTGTAGAATTAGCATTGTAGCTATGCGTGCCAAATTTGGTTGAAATCGGTTCAGATTTAGATATATCTCCCATATATAGCTTTCGCCCGATTTACACTCATATGACCACAGAGGCCAATTTTTAACTCCGATTTAGTTGAAATTTTGCACAGGGAGTAGAATTAGCATTGTAGCTATGCGTGCCAAATTTGGTTGAAATCGGTTCACATTTAGATATAGCTTCCATATATATGTTTTTCTGATTGCGACAAAAATGGTCAAAATACCAACATCTTCCTTGTAAAATCGCCACTGCTTAGTCGAAAAGTTGTAAAAATGACTCTAATTTTCCTAAACTTCTAATACATTTATATCGAGGGATAAATCATAAATAAACTTTTGCGAAGTTTCCTTAAAATTGCTTCAGATTTAATTGTTAGCCGACTTAAATTTTGAGTCTAAAGATTTTGTAAAAGTCTATCAAATTCTGTCCAGATCGAGTGATATTTAAATGTATGTATTTGGGACAAACCTTTATATATAGCCCCCAACACATTTGACGGATGTGATATGGTATAAAAAATTTAGATCTACAAAGTGGTGCAGGGTATAATATAGTCGGCCCCGCCCGACTTTAGACTTTCCTTACTTGTTTTAATATGACTTTCTTTTAAAAAGAATATTTTTTATATATATTATTATTTGTTAATTAATTTTTTTGGAAACCAGTTTAATGTTTTTCTTTGTTGTAAAAACAATATTTAATTTCAGAGCAACTCCAGATGGATTCGAACAAATTTAAAAAATAGAGAATTGGTAAGTTTTCTTTTAAAAATTGCCTTTTTTCGACTAGAATATTTACGTTTTTAAGACCTTTTTATCATCAAAATTACAGGTTTTTAATACCTTATTTTAATATTTCTTTAATAACATTTTTTGGAAACCAATGTAATATTTTTAATGTAAAAACAAATATTTAATTTCAGAATAACCCCTTAAAAATTTGGACAAATTTTTAGTACTCCTTTGCCTGTTATTTAATAGTGAATTGGTAAGGATTCTTTAACTTTCTTTTAACCCTGGACAGTCATCGTTATTTTTTGTATATTAACGTCATCCTTCGTCATGTTGACTACGGCTGATTTCAAGACGCTATAATTTTCATCGTGAGCGAAAAAGTGAACCAAACTTGAATTTATTTTCTTATTCAATTTACCATTTCCCAATAGACTAAAATGCATTTTAAATCGAAAATGAAATTACGTGTCGTCATTTTGACGAATGATGACTGTCTAGGGATATCAAGAATATTTGGTTTTTTATGCATATTATTATTTTTTCATTAGATTTTTTGAAAACCTATTTAATAATTTTATTTAATGTAAAAAATAAATATTTAATTTCAGAGTAACCCAAATAAATTTGGACAATTTTTTATATTTCCCCTCAGCGTACACGCAGAGAAGAAACATGATTGTCACAATCATATTCGAAGAGCAAAATAATATGATAGGAACTATTTTTGCGGCGACCATGTAACATTTTAACCTGCAACCATGTTGGCTCAGTGAACATGGTTCTAAGAAAAATACAATTGTCCTCATCTAAAATGTTATTATATTAATAAAAAGAATTTTGTTTCCATTAAAAGACAATGGTCACGATCTAAAATGTTATGTTATTCGTCAAAAATGTTTTTCTTCCAGTTAAAAGAACATAGTCACAACCTAAAATGTTTTGATTTTTATGAAAAAACTATTTTCGTCGTCGAAAAAAGGACGCCACTTGAGAAAAGAAAACACAAAATCAACTTTATTTATTTGTTTTTATTTATTTATAAACTAATTCATTGCTTATTTCTATTTATAATGTCGTGCAAGCAAACATCACATATTTTTACACACTCTAGTTTGGTTCAATTTCAACAATAAGTAATCATTCCATATTTACTTCGTGCCCATCAAATGTACAAACGCAGACATCATGTAACTGCAAATAAAAATAAATTATACCATATATCAAAATGCAGAACAAAAAACAGGTACATTTTTTTCAACTACACTTTCCTTTTTTGTATTCACATAAAACCACGTGCCATTTGTGAATAAATAAATTAACACAAAACACAATAATTCCGTATTCTCCGTCCATTCCAAGAAACAATCAACACACGACTGACGCGCAAAATGAAAATCGTGTGTACCTGCTCAATGTTTTTATAAAATTCTTGTCGCTGCAAAAAAATTAAAAAATTAAATGGTCACGAAAACAATGTACATGGTCTTTATGGCCATGTAATGGTTGTATACATGTCTATACGTAAACTATAAAAATACTTTTTTCTCTGCAAAAAAGTAAAAAATTGAATGGTCAGGTACATGATTTCCCTGACCATATAATGGTCTCCAATTCTATCATTTAAATGATAGAACATGTTTGCGGTATTTGATAACCATTCAAATGCTTATTGCCAACATATATTTTTCTCCGCTCGAAAATTATTTTTACAAAGACAAAATACATGGTTTTCGCGACAATTACATACTCTAAATAAGCATTAAATGGATGCGGCAACCATGTCCAAACATGTTTTTTCTGTGCGTGTACAATTTAATAGAGAATTGGTAAGTTTCATATTAAAACTTTGGCTTTCTTTCAACTAGAATATTTATTTTATTATATCTTTCACATCGATAACAACACAGTTTTATGAGTTTATTTAGAATACTTCATTATTTCTCTAATTGTTTCAGGTACAAATTTAATGAGATACGTTTTCCAAAGAAAAGTTAAATTCCTTACACCATTTGATAAAATGCCCCAAATATTGTAAGTTACAAGCTAAAATGAAGAATTAAAAATTATATTTCACTACATGGTGTTAATTTTTAACAATTTTCATTATTGTTTCCATTTTTTCCAGCAAGATATGTGAAAAAATTACCTACGATAAATAAAAGAAGGATAAGTCAAAATGTCCAAACAGCGAGTTCAAATGAACTACTCTCTGTTCCACGTGGTCATAATTTTTATTCACAAAAAACATTGTATTAAGAACTTTCATCATAAGTTTTTATAATAAAGTACTTTTGCTTAAAGAAAGTTTAATTTTAATGTATGAAAATTTTCATAATAGTAAAACGGTTTGTTGTTCCTTTAATTATTTAATTTCTCTGTACTGTGGAATGATTGATTTAAAAATAGTTTAGTCGTCGACATTTTAAAGAGACTGTTAACCAATTTTTATTATCGGGTTTCTCACAAAATAAGCAAGTAAACCAAACTGATATTGACTTTTCAACTTGGTAGGGGTATATAAATCTTATGGTGTTGTAAAAATCAACTAAAATACAATGTTATGATGAACTAAAATTTAAGAGAATTATAAACTAGACAAGTTGAAAAAAATCTTAAGGGCTAAATCATGGTCAATATTACTAAAGTTTAGTTCATTTTGCAATGGAAAAGGGTTCACTGTTTTTTCAGTGTAGTTTTCTTAAAAACAAGAGCTGTATGGGTTTGTTGGAAGATTCACCTTGAAGTTGCTAAGTAGCGTTGGTATTAAACTGCCTTTTTCAGTTTGAACCCAAGTAGAGAGCAGTATATCTGGTATATAAACTAATGAGCTGAATTATGTAATGGTAAAAAAGTTCTTTCATTTGGATTTAAAAATATGAAAAATATCCGAAAATTATAAAAATATATATTTTCCATTTATATTTTTTTCCATTTCCAGAATTTGCAAAGTATCATCAATATAATACCAAATATTACATTGTTTTGCCATTATTTTTATCTTTGATTGGTTCAATATTTAATAGACGATTTTGGAAAGGAATTGTTACTAACATTAAATTACCGAGCTGCTTAATTCACCCTTTTATGCTAAAATATTACAACTGCAAAAGAAGATTATAAATCTGCAACCTGGAACTAAGAATTGAACTTGATAGTCTATGCAGGTAATGTTTAACAAAATTAACTTTTAATTGAACTAAATTAAATTCGAATTAATCTGTTTACTTTCAGAAAAACTAATTTAGCTTACAGGCTGCTGATTTATTGGAAATTTAGGCGCATCTAAATATTAGAAGGAACATGCTGACATTGTTTATATGATAAGGAAGATAATGATTAATATAGTTTATTTTTTTAACCCTTTAGTTGTTATTGATCATAATTGTATGTCTAAGTTATGGTAGAACAAAACACACAAATAACAAAAACCAAATTCTTTAGTCTATAGCGTAATTCAGAAAAATAAAATATTGAAGATTTTTCATAAGAAACTCATATTTTCTTTTATTTCAAATAAAACTAAATAAGATTTTGGGGGCGCAGTATATACATTTTTGATTGAAATTTATTGCCTATATCAATTAATATTTTTAATTGAATCAATCAAATAGTTGATTGATTGTTGTCACGAAAAAATGTTAATTAAAATGTTAATTGATTCAATTAAAACTGTGATTGAATTTTATGTCAAAAACCAATCACATTATTAATTGATTCTATCACACAATTAATTGATTCCGTGACAAAATTCAATTAAATTTTAGCACAAATTTAGAACAAAGTAATATTTTGTGGTATAAACTATACCTACAACATATCATCCAAATCGGTTCAGATTTAGATATAGCTCCATATAAATGTAGCAGCATATTTTCAAAAATTTCCCCTAAAAACCTTATTTTTGACATAGTGGACTCATTTATTATCCGATCTTACTCAAATGTAGCACAAGGTAACCTTCTGTGGTATCAACCAAATATCATCCAAATCGGGTCAGATTTAGATATAGATCCCATATATATATATATATATATATATATATATATATATATATATATATATATATATATATATATATATATATATATATATATATATATATATATATATATATATATATATATATATATATATATATATATATATATATATATATATATATATATATATATATATATATATATATATATATATATATATATATATATATATATATATATATATATATATGCATTGCCCGATTTTCCCAAATTTGGTCATAATACTCTTATTAATAAACCAATGTTACTCAAATTTCATTTTTTAAAGTATTAGCCGATCGTAGTTAGACTTGCATGTAGCTATTATATAAATATATTTCCCAAGTTTCACAAATTTGGATTTTTTTACGAACACTAATTGAGCGATTTCCTCTTTTTTAATAACCCTACGGGAAATGGAACAACTACAGGACCTATACAGGACTAGTCCCTGGTGTGTATAGACCAGTGCCAGTTCTGGTCAGAACGTACGGAAGGGACCGGTCACTTTAACATGGGTTTGTCATTGACAGGGTAAATTGACACTATAGGACACGTCTTGGACTCATTCCAAAGGACATATCCTGGGACAATTTAGCACGAGCACACCATAAACAGGTCCACTCTAGGACAAACACTTAGAAATCTGTTTCATTTTGGGCATCCGAATCGGATTCGAAATGAAAAAAAACTTTTGAAATAGGTTATTTATTTCATTTCATTTAACAATACAGTAAGCCTTCGTGGCCAATAAATAGTATTGTTCTTAAAAATAGTTATTCTGATAATATCATTTCACTAAATGTGTAGATCCAATAAAATTTTAATATCAAGCGAGTACGGGAGCTGGAGTTCCGGTACCAGTTTTGCGATAGGTCCATCAATGGCAAAGTGCACCAATTTCCCGTAGGGAATGGGCTCAATGTTAGTGGCATTCTAACTCTGTAGGTTCAGAATCAACTTAGCTCCTAATATCAGACATTTCTGTTCAGATTGTGATAAAACTCCCACAAACATGTACCCCTTAATTTTCTTAAATATGGAGATACGTTTTATCTATTCACTGCCTACCCCACAAATCCTTATATTTACTAATTCAGTAGGTGTGGCTTAGGGTATGATATAGTCGGCCCCGCCCGACTTTCTACTTTACTCACTTGCTTTAACTTATTTTAATGCAACCGTATACGTCAATGTTGAATATAGACAGAATCCAAAGTGGGCTAACGAGAAAGTATTGACATCGGTGGTCGGCCTTCGGCCGGGGTTTTCGGCTTTGTCCTATGGACAGAATCTGTCGTCCAGTTGTTGGCCAGTGGAAGCTTTCATCATTCATTATTCTTACATGGTAGTCCAGAAGCGTTATGTTGTCATGGTATGGTACGATAATTGATTGAATACAATCTCTTGGATATCGCTCTTGCCTGTGCACTTTCTATATGGTTCTTTGCCAAGCTAGGATGCTCGCTCCCGAACTCGACTATGACCAATATTTGTTTAACTTTAATTCGAGTTATATGTAAATTAACAAATTAGCAAAAAATTCGAACTAAGACTAACATATTTACTACTACATATTTAACTATAGAAAAACAAATGAAAAATGTTTTACGATTGAAATTTACCAATCAAAAAAAAATGTTCGATCAATAAAACTCGATATCAACACCCGTGATTCGAAAAATTTAGATTTCGATCAAAAATTCTCGATATCGAATGTCGTGATTTGCCCCCAGTATATCCCCATAAAACAGCCCAACCTACAAATTTTTCCAATGAAAAATCCCCAAGCAAAACTTATTTTATGTATATGGATTTTATTATACAAATATAAAACCAATCTCATATTATTAAATGCAAAAATAGTTGAGAACTTCAACAACTAGGTCGGGTGGTCAACAGTTGGATAACATTGCCAGCTTTATGTCAATAATCTTTGAAACAATTTTTTTTCCAAAATAAGAAATGTATACAATGTTATACCTTATCACCCATTCGGGTATACAATTTCGAAAAAAGCAATATATTTTATTTTCATAATTATAACATTTAGTTCAAAATTTTAACACATTACTCTGACGATAAAAGATTGCAATTCCCAAAAAAAGTTTAAACAAATATATGTAATGGTTTTCGGGTTGTACAAAATTTTGTGTTTTGATATTTCGTAAAAGTAATGAAGATCATTAATATTTGGTAGCTTCTTAAATAACGATTATTTAATTGTTAGTCATTACAACTTACTTTGTTTGCGATTTCTTTGCGAGTTATTTCAGGAAAAATTTTAAGAAATCTTATAATTTTTGTTTTCACAAGAAAATTGGTTCAGATAAATCAATTATATAAGAAAAGTTAAATTGCTATAATATTCAAGGGCATCCACATTCGATTCAAATACATATGTATCTGTAATCATTTCTAAAATGATTTAAGTGCTTCCTTTGACTCTTCACATGCACCATCATCATCATTGGTATTGGTATTCACTTGCATGAAATACCAATAAATCTCAAACGTTTGTGACAGAAACCGGTAAACGATATTTGCAAGAGAGAAGTAAAACAAAAAAAAAAAATTAAATGATAAATTGCCTCATATTTCAAGGTGCAAACATTGCAGAATTTTTGGTCAAATAAAGGTTTGCATCTAAGGTGGACATAAATCCTACATTGTGACAGAAACACCCAAAAAAAGGTAGTAATGAATGAGTTTTAAGGCCATCAACATTTTGAACGACTTCACAGCTTTGAGGACATATTTCTCAAAAGTGAAAAGCAGGACTTTCATAGTGAAAGCTAAATTTCTAAACATAGCCCTTAAAAGTTTTAAACGATTGCCATAGCCAACGTCATGGCTTGGTTAGACATGGTGAAAAGGACATTTAGATCATCTAAAAAACACCATTGACGTTTATATCAAAGCCATAGCTGAATGCGATGACTTTGCGGAACTTTTTCTTTTGCCTTTGTCCTTTAGCCCCCCACTACTTTTAAGTGTCACTCAGGATGGCGTTTGTTATGAATAGATAGTTTTTCATTTCATTTAGGCTTTGTATTTTTTGTTTAGGTCTCACTAATGCTAAACTCATATTCGCTTCAGTTTGCTCACCTTCATTCATGCCACCTCACTTGAATGTAAGTAGTGAAGCAAATGTATGAGGTTGCAACTGTCATGGAAAAAATATGGGCTCTCTTACGTTTCTTGTTTTTAATGGATGATAGGGGAGCATTAGTAGCGAGGGCCTGTTAGAAAAGTTTAAAAAAGTTCTATGAGGTATGCTTTGTGTTTAAAGACACATAATAAGTTGAGTGTTATTAAGCACAATCATTCCAAACATGTTTAAGGGCAATGCCATTTTCGGACGAGGAACATAAACATTTTTGTCCTTAACAAAGGGGTCATAGTGCGCACAGTTCGTCCAGGCTGGATAGCGTACTAAGTTCTACGAAAGACTGTCATCCACAATCGAATTACTTGGTTGTTGTGACCAGATTCCATTAGTGTTTTTAATCGAACAACGTAAAACGACGTACTGGATTTCAGGCTATTCAAAGTGTATTTATATGGGTAAAATTTCACGATGATATAAATAGTAGTTTTACTAGAATATGGGCTGAAGTCTCTTGGTCTCTTGGAATGACATTTTCTATATGAGTAGTATTGACGACAAAGTTAGCCTTTTACAACGGAACATCACGACTCTATATGAGGAACATGTGTCCCTTAAAACGAGGGCTTTAAGATCGAACGAACAATTATGGTTCAATGACGAGATAAAGAAATCAATAGAAAGAAGAGATGCGGCATATAAGCGATGGAAGCGCTTCAAGACATTAATTTTGCGTGAAGAATACAAGATGTTAAGACGCAATGTTACTAGGTTAGTTAGAGAGTCGAAATGTCGACATTACGGTGACGAATTTAGAAGGGCTGTAAACAGTGAGCAGAAATGGCGTGTGATTCGCAATATTGGTATTGGGAAATCGGGCTTTTCTGAGAAATGCAGCGAAGATCCTGATGAATTAAATTTGAAATTTGCTAATCATCATATTCCATTTGTTGACTCAACATCCCAGTCGACTGATTCGAACAATTTCGATTTGAGAGAGAATTCATTTACTTTCCGATGTGTCTCCCATAATGACACACTCCAATCAATATTGTCGATTAAATCGACTGCGACAGGTTTGGATAATTTGGATCCTCGATTTGTAAGGATTTTGCTTCCATTTATAATACCGTTTATAACTCATATTTTTAATCATGTTTTGACAACATCCACATTTCCTGTAATCTGGAAGTGTGCAAAAGTCATTCCTATCCCAAAAACAAATGGTGATTATAATAAACTCTTAACTGACAGGCAATCGGGTTATTGTAAAGGCCGTAGTTGTACCACTGTGCTTATTGATGTAGTGGAAGAGATCAGGAGAAGCATTGACAGAAATCGATACTGCTTCTTAGTGCTTTTGGATCACTCCAAAGCCTTTGACACAGTTTGTCACCGGATTTTGTTGGAAAAACTTGTACGCCAATTTAACTTTGATCCGTGCTCATGTACTCTGCTGTCCTCCTATCTAACTGGAAGGACGCAAGTAGTGCTCTCGAGCGGTAAGTACTCACGACCAGTGAATCTCAGTAGAGGAGTGCCACAGGGATCTATTTTAGGTCCTATGCTTTTCTCGCTATTTATTAACGATATAGTAGAAGTTTCCCAGGGTTGTGAGATGCATTTGTACGCCAACGACGTACAACTCTGTTTTTCGAGCGACATTTCTGATACCCGGGCTTGTATCAACAATATCAATGACAACCTGAGTAGGATTAGCCAGTGGGCTTCACTAAATGGACTGCATCTAAATCCCACGAAGACCAAATACTTGGCGATATCGCGGAGCCCCATTGATTTAAACGTCTTACCGGTACTGACTGTTAACGGCTGCGTGATCAAGTATGAAACATATGCGAGGAATTTGGGTATCACATTCGATAGTAATTTGTCGTGGAATAAACATATTACCTTAACGGTGGGGACAGTTTACGGAATGCTCCGCTCACTATGGAATGTTCAGTACTTCATACCAACGCATATACGTGTTTTAATTGCGAAGACATATCTGGTTCCTAGGATCACATATTGTTGCGAAATCTATGCGAACTGTGATGTTATTCATAAGAGGAAATTACAAATTTTATTCAACGATGTAACTAGATTCGCCTATGGTGTGGGCCGTTATAGTAGTATCTCGAGCTATGACTCCGCTTTATATGATATGACATTTGAACAACTACTTAGATTTAAATGCTTACTTCAAATCCAGAGGATAATATTCACATCGGAACCAAAGTACATTTATAAAAAACTCAATTTCACCCGGTCGAATCGTCTCAATTGCCTCATCCCATATAGGACACGTTACCTGGTATCGGATAGGCAATTCTTAATATATACAACGCGATTGTGGAACAATCTACCGTCTCAACTAAGAAACACAAGTAATTACAATCAATTTAAAATCAAACTGCAAAATCACATTACTTTGATTAACTAATAAAAATGTTGTAAATTAAATATTTAACTATTTTTGTTTTTTGCTCGCTGTCTTATTTATTTTTTATCACTAATTATAATTATAATTTATTATCTGTCTATTGTATAATGTGCACTTTTTGTTAAATTCCTACATCGCTGTTTGACTATTATTAATTTTAATTCCATTTTTTTGTTTTTTAATAATTTGTAATTTATTGTCATCATACCATACATTTATTTATTTCTTTTTTATTTATTTATCTATTTATTTACTTATTTATTTTGTTTTTGTTTCTTAAAAATTTCAATATTTAATGTTAAACTTTTATTAGTAGTATCGATTGCAAAAATAGAACACTTTCTTTATTAAAATAGTACAGTTTATAAGTGAATTCTTTTGTACTATTTTGGAACCAATAAACAAACAAACAAAACAAAGTGATCAATTGTATTGTGCTTCTTTAACATATTATTGTCCTTTTTTAACACATATTAAACTACAGATTTATGACCCTATATATACTCTTGATAAAGGTACAGTTTTAAGGCATTATAGCAGTAGAACCTAACCTTCTTTTTTGGCAGGCATGTCGAGTTCGAAGATGGGTCATACCGGACAATTTTGTGATACAGCATTTACATATAAACCCTTCTTCCGATTTGGTTTACGAAATTTTTCCCAGTCTAAAATTTTCATAAGATTTGTCAGAAATTTTGAATTTAGAGTTGATTTGAGATCCATAAACAAATGCGCAAAATTCCCGTCGGCCCATATTTTGTATATGGAGATAATTACTTTAAAAATCTCCATATACACCCGATGTCCTTGGCAGCTATAATTTTAAATTAAACCTCTGCCATCTGAGCCGGTCGTTTGGGGAAAGTTTGTTTCATCAAAGCCACTCGAAATTCTTAATTTTAATGTCCATTATAGACCATTTATAAATCGATGTTTCACCATTTTACTTCTATAGAAACAATATTCGTAACTGTCATCTGTTGTACGGTACTGGTTATTTAAAATTCTGCCTGTCCTTATGGCAGTTTATATTTGTTTTATATATCTGGCACATTATATCTTTTAACATCTAAACTTTCTGTCTGATTAGCTCGACATTTTGATGTTTGTGTAGTTTTCTTTTTTATATAGATTTATGTTTTATAAAATGCCTAAAGAGACCAAAACGAGGATTTTACTTCTTAAACTTCTGGAAGCTTAATTATTTCATGAAATTTTGTGTTTTTTTAACTTCATATTCTGGAGATTGTTGTTATCTACCCATATTTTGATGTGGTCTCTATATAGCCTTGTGTCGTATTTTAATTTATTGGCCCGAAATTAAAATGTACACCCCTAAAATGTTGAGATTTGTCGTCGAGTCGTATCAAAAATTGGAGTTCGTTTTGACATATAAACACATATGGCAAATAGAATACTTAAATCGGTCTATTTTTGGAACACTACACCTTAAAATTACAATTGGAATACTGTTAAAATGAGGAGTCGCAGTCGAGGTTGTAACGGCGAAAGTCACCGTCATTCGTTTTCGCCAACATCCTATTATCCTGCCTGTTGATCTCATGAATTTGGTTTTGTTTGTTATAGGAATTATTTTTATTTTACTTATTTCTTCGTATTTTGAATTGTTATGAATTCCATTTATTATTTTTTATTATGAATTGTTATTTTTTTTTTAGAAACTGAATTAAATACCTATTACTTTTAAGCTACAACCAGAATTCCCATTGCATTGACTTCTGACTATTTTTCCTATGAGTATACATAAGAATAAACAGGATACCGTTATCGGTTGCAGCAGCGACAACAGGCAGTTAACAAAGTAAGGTGCAGCATATACATCGTTGCCCGGGCATACGTGCAATAGGTATGTAACGGCATTAAGGTGACGTCGACTGCAGCCTCGCCACCTATAAAAGGAAGTGACAAAGGTAAATGCGGGGAGTTGAAGATCGCACGTGGACGAGTCAACAGGTGGTAAGTATAGTGAGAAATAAGATTTAGTGTGGAAAGCTTGGTAGTGGAGTTGTTATTGAGTGAAAGTAAAATCCTGTTTCGCATAGTTCTCATGACCTCTATTCAAGGTCGTCGGTTTATGTTGTACCACGTGTTTTCTTCACATCACAGACTCATAGGACGCAGCACATTTGACTTGTGTACTTATCCAGGTCGCAGTCACTCTCGATCTGCACGATCTTATTGCCTTTGCCCAGATTTGATCTCTATTCAAGGTCATCGGTTTATGTTGTACCACTTATTTTCTTCACGTCACAGACGAATAGGACGCAGTGCATTTGACTTGTGTACTTATCCAGGTCGCAGTCACTCTCGATCTTATTGACTTTGCTCCCGATTTGTCCTCTAATCAAGGTCATCAGCTTATGTTGTACCACGTGTTTTCTCCACATCACAGACTAATACGACGCAGCTTATTTGGCTTGTGTACTTAACCAGGTCGCCATTTAATCACCCAGTTTTCCGAAGCACTTAGCCAGGTCGTCAGTTAGTCACCCGCATTCGCCAACGCGTCATCCTGTCGAGCCTTCCAGGGCGTACTTAACCAGGTCGCCATTTAATCACCCAGTCCCAGAGCGTACTTAGCCAGGTCGCCATTTTATCACCCAGATTCGCCAGCGCAAGATCCTGCCCGGACTCCCGTACTAAGATACGACGCCAATCAGCTCGCCCATTACGACCATACCGTCGACCAGACCAAACCCGTGGTCAGTCCAGCCCGGTGTGCTTAACCAGGCCACCATATCAAGCCCATCCAGCCCCATCGAAGCGGTACCCCGTACGCACCTCACCCGTAGCCCAACTAATTATATATTATACTATAGACGACTTACCATAAATAAAACTTTAATATCACCGTAAACCACGTCTTTTCCTTTTCTGTCACTACACAAACAAATTTCTGTGACGGACCCTTCCCCCGCGAGCAATACCCCATCGACCGGAGGAAACTCGTCGTTACAGCGGCGCCCGAGCAGGGACCTATAGCCCGGCAAGTGCCACTCCCTCAACCGAACAGGGGCGAGTACAGAGATTTCTGGATGAGGAGTTGCGAAAGTTTCAGGGTGTCTCGACGGCGGCGGCGCATAGAATTGTCATGAAGGACGATCGACCGTTTAAACTAAGGTATGCCGCACGGAACCTCGCTATGCAAGCCATTATCGACGAGAAGATTGCGGAGCTGTTGGCCAAGGGATACATCGAACCATCTACTAGTCCCTATAGCTCACCAATCACTCTCGCACAAAAGAAAAATGGGACTTGGAGGTTGTGCATGGATTTCCGCCATCTAAACAGTAAGTCCGAACCTGATGCGTACCACTACCAAGAATATCCTCTATTCTAGATCGGCTGAGAAAAGCCAAATACGTCAGCAGCCTCGACCTCAAGGATGGGTATTGGCAGATACCTATGGAGGAGAATAGTAAGAAATACACAGCCTTCACTGTCGCCGGTCGAGGGTTGTACCAGTGGAGAGTAATGCCCTTCGGGCTCCATTCCGCGCCTGCCACTTTTCAACGAGCCCTGGATAGTATCATCGGGCCCGATTTAGAACCCTGCGCTT